>NC_140590.1:1032270366-1032750366 GCF_964204655.1 Triturus cristatus
CCAAAACGTGTTTTCTCCATGTTAATTTCCATAGGAAATTTTAGACAAGGCTACAGGTCGAATGGGTGAACGGAATTACCCCAAATTTGGCAGGGAGGAGTGTCTTGGTCTAAAAAGCACGCTCTTGTTTATTTGGTGAAAATGTGTTCAGTAGTTTTTGAGAAATATTGAAATTTACAGATATCGATATTTGGGAATTCTGCCATATGATTGGCTGAGGCGTTACGAGCTTGTTGCCGATTGGCTGCGAGCCGTGCGAGCGGTTGCAACTAGGAAGTGTTGGCCGCCAATTTGTGATTCCGTTGAAGTGAGTAAGGTGAAAAAAGGGGGGGAAAAGTGGGAAATAGGAGGGTAGGAGCACTGTAACCTCTGTGGGGTGTTTAGGGTGTGCTATAGAGGGAGTGCGAAGCAAAGTATTTACCCCTACTGGTGTGTAAGTGGTGGGCTACGGAAATTAAGTGAGGTATTGGGTAGAGTCTGATGCGGGTAAGGTGAGCTGGTGCGGGACTCGGGGATTAAAGCGTGAGCCCAAATTGTGTGTCTTATGCTGTGAAGTCATGTGCCATGGCAGCTGCACTACAGTTGTGGAAGTAGTGTCCGGATGTGTTTATAACTACTAGGACGAACTACTGACCCGTACTGGTATGAAAGTCCTGGGGTACGGAATATATGTGAGGTATTGTCTAGAGTCTCACTTTGCTAAGCTGAGCTGCTGCCGGAGTCGGGGATTAAAGGGTGAGCCCAAACTGTGTGTCATATGCTGTGAAGTTATGTGCTGTGGCCGCTGTGCCACATCTGTGCAAGTAGTGTCAGCATATAGTTATAGGTACTTGGATGAACTTTTGTTTAGAACATTGTAGCTTGTGTATGGTGCTTAGGTGGTGTTGTATAAGGAGTGCGAAGGTAAATCAATATGGTATTTGTCGAGTGCAAACTACTCACCTCTATGGGTGAGTAGAGCTGGGGATCAAAGCGAGCGGTCTGTGCTGCAAAGTGAGATGGTCTGGCTGCTGCGCCACAGCTGTGTGGAGAATACATTTTGGCGAGGGTGCGGGAGTTGGCGTTATATGGCCCTAAAATAGGTGGCCTAAGTTGTAAGTTATAGGGTGGCTCTAAAAAGAGCCCTTGTGTTCATTAGTTGAACCTACACATAAGTGCGGATGCACAGCTTCAAGTTATTCAGGAAAACTCGATTTCCCTGATCTGTGAAGTGTACTCCATCACTTCTGTATATATCCGCTATATCGAAACGTATGTTGCTGTTGTATATGGACCCCATTTTGTGGTCTCTGAGGTATGCAGAGGCAGCTTTGTTGTCTTTTTTCCGAGATTTTTCAATCTGAGGACAAAATTGTTTGGACCATTCCCACTTCCGTCTTTGGCATATATTGGAATATACAAAGGCAGTTTGAGGCAAAAGTAACATTAATTGTCCAAAGGTGTCCTTCATAAGCATTTCCAAATCTACCCCAGTCAATGTGCCTAGGTCGTTTCCACCACAGTGCACAATCATGAGGTCAGGGTGTTGGAGATGCAAACAGGTATTAACCAAAGGCAACAATTGGTGCCACTTCAATCCCCTCTGTCCAAACCATTTAATGTCCACATTTTGTAAACCTAGGTCTAAGTCAATACGTCTCTGTTCTGCATACCTTTTGCACCAGAAAACATAGCTATGTCCTACGATCCACACTAGCATTGTGAAGGTATGGCTGGAAGGTATGGAAAGATGTCTGTAGCTCATACAGTTCCTTCGTAGAATAAGAGATTTGTTTAAAGATGGGGAACTAGTTTCTTTTTGCATACAAAACGGTACCTGATTGGTGAGATGAAAAGCATTGTTTTGTGGAAAAGTCTGTTTGTGATTGGTTAAGAAAAAGTAGTTTGCACGTACATATTATAGTACATATTATAGGATAAAATTTGCTCAACTCAACCACACCTGCTACTTGCATTTGGAAGGCACTGTTCGAACTTAAAACAATTGTGAACTTTTAACCTGCACGTGCCGTTAAATGTTCAAGAAAATGTTGCAAAAAAATATCGTTAGTTTAAGAAAAATTGATGAACTTTTAACCTCCACGTGTTGTAGAATGTTCTAGAAAGTGTGTTGATAGAATACGTTGCATTTCTGACTTCGATGTGTACTTGAATATAAAAAAAACGATTTAAATGGAAAAGTAGAAAGACAGTAATAGAGAGAATTTTTGAAAGCTAAAAGAATCAAGGAACTATTGTAATTTGTTCTTGATTACCTACTGGCCGTCGTCAGTAGGTAGTTATCACTGTTAACGATCTGAAAGTGCGGTGTTGTTCAGAGTGGCATGGTGTTGATATGATATGGCGCTCCACTCATTATGAAACTGAGAGTCTAAACCGTGAGGTCATTGCTGTAAAGTGATGTGGTCTGGTGTTTGTAGCGTACGTGTGCAAGTAGTGTTAGTAGGCGTGTATACCATACAGGGAGTGGGAAGCGAACTACTGACCGCTACTGTGTGTTGATAGTATATCGGAAGCAGGAAGCGAAGTAGTTACACCTACCAGTGTGAAGACTTGGGGATGAAACCAAGCTGATTGCTGTAAAGTGATGGGCTCTGGGTGGTGAAGGATACTAGCCGCTGTAGTATAAGTGTGTAAGTAGTGTTAGTATGCATTTATAGTATATAGGGAGTGGGAAGCAAACTACTCATCCCTACTGGTGTGAAGACTCAGGGATTAAACCGTGAGCCTAAATTGTGAGCTCATTGCTGTAAAGTGAAGTGCTCTGGGCGCTGTAGCATACTTGTGGAAGAAGTCTTAGTTTACATTTATACAATATAGGGAGTGGGAAGCAAAAGTCTTACCCCTACCGGTGTCAAGACTCGTGGATGAAACTATGAGCTCATTGGTGTAAAGTCATTTGCTCTGTGTAGTATTCCATTGTAAGTCATAGTAGAATGTTAGTATGTAATTCTACTAGAATCTAAGGGGCCTATTATCAAGGAACGGCGTTAAAATTATTGCCGCTTTAGCGGCAGGAAACTGCCGTTAAAACGGCGATAATGGGCTTGATAATATGCCGTAAAGAATTCCAATAGAAGTCCATGTTAACACGAGAACATGGGCTTCTATTGGAATTCTCTATGGCATATTATGAAGCCCATTATCACCGTTTTAGCGGCAGTTTCCTGCCGCTAAAGCGGCAATAATTTTAACACCGTTCCTTGATAATATGGCCCTCAGTATGTAATGTTAGAATGTAGGGCTGTCATGAGGGGAACCTTGCGGAGTTTGTACACGGTGCTCCTGTTGGTGGTTGTTTCAGGTGTTTTGTTTTCTTATAATAGATCTACTTATTGGATTCACTGCTATCTGCCTCTACACTACATAAATTTGGCGACGAGTGGGAGAAGGCAAAAAGAAGGCACAACTCAGCAATATTTCAAAATTGGTTGCGTTGTGCTGAAGACCCATTTTGTTCGTGTAGCTGTTTCTACTCATGCCAGGGTCGTCGGCTCAATGAACTATGTCATCCGACTTCTGGTAGAATTTATATTTTTAGATTTTGCGCTTCCTCTGCTTCTTCACTACATTCTGGTCACTGTACTACACGTGTGTAAGTAGTGTTAGTGTGCATTTATACTAACAAATGCATCATGGTAGTAGGGAGGGCGACCTCTCAGGCGCAGCTCATACAATGTCCCGGGGTGTGCATTCGCTGGACATTTGTGTTTGCTATTAGAGGGTGGTGCATTGCTTCCACCCTGTGATAGCAAATACTTGTTCGACTACTTGAAGCGAGTGGAGAAAAACCTCGTATCGCTGTAATAGAGGAGATGCGGATGGTAAAAATGGAGAGAAAAGAACAAAAAAAAAGAAAAGAGAGGTCTCACCAATTATTATATTGCGGGGTCTCTGTAGGACTGGGGATCTTAATGTCACATGTAAATTAGGCGCGGAAGGGCACAGAGACGTTTTGCAGCCTAGGGGAGCGCCACCTTCCTGGGTATGGTTTACTAATTGTTTCGGGGGTTTGAGGCCAACTGAAGTCCGGGGATCGCCACACTCCGGGTCTTTATTTAAATATGAAGGGTGGGCCTCGGCAGTCCCTAAAGCCTCGGTGGTCCTAGGTAGTGCCTTATTTGTTCTGTTCAGGCAGAACCTATGGTGTTAACAAGTGATACACTCATAGAACACTTTCAGTTGTACAACTACCCAGGCTTCATTTGTCTAATAGTCAGTTAGATTATGTTTGGTAGGTGCACTCTAATATTAAATAATGATGTCCTTAAAATCTCCTATAAACAGATGATTTTCACAATAAACAATAGACAAGTGTTGTCAGAAAAATAAGATGTATACACTCAGCTATTTATTTGAAAAAATTAGTCAACTTTATTAAAACAGAAATAAATAGAAATGTAACTTTAATAGAACAGTATAATTAAAAAAACGTGGGTTGGACTCCAGTGGAAGCAGCGTAGGAAACCTGCAAGACAAAAATGAAACATAAGTATGTGTGCTTTGTGGAAGAGTTAAAGAAAGGTAGTCCGAATGAAAGGACCATAGTGAGAATGGAAGGGAGGGGGAGTGGGTGGAAGGGAGAAGGGGAGGGAGAGTCAAAAGAAGAGAGGGAGGAGGAGACAGAGCGTTGGCCTATTGCACCGAGCCCTTCGTGTTTACCCTCTATCACCCGTTTGTCTAGGACGCTGGGGTCTGCGAAAAAGAGTGTGGTTCAGCAAGTCCTTAAAATTAAATACATGAGGCCAGAGATTATGGGCCACATTATGAAGGAAGGGCGATAACATTATCGCCGCTCTAGCGGCAGGAAACTGCCGCTAAAGCGGTGATAAGGGGTTGATAATATGCCCTTGTGAATTCCCTTAGAAGCACAGGTTCTGGTGTGAACCTAGGCTTCTATGCGAATTTACAAGGGCATATTATCAACCCCTTATTGTCGCTTTAGCTGGAGTTTCCTGTCGCTAAAGTGGTGATAATGTTATCGCCGTTGTTTGATAATATAGTCCTACATTATTAGCTACGGGAAAATCGCTTGCATGCACCTGTGCACCTAAGGTGCAGCACCCCAACCCCTTCCCCCACACTGTGCTCAATTGTAGGTCTTGCACACCGAGGCTTCACTGCTTACCTGCCACCACCGGTCTATCCCACGGGTTGGTGCAAGCTCCTAGTCCAGGGTATGTTTGTACGATAGACCAGTTCTCCGGTCGGGGAAAGTGTCTTGATACCACCATGCGAGATGTCAGAATGCCAGGGCATCATTGCAGGGTCAGCTCCCGCTCCGCCCTTCTTGTGGCAATTACTGGAATGTCTGAAAAGGGAGAAATAATTTAATGGTGGAAACGTCTGGAGGTAAATGAAGGTGTATTTCAAGCTTGATATGAAATAGGAGTTGAGTGCATCCTTCGTTTTTGAAGTACGATCTACCAACTGTTAGTGGTAATCGTGGTTCAAAGAGGAGTTGGAGTACATGAGAATACACAAGTTTAAATAATAATATGGTATCCCAGCGTTCACATACAAAGGAACAGAGTGCATGCTAGAAGCATAATGTGCGTGTGTAATGCAGTGGCAGGAGCCTGTGTGCATGTACACTTAGTAAGGAGCTCACTACAGTGTCCTAAAATCCAACGCCACATGTCTGTAGGGCAGCGCTGCCCGCTGGCTCAGGCCTACAGTACGGTAAAGCAGGTCCTTAGAATTAGACCGATGTGACTGAATGAGGTCAGAGATCACATCATTACGCACGGCAACATCGCTTTTTCGCATGTGTGCACTCAGGGTGATGCACCCCACCCCTCCCGCAGAACCACCCTCAACAGGTGTCTGTAGGGCAGCACTGCCCGTAGGTTCAGGCCTACCTTATGGTATAGCGGGTCTTTAAAAGGAGACAGAGATGTGACTGAATGAGGCCAAAGATCACATCATAACACATGGCAATATCGCTTATTCACACATGCGCAGTCTGGCTGATGCATCCCATCCCTCCTGCAGCACCGGGCGCTGTTCAGTTCCTGCCTGGCCAGGAAGTGTACTTATGTGTGTTTCTTTTGTAGTTTTGACCTGGCAGAGTGTGCAATTTAGATTAGTGTAGCATGTGTCGGGAGGGCGGAAACTATCGTTAATGAGATGGCATGTGAGGTAGGATGTGCAATCTGCCCGTGGCTGATGATGCTCCTTAGAGCCAGCAATACCCAGGCCGAAAGGCAGCACAATAATGTGCACCCACACACACCAGGGGCATCGTGTAACACATATTTGTTTTTTGATGGAACGTTTGAGATGCATGGCAATCACACGTGGAAGGCTAATGTACAGAGCATGAATATTGATCAAGATGATCGTTGCATGTTGTGTGTAGTATAAGATATTTGTATACAGGAAAACACTTTTCAAAAAAGCTTTCTAGGCAGAAGTGGTGTCTCTCACCAAATGCTGTAGAGAGAATGAGTAAAATGGGTGGGGTCCAACAACTGTTACAATGGGAAATGTTATGAACCAATCAAATGCTTTTTTTTAAGATCACATGGCAATCGCGCACCAAGTGCGCAAGGAGGCCGCACCCAACACAATGTTGACAAAATATATTTATCATAATTAAAGTTTATTACAGTTAGAAATATATAAATGTTTAAAATAATTTAGATTTTCGCATGCTCTCAAATACTGTTTAAAGTTATTTAGATATACTTTTGAGACAAAAGAAAAAAAGGGAATGGCGTACCCGGCGCGATACTATACGTCTGTGACGTAACACAGGGCATGGCAGCGTGCACTCGTCGAATACGCAACACGCAGCAGGCGCGACCCCATATGTACATGACGTAACGCGTGGCTTGGTACTGCGTACCCATCGGATACCAAAGTAAGACCTGGGGTGACTTCATGCATAAATGATGTTATGCGGGACGCAGTGCCACAAACTTGTCGGATACAAAATGCGCATCCTTTATGAGTTTAGCAATCTGGCGGATAGGAATTGTGTGGTGATGGAGCTTGGTACGCGACCAGTATGGGAGTGCAGTTTTCTCCCAAAATAAAAATATATATACATATTTTTGGGGGAAGATATAAAACATTACATGATTTTTAAAGTTAAAAACAAGAAGTATAATAGAGTTCCAAAATATTTAAAAATATAATAGAAAAAATATAGGTTTAATAAACATTAAAATATGAAATTAACTTTTAAAAAACCTTCGAAATTCACTGAAAAGAACATAGGTTTTACAGACGTTAAAGTTAGGAATTAGCATTTAAAAAACCTTAGAAACTCACTAAAAAAACATAGGTTTCAGGGACGTTATAGTTAGTTGAACATTTAACTCAAATAAAACCAGAGAAATTCGCCTGTTATAGTTAGTTGAGCTAACTATAACTTGCGCACCTGCAATGCACTGCTGATGATGTCACATATTACATCACTCATGATATGGTCAGTGACATCACGGATGACATCACTGATGACGTCCCTGAAACCTATGTTTTTTTAGTGAATTTCTAAGGTTTTTTAAATGCTAATTCCTAACTATAACGTCTGTAAAACCTATGGTTTTTTCTGTGAATATATATATATATGTATATATACACACAAATATATATATATATATATATATATATATATATATATATATATATATATATATATATATATATATATATATATATATATATATATATATATGTGTGTTTCCAAAGGTTTCCCAGCTTTAAAGACGCACTCCACAGCAGGTAGGTTTCACACCCTTTATTAGCAGATGAAAGTGAAATGCCATTCCGACCTTTTTCGATCCTCCTGCCTTACGCGTTTCAAAGCACTCTTGCTTCTTTTTCAAAGGCATCAGTGATTGCACAGCAATGTTCCTTGATCACCGTATTCTGCGTGCTCCTTCATTTATAGGCCTCCGGTGTGCCTTCCTTGATAGGTTCAAAAATCCACTGTTGCACGCTGGTACTTGTGGTCATATTTGGCGACTAATTATGCCTTCCAGTAGGCTCTGTACACTTCACGCTGCTCAAAAGGACAAATTCCCATCAAGTATTTCGTCCTTTGGCCTGACGCGTTTCGAAGCCTTTGCGCTTCTCATCAGAGGCCACACGCAGGAAATCAGAGTTCATTAAATAGCCCAGTTACTACATATCCCAGCAGGCATTGTTGAAATTGAACTCTACTTAAAGAGGGGACTAATGGCGGTCTCGGTAAAGCATGCTGGGAAGATGCGGCATTAATGAACTCTGATTTCCTGCGTGTGGCCTCTGATGAGAAGCGCAAAGGCTTCAAAACGCGTCAGGCCAAAGGACGAAATACTTGATGACAAGCTGCAATGATCTGTACAAGGGCTTTGCGAGCCACCTGCAGGCGAGTTGCAGCCTCAAATCTGAGCAAGTTGTGGATAATAAATATCGCTGCGGCTTCGGCCGTGGAGGGATCGCGCTGCCTGGAATCGTAACAGGACCAACAGAGAGGTAACGTTCCTCTTTGAGCGGCGCCAGCAGGGAGAATAATTGACATTGTACAATCTCATCGGGGGGCCCACTGGAGGGTCTGAAATGGGTCCTGAAAAGACATGCAGGAACGGAACCCACTTTGGGTAGTGAAATAGCCCAGTAACTACATATCCCAGCAGGCATTGTTGAAATTGAACTCTACTTAAAGAGGGGACTAATGGCGGTCTCGGTAAAGCATGCTGGGAAGATGCGGCATTAATGAACTCTGATTTCCTGCGTGTGGCCTCTGATGAGAAGCGCAAAGGCTTCGAAACGCGTCAGGCCAAAGGACGAAATACTTGATGGGAAGCTGCAATGATCTGTACAACGGCTATGCGAGCCACCTGCAGGCGAGTTGCGGCCTCAAATCTGAGCAAGTTGTGGATAATATATATATATATATATATATATATATATATATATGTATATATATATTATCTACTGGCGGTCGCCAGTAGATAGTTATAGTTAGGACCCTGTTTCCATAGGAAATCCGCAACATTCTATTTGGAATAACTTTGGCGCCAGTTGACGAATCCTCGCCAAATTTTCCAAACTAATGGGGCGCTACGCTCCGCTCCTACCCTGAAAGTCTCGGGGGGATTCGTCAAGCGGGGGCTGAGAAAAAAGGGGGGTCCCAAAACGCGTTTTCCCCATGCATTTTTCCATAGGACCTTCAGACACAGCTACAGCCCGAACGGCTGAACAGAATTACTTGAAATTTGGCAGAGAGGTAGTCCTCAGGTCAAGGAAGTGCCTTTTGTAGGTCTGGTGTAAATCTGTTCAGTAGGTCCTGAGAAAATAGCATTTAAATCAATATATATATCTGTAAGCGCGCTCCGTGCGCGTACCGTAAGCTTACCGTACGCGTACGGTGCCGTGCGCGAGCTCAATTCTGATTGGTGGTTATATGACTGTAAACATTCGAATCGGTCGAAATCAGGAAGTGTCGGCCGCCATTTTCTGTCTCTCGCACTGAGAAACAAAGGTGGGGAACGTGAAACGGGGGCAACGAAGAGAGTTGCAGACCCCCTAGTGTTTGTCAGGGGGTCCAAGAAGGACCCAAAAGTACGAAAAATAAATGTAATAATTTTTTTTTTTAAATTGCGGGATACGTGTACGGTAAGCTTACCGTACGCGCACGGCAAAAAAAATAAAAAAATAAAAATAAAGAAGTAACAATCACATTTATTAAATAAATTAAAGTACCCACAAGGGAGAAAAAAACAAATGTTACTGCGTAAAAAAAGGCGAAGCGCGCACGGCATGGACTGCGCAACGTGGGTGCTCGGTGCGCGAAGCCCAACCAGCGCCCACAGCGCGCGCACGGTGCGCGAAGCTCACCGTGCGCGCAGGGTGTGCGCATACTGAAAAACCAGAAAAAAAAATAAAAAATAAATACATAACTTAGCATTTAAAAAACCGTACAAATTCACTGAAAAAACCATAGGTTTCACACACGTTATAGTTAGGAATTATCATTTACAAAACCTTGCAAATTCACTTAAAAAAACCATAGGTTTCACACATGTTATAGTTAGCTGTACATTTCACTCGTAAAAAAACCAATGAAATTCCACGTTATAGTTAGATCAGGTAACTATAACTTGCGCGACCGCAATCCACAATGTGTAATTTCAGATGTCATCATTGATGTCATGAGTGATATCACTAACCATGTCATGAGTGATGTACTATGTGACGTCATCAGCAGTTTATTGTGGGCGCGCAAGTTATAGTTACCTGATCTAACTATAACGTGGAATTTCATTGGTTTTTTACGAGTGAAATGTACAGCTAACTATAACATGTGTGAAACCTATGGTTTTTTAAGTGAATATATATATATATATATTTATTTTCACCTGACTGCAACATCACTTTAACCTTTGGTTTTGTTCAGTGATTTTATATGTATAAAATTCACCAATTATAGTTTAGTTAACCTTGCGGCTCCATGATGAACTGCTTATGACCTCAACTAACACATCACTCATGATATGTCAAATGACATCTCCAATAAAGTCATTGCTGACATCACCAATGACATCACTGATAATCTCATCCAATCATTGTGACAACATTCTGTCACATCCTGTGCCCAATTTTCTATCACCAACCACTTTCTTGATGGATCACACCGAAACGCTCAAGGAAGGAGCTGAGATGCATGGACTTAGTTTTTGGAAAGTTTTGTGAAAATGTATCACAAGATACCAAAGTTAATAAAAAACAAAAAGATCTATTTCCTTAAGTAACTGAGTCCTATATTTGTACGTTGTTTCTAATTTCTTTTTTGTAGATTAATTTGATCCACTCTTAATGTCAGTGTAAGATTGTTTGTAAAGTAGCAGTAGAATTAGTTAGATAGTAGAAGTTGTTTGAATAGTGTTGTTTACTTACACTACGTAAAAGTATTTTTAAGACATAGTAAAGATGCATAATATTAGTGCAGTGACATTCGCTGATCATCCTCTTTTGTTGTAGCACAAAATTTGCTCCCTCCATTGCAGACAGGTTTTCGCCCAGGGTGCAGCACTAACAGAGTTGTCACCATAGTTCTGGTGGAACTATGCCGCTATGCTAATCATGATGTGCCAGAGGCTCTTATCCTTTTGACTCTTTTGGCAGCATTTGATACCTTATACCACAAGTTGCTAGTATAGCACCTAGATGGCTATGCTGTCAGAGGCACCATTCTTACCTAACTTCAAAATTTGCTAGACAATCTTACTACCAATGTAACAATAGGTCCTTAGCTCTCTCAATCTAAGGTTTTGACATCAAGAATCCCTCAGGGGTCAGTATTGTCTCCTCAGTTATTTCCTTTATTTATGTTCTAATCGACATTCTCGAATACAGCCCTATCGTCTATCCACACCTATGCATGCTGATGATACCCAGAAGCTACTTGTTGTCATTTGTGATCACAGCATTAGACCCAAATGTCGCTTTCATTTTTTCGGTTTTCATTTAATTAGCAGGTCCTAGGTTGACTTCCCCATTATGCGATTTTCCTTTAAAAGAGCATGGACAAAGTAATGATTAAAATCTTTATAGGTGCCCTTCCGCTGCTAGCACTCGGATATGCGTACTTTTATTTAAATGTTGCTTTCAATGTTGTATTTGCAGCTTGTCAATTGATCTTTCTTACCCCGTCCTCTCCCCTCGCCTCTTCAGTGGGGTGAAGATTGACTAGCAATGACCAGACCCGCGTGCTGCTTAGGTAATGCAGCTGTGCAGGTAATGCGGCTGTGCAAGTAATGCAGCTGTGCAGCTACTGCTGCGCTCAGATCTCCACCCTAAGCACAACCTTCAGACATGACCCTGCAGCCTCTTCATCCGATTGAAACCCAAATGCTCCACCTGTAAGACATTTGTGATGAATAGCATCTCGATTGTTGAGAAATCCTTGTTCTTGTATCCTGACTACAGCTACAATGTTCTCCCTACGGCAGTTTACAATATTGCGAATTGGGCCACTAGTGCCTTTCTTTCCACACCCTATTACCAAACGCAGATACCATGCTCAAAACATTGTTTAGGGCCTCTGAAGCAGGCTGACTGGCTAGGTGGCCAGGAGCAATTTTTTTAGGTTTTTTTCCCCTTAGTTTTTCTATCGAATGGCACTTTTGCTATTTAGGTAAACATTGTGTAAACTACAGAAAGAAGGAGGGGGGGGGGTCAGTGCCTTGAGCTAATTGATGTAATTTGTGACAGTCAAGTGTTAGCCAGCGAGCATTCAGTCATGATGTGAGGTATTTAGCAAGTTAACCTCCACTGTGAATGATATACCAATTGTAAATATACGCATGCACCGCACATCAGAGAAGTCCGCCTGCTGACATTGGGCCCTCCCATGCACCAGCTTTAGATAGCTGCTGTATTAGCATAGATGGTAAGCTCGCAGATAAAATCTGCGCAAACATCCCCTGAACACATGGTGAAGGGAGTAAAATGTTTGGTGTGTTGCTGCACCCACAGCCAGCCATTTTTCTAGTGTGTCGCTGCCTCTAGGGGCATCACAGACTAAAGTCAGTGTCATATGGAGGAAGCTACTTTTGTCCTATGGTGGCACAGGTCATGGGGCTTTCACAGTCAGACTCGCCCATAGGGCAATTAAGCAGCTCCCCAGTAGGCTGGTCTTACAGGTATTTTCTGTTAACAGTTTATGGGCCTGTTTATGGCCAGATTGGTCATTTTTTTCCTGACATTGCCACAGGATTGCCTGCAGCAAACTAAAATGCATGCACTGTTCAGCACCTTGCAAAACACCTAGGCAGCATGTTTTTACCAGTACAAATCGGCCTGATTTGCAAATGTGGTATGTTATCTTATGTTAACGGGATTTATACAGTGCACAGCGACTCAGAGAGTGTCCTGGCACTAGATCGGGCAGCCTGCCTCCACAATGATTGTCTCACATGGTTTGTTGAAAGAGCTGTCTTTAATTTTTTTCTTAAAGATGGGAAGATTGATTATGAAACGAAATTATAGAGGACGTGATAGGCCCAAGATAGGAAAATGATCTGCCTCCTGTTCTGGATTGCCAAATTTTGGGAACTCTCGTCAGATGCTCATAGAAGGAGCGTAAATTTCTGGAGAGGACATAATCAGGAATCCTCTCTCTCAGGTATCTGGCTACTGAAGTATGCAAAGACTAATGAACAAGGACCATAGGCATAAAAAGGATTTTTTTCTATGGTAAGCCAGTGAAGAGCTCCCAGATGCGAGGACATGTGTGTTCTTGGGGGGGAGATTAAGGAGAATCAATTCAGAGCTGTATCTTGAGCATGATCAATTGAATGGGGTCAAGGATTCCTTGATGAGGGACAGTAGTGAACGCCTCTGATAAGTTCTACATAATCAAGGCGGCCTTTCCTCCTATGTCAAGGGCACCCCTTAAGTATTCAGCAACTTCTAAAAGAGGGGCATCTCAGTGCTGAATGGAGGTCTAAAGCCTGAATGGCTAGGGTACAGAAGATTGTTCTCCTCCAGAAATTGGGAAAGCTGTGAGTTGACATATTTCTGAAGCACCTTTGAAAAAGCAGGGCGAAGGGAGATAGGTCTATAATTTGTGAATGCTTTGGGGTTCGCAGTAGGTTTTTTAAGTAGTGGCAGAATTTTAACCCTTATCCAACGTGCCTGAATCATGCATGAAAAAGAGAAGCGTTCAACACTCTGTTTACAGTTGTACTGATGACATGGACTGCTTTAGCCAATATCAGGGGAGAGCATGGGTCAGACAGAGAACCTGACTTCATGTTCTTGATGGCGGTGAAGGAGTCCTCTAGGGACATTGGCTGGAAGTTAACTTGACACCTCAGGAGGAGTCTTATTAGCTTTATCTATTTCAGGAGAGCTGCCTCTTGACTGCTTGTCATACATTAAATGTGTCTGAATAGTAGAAATGTTATCATGGAAAAACAATGCCAGCGATTCACACCATTCAGCTGAAGGTTGGAAATCTCTTGAGGCAACCTTGAGATTCATAAAGGAGTTTACCATTTCAAAGATCTCTTTCATTTTGTTACCAGCATGGGCTATCCTGGTCTCGAAGGAATCTCATTTTTGCCAAACGGACCTTTGCATAGTAATTCTTCACTGCAAGTTTGTAGGAATTGTTGCCATCTAAGCTATAGAGTTGTCTCAATTTCCTTTTTAAGATGTTTGCAGTGTTTCTTACCTAATCTTAGATCACCATTAAACAATGGAGCTGTTGGTTTAATTGCTTGTGAAAGGCGAGCAGAGATTGGGGCTAGCTCATTAAAGGTACCTCAAATCCAATTTGAGGTAATGAACCATTCCATTTTTTTTTCCAGACTTGAAGATATTGGCATCTAAGGTGTAGACCAGGGCTGGTTTAAGGACTTCTTCAGAACCAGATCCTTTCAAGTAAAGCTAGCCTCTTTTGATTCCTCTCATAGGCAATGCTTCTGTGCAATGCTCCTGTGCCGTCCCTCAAGGTTCCATCCTCTCGCCACTCCTTTCTAATTTGTTCCCAACCCCTTTGGTCCACCTGGTTGAGTTTTTTGGCCTAAAATGTTTTCTCTATGCAGATGACACCCAGGTAAAAGCCAGTTTTGAGAAGGGGGATTTTACAGCAGTGTCTAACTTGCGTGACTGCCCAGGTAGAGTGAATACATTTGAACTGGATCAAAAACGGAAGTCATGGGTCCTTCAAAACCAGAAGCACCAGTCCCAGACAGCTTTTGGTGTCCTAGCCTAGGTCCCTCCCCCTCATTGGTCCCAGTGGCAAAAAACCTGAGAGTCACGAATGATACTGCACTAAACTTAACTGAACATGTGTCGATGGTGGTTAAGACTTGCTTATTCCAACTGCACTGCCTTATGTGAGTGCTTTCCCTCTGTACACGGTCCCAGAAAATTGCAATACTAAAGGCTTTTATATCTTCCGGATGGACGAATGTAAGTCAATCTTTTTAGGATTACCAGCATTTCTTATAAAGAAATTACAGATGGTGTATAGGGATGTGCAACACAGTTTCCACATCTCTCCAGTTTAAGCACCACAGGCTGCCTCAAAAAGGAGCAAATAGTGTTCAAGTCAGTATTGCTTGGTTCATAAGGTGATTTATTTGCCCAATAACTCGCCATTTGGATTTTGTTATAAAATGTCTTTTCCTATCCGGGCTCTGAGATCAGCTTTTCATCAGAATCTAAGAATAGAATTTCTTTCGTTTCGAAAGAAGACAGCAGGCAGCAGGACGTTTTCCATCATAGCTGCGCAAACCTGGAACCTTCTCCCAGACGTCCTCGAGGACAAATCAGAACACCATAGATTTAGAAAGAGGATCAAGACCAGGGGGCAGATTTACAAGCCCCTTGCGACACCTTTGCGCCACCACTGTGTCACTTTTGTGACGCAGTGGCGGTGTAAAAAATACGGCCAATTTACAATGTGACGAATCTAGGGAGATGCGTCACGTTGTAAAGCCCTGCGTCACATTATACCTGCATCAGGTATAATGTATGCAGGGGGAGGCGTTACCACGCAGGAAAGCCTCGTAAAGGTGACGCAGTGAAATCTACAAGATTTCTTCTAGGACGCCACTGCATCACAACCTTACGCCTGCTTGAAGCAGGCGTAAGGAGTGACGCAGTGTAGTGAGAATAGGCCTCAAAATGCATTGCTGGAGCTGCATCATGCTTGCGACACGACTCCGGCAATGTGTGACTTTTGGGCCAACAGATGCGTCAGAACTTCTGACGCATCTGTCAATACTTGCGCATGGTCGCCATATTGTAAATACTGCGTATCTATGGTGGCACAAGGCACAAGCTGGCACAGGCAGGCTGACACATCTCAACAGATGCGTCTGTTTCTTGTAATTCTGCACCCTGGCCTTTTCCTTGTACGCAAGGTTGGTAGCAACAGCAGTAATATATGAATGCGTTTTGACCTGCTTTTAGCGCCGTGATAACTCATCGGCATGAATGATGCACTTTATAAACAAAGGTTAAAAATTCAAAAGAGAAATGTGAACACAAAAGATATGTGTAGCTGTTTTAAATGTCCTGATTATTTTGTAGAATTGCATTACATGTACCCCAAAGTGCATTACCAAAAATAGTGGAATATTAATCAAAAACGAAGCATTTTACAGCATTTTTTAATGTTTTTAATATTTTAAAAGCCTTGCCATTTTTGTTCACGGGACTGATTCACCTAAAATTATTGTTCCACTTAAAAGGGTGCTCGTCCCATCTTAAACTCTATCAATATGCTTCCTAACACGCCGTGACGCGTGATATTTTTAATGCTCCTAATTGACAGCCTGAGAACAGTGACTACTTGAAAATAAAAGGCATCTCCTTAGCAACTCAAAACATCACAGAAAGACAGGCCTGCTGGCGTTTGCACGTCATTTAAGTTGCGGGGCTGTTCCCTGGGCACTACGCTACTGATTGCTGTAGAAGGTGTAAACTTCTCAGAACTGGGTGAGACTCTTAGAACTGGGTGAGACAGAAGGAAAATGCGGAAGTGGCCCTATGAATTAGCTGTTTCTCGGACACACCTGCAATCACGCTTCATTAGCGGTCCTGTCTCAGCCACGTTGTGGAACAAGCGTGCTGGGCAACTGGTAGGAGGCCAGCCTAAGAACCCCACTACTGGATTGTAGATATTGCTTCATTTTGAAAGACAAGGCCCCCTACTTGCTCTCAAAACTTGGGTTAGATGTAGGAAGCTTCTCAAACAAATGTGGAAAATTTCTGACAATAGAATATTAAGACCAAATGTCTGCTCCTCTCAACTGTATCCAGGGTGACTGGAGTTATGCAGCAGGAACCCAAAATTTTTCAGCACGAATTACTATATTATGCAAAAATTAAAGGCAAATTAAGCGGCATATTCCGACGCGCATATTGACAGCCTTGTTTCATTATATTCTTATTTTTATACATGTTAATACTGTCTGGGCAAAGATTTCACCACATTACTATCAGTTAAACAATCAAATACAGAAATAATATACTGAAAGATGACCAATTAACTTTGCAAGAGCCATCCACTGTGCACGAATATGTCGCCACGTTTTAGTCACTTTTTATCTGTTTGAGCCCAAAAAAAAAAAAATGTTGTTATAATCTGTGGATTATGCAGCAGATCATGGAATATGTGGAAAATGCAGCAACTCCATAATTATGTGGAAATAATGGAAGCCACAGTATCACATAATTCCAGTGCCCCTGAATATAGTTCACATTTATGTTTGTGATGTGAAGGGCCTCCCTCGTCTATTCTTCCTTCTGCAATGTTATGCTTATTGCTTTACACATTGTTGCAAGAAAACCCCTGGATGATGTCGCAAACCTGCGCACCTGCCCTGACTTACTCAAGGGTAAATTTCCGGCATGTTTTTGACCGTTTTGGCCTCTAAGCACATTCCCATCATTCATGCTGAGGATGGTTTTAGTTATGACCTCGAAACTCAGAATGAGACACTATGGCCTGGAATGATGAGTGTAGAACAACATTTTTGGTCAGTTTTATGTAAATGTTTCATTTGCTAGATTCCTTGTGCATTGGTGGAGCACATGTATGTTGGAACTCATGTACATGTAAGCTGATTCAGGAGTGTCATTGGTGGACGGTGTGGGGAGTATGAAGACAGCAATCTTCTTAGAAGTGCAAGGTTCGCCTTTTGACAGGCCTGTACTTTTGTTCCTCTGGAGATGTTGCTCAAACGATTGGTAGGTTTCAGCTGCAAGGACTTTCTTCCCCACTATTGCTGTGTTCTGGGTTTCCCCTGGTGGGGACTAACAGAATGGTTCCCTCCTGACTTCCATTACCTGGAGAGAAAGAGTATGGCTTACCTGTCTGCGTATGGATACATCAAGTGTCAGAACCACCACAATTCGGCACTAGTGTAATACCAAGTCAACATATAGTTTATTAGTTAATAAAAACCATAAACATAAAACAAGCACAATACATAAATAAATCAATACATCTCTGCTTCAAGTGCCAATGTGCAATATGTTCTGTGCTAGTTGTGTTGAGGCACATCTTATCATGCTCCTACACATCATTCTTTTCGGGCCTTAGGGGTTTATAAGTTGTTTCTCATTTATAATTGTTGGTTGTTTCTTTGCATAGAGTAATTTTGTATTACAATATTTTTGTAACCATCGTGTGCTTTGATAGTGTGCTTATAGTTGTCATATACTTATGTTTGCATGTTGGATGGTGTTTTAATATCTTTACAGCCTGCATGTGGAAAACGAGGAAATATTCCCCATGAATCTTTTCTTAAATTACATCACAAATTACTTAATATGAACATTTATTTTCTGGCCTTTTGCACAGAGAGAAACATTTAGACGATAGGGGACTTATTTTTGCTCAGGGCTGCAGGTTGGTAACAAGATGGCTTCTCGAAAGTATAAACTGTCCTTCCATGCAGCTCTGGGCTATTTGCCCACTGTGTACAAGGATGCGACTAATGCTGTCCACCTCTCACAATGACAAACCTTTCAGTATTAACCACCATTAGCCAAGACTTACTAAGAAGGTGGTTCAATAATGTGCTATGTTGTCTGTATCTATAATATTTACTTATTATGCATTTATTTTAATATCTGCTGTAATAATTTAAAATATGCTATGCATTAGATAGGCTCTAAATAAAGCCTTATAAAATATTGCTTCATATTTCGTGTGAAGTCTCTTGGGGCAACGGAAAAAGAGGACTCTCCTAAAACCCTGTTCCTGATAGGTATTGTTTTTATTAGTGTTCCATTTCAAAAGCAAGCCCGCTATGGGCATGCTCAGTAGAGATTCATGGGACACCACATATCCGCTTAAACTGCGCTGAACAGCAAGGTTGTATACCAGGGCTTACCTAGTTACCTTAGTGTCAACCGAAATCTACTCAGTGTGGTCACGATTAACACCTGACAAGCAACGCCACACTACATCAATGTAATACACAAAATCTGTCTGCAAGACTGATGTATGAGAAGCACTAAAACTCCAGCTCAGTGTTTCAGGACTTCTCACTGACCAGTGTAGTGGGCATGACACCTCAGTGAGAGCTGGAGAATCTTCGAGTTCCAGGACTGGTGTCTTTGACAGTCAGCTTGCCAGTTAGGTGAGGTCACATCACTTACATAAGTCTACAATGAGTTGCTGGAAGTAACATAACATAACGTGTATTTGCAAAGAGTGCATTCACCCATAGGCATCCTGGCCCTAAAAGATGTTTTACTGTTACCCACCTCAATGGTACTCATTTTATCGACCTTGGATGAAAGGCTGAGCAGACGCACCGGGATTTGAACCTGTGACAATGAAGCCGAACACATGCCACTGAAGCGGACGCATTAATCCACTGAGCCACCAGACCCAGCGGGGGTTTGCCTTGGAAAGCAGTCTGCCCTGAAGGTGAAAAAGGGGTGCTGCAGGTATCCCTCCATTATGTGTCTTCCCAGAGGAGAAGCCCAACCATAGCTGCCAGGTGGAAGAGCTGCTCAGAGAAACACCCTGACCCTAACCAATTGAAGTGAGAAACATACTATGAGCGAAGAGGGGAACTCATGCTGTACAGAAACTGTGGTGAGCCTCTGATGCTTGATGCATGTCTCTGGTCCTTCTCCCTGACTTGGAAGAGTTCAGGAGGGTTGGGAGAGTGGACTGCGGGGAGCTCTGATTGCACAGACCCATTTGTGATCTGCCTGAGCCCTGGGGTGTCACCAGGAAACACTTCTCCAAAGAAAACTCAAACTACAAATCATCGATTGCAGCTGTGAACTGAACTGTGCCTTCAGCACTAACAAGTTACCCCAAGATCTTCCAACCCCATCAATGTGCCACGGTATCCTACAGCATTAGCCCTAGGGGCATCTTTAGCACCCTACAAAATCCTTCCTCACCATTCTCCAAGGATCTGTGGATGAGCTGTGCTATTGGTTTGGGTGGGGGCAGTTTGGGCCTGAGACACTGAATTCAAGAACTGCAGTTGTTTGCCAGTCTGTCTGCAAACCATCTGCAGCTAACAAAAGCAGCATGGGAAGGTGGGGCTGGGGGACGACGACCTGTGACTACACTCGGTGACTGTGGGTCGAAAACTGAAACTGCTGCACTGCCCCCAGGTAAAACCCCTCTTACTAGCAAGAGCATTGACTGAGAGGCTGCTGAACCTGAATTCGATGATTTCAGGGGCCAGTACAATCCCTGATACATTTAGACACTGAACTCAAGGTCTCTGGGCACAAAAGAAGCTGGTCCTTTAGCCTCAGTGGGCCAGCATCCATCTAGATGTTCTGCATTCTGTGGATTATTTCTGTCGCTATTAGAGCTAACCTAGTTTTGAACTCGTGCAACACGCAGGATCAAATTGTATGCTACCACGTAATCAAGTACTCTGTCTTGTTAAAGCAAAAGCACTGGCTAGAAAGTTTTTATTGAGTGTTATAATATAAGTTGTTCTATTCTGAGTATCTAACCCACTCCACCCCCCTGAATAAGCCTTTGGCTGCTTGCCTCACTCTGTCGAGTTTTAAATGTGAATGGGGTACATCTTGTGCTCATTTATCAGTGTCTCTTCTGTAGGATGGTGCTAGGACGTCAGCGTTAAATGGACGGGTCACCTCTATTTAAGCCAAATGCCCCTGTGTGCCACAGGAGCCCCAAAACTGACACATATTTACATGAACACTCACAAAGAAAAACAAAAATCCTTAATCAGTATTATCCCAGAAAATGAATCAAAACAGAGAGGTGAGACAATTATGATTGAATGACTGTAATCAGGTGTTATCATACCCACCCCTAATTGCTGCATTGGCAATCTGCATTCAATGTCTGAGACTCTCTTCCACCCTTGTACCAGAGGGGTGCCATTGAGGAAGGCCACACAGATACTGCTGGCCTCCTTTTTTGTTGGTGCCTCTAAATGATGAGCTTTACAGCCACATCTAACCAACTAACATGGTAGCTGTCCCTGTAGGACTTTAGAAGTAATGTATCTTGTAACTTATTCCACACTTCTGGTTAGTGTCTTTTGTACTGGTACAGGCTCAATAGAGAACAGTGGATAGTAAAATTAATCCTCACATAGAATTGGTTGCACTCTTTTGCTTTTTGAGGCAAAGGGATGGAATTCCTACCCTGAAGCATCTGTATTTATCCTGATGACCAGTAAGAGCATTCGAAGCCCTTCGTTTACTATTCTCTCATTTTGAGGGGAAACCATGGAGTATGTGTCCCTACTGCTAGTAACCAGTCATTTCTCAGCACTGCTCCATTTCTCTACATGGACTGACCTTAACGATCACCTATCATCACAAATGGTAATAATTGTACGTGACGTGTTACTTCTCCGTTACTCCAGTGGACATCGCAGAGCTCTTATCAGGGCTATCTTCAACAAGGGTATATTCAGACCTGTTTTTCGCTTCTGACCAGTAAAAATCAATCCTTTTCCTACCAGTCTTGAGAGAGCTTACCTAGCAACATTTGCCATAGCTGCCTCTTTGGAGTGCATACCTCGGCTGCTCCCGTGCTTCCTTGCTCCTGAAATCCATGAGTGGACCCGTAGAGACCCACAGAGTTAAGCAGAATCATGAAGGGTCGACAAAAAGCTAATGTATTATGCATGTGTTCTATCTCTCATCCACCCATAACATGCTAAGTTCAATGCCCTAAGATAAAATAAGCAATCTGCGCTGGTCACTCACACACCACACTAAAACATTGACCACATAGGCCTTGCTGCAATGTTATCAAGCATTCACCACAATTTAGTGTGATGCCTGTCCGCTAATGTGCTTCGGCACCTCATCTGGATATGAGGTACTATAAACATGCAACTACAAACAATACAACACACTTTCTACTCCCCCTTCTCAATTAAAATTCTTGGAGAATGCCAGTGCAATCTAATTGCAGGTCTACCTTGATCAACCTCACAGGCTAAGAGAGTGACAGAAACGTTTTAGAAAAATTGAATTTACAGATCACAGTCCTTGCTTAAAGGACAAAGGGGAGCAGAAACGTTTGATATTACATCTATCTTCACATTTTAAAAACCCCTCAGCGACAAAATCCTAGCTTGTAGAATGCTCAGGTGGCAGTCATCTGAGTCAGCTTGAAAGTGGTTTGCCCATCTCAGACTAATATGCCCAGGTTAAAATGGAAGAGAAGTCCTCATCCTGCCCAGTGGTCTTTGGTTTCTACAGGAGTCATGTCTCTCCCTTTTGCTGTGTAATGTATGCCTTTAACCACCACATGACCTTCTCTCTGATACTGACATATAGTTTTATAATTTAGAATTCACAAATTATACTCCTAATGAGAGTAGACCAAGAGTTCAATACCAGAGTGAATGCTTCAAACTCAGCGAAGTTGTGTGGGCTCTTTGACTGTCACACGTTTATAGATCACCAAAAGAAAGCAGTCAATGCAGCCTCCCAGTACAATCCCAAGCTAGTCCCTCCATAGTTCACATTCGTTTAAAGATGATCCTGAGAGCACAATGTGTGAAAGCATAACCATGTACTCCAATATATATAATACATTATTATTGTGTATAGATATATAACAAAAAGTTCTGATATATTTTATAAACAAATATCTATGTAGGTTCATATTGATTTCATGTACTCATTGACTTCTAATATGTTTACTAAATTTCATGACTCTAGTAGGCCAGAAACCATGTCATTAAAGGTTGTACATTTGCACATTTTGCAAACCATAACTTCACTTTCAGTTCAGGCAACTGGAAGCAGGACTTTTAGAGAATAATGACCTCAGTATTGAATCCATGAATAATATCCCCTCTTCTAGTAAATCGTGCACCTCCTTAGAGAAAAGATCATACCACCTGCTCATTAGATGACATTTGCTGAATGTAAGTGTTTTTCTGGCATGTGATTAGGTTCCATAGACTTGTATGGTGAGACATCCTATATAAACTGTCTTAAATTGTATGCATTTTAGTACTATGTTCCAACTGACCCTTTTCAAGCAAAATCTTTTGTCAGATAAATTGACAGTTGTCGAGGGACAGAACTAACCGCCGAGGGAAATGGTGGCGGCTCTGTAGAGCTCCAGTCCCCCTTCCCCCCACCAGCAACAGTGATATTCTACATCAGAGGGTGCTCTGAGACAGCAGTAATCTGCTTTGTGCTATTTAAACTGTATTTAATAGGGACTGTGCACTTCGTTTTTTGGCCAAGAGAGGGAGTAAAGTTTTATTTAAACAGTATTGTTAGAGGACAAGTTTTTTAGGCCCTTACCTGCAGAAGTCCAAAGTGTGGATTGAGCCTGTCTGTCTCCTAGGAGATTTCTGAAAAGAGCAGCTCCTCAGTCCCACCCCCACCCCCAGGCCAGCAGACCTAGGACTGCTGATTGGTTTCCCCAGCTCCAAGCAAATCTGAGCCCTCCTCTCACACCTGCCCAGGCCCATTAAGGCGTTTTCTGGGTGCACCCCAAATCGTTCTCCTCCATCTTGTGAGCTGCAGCCTACCTGTGCCCCAGATTTCAGTGAGCAGAGTTCAGGAAGTGGTAAGGAGGCAGACTAGTGCTGGTTCTTTCCTAAAAAAGTTAAAAAATGATTTTCCCTACCTGTGATTGCATCATCTTTTCTTTTTTTAAATTCCTTTAACTGTCTTTGCCTGTGGTTGTTACAGTTTAAAATGATAGTTTTAACCTGCCCGTGATTTTATAATTTTTCACCTGTTTTGTGTTTAAACTTGTGTTTTTTCCTGCCTGTGACTGTTTCCATTAAACCTGTTGAATTGTGGGATTTGCAGTCCAAACTCTGTAGTTTTTCCCTCTCATTCCCTGTAACTACCAGTTTTCCCTCCAATTTTCTCCTTTGCTCTGTGCTAATACCTGTATTTTAAGCAGTGCACCCCCATCACCATTTTGTGTTGACAAGTCGGTGAAACCAGCCCCCCCCCGCCCCCCACAGCAACAGGGATATTCTACAACAGAGGATGCTCTGAGACAGCAGTAATCAGCTGTGTGCTGTTTAAACTGTATTTAATAGGGACTGTGCACTTTGTTTTTGGCCAGGAGAGAAAGCAAAGTTTTATTCAAACAGTATTGTTAGAGGACAAGTTTGTTAGGCCCTTACCTACAGAAGTACAAAGTGTGGATTGAGCCTGACTGTCTTCTAGGAGATTTCTGAATAGAGCAGCAGCTTCCAACTCCCTGGCCAGCAAACCTTGTCTAAGGTAGCTGGGACCTTATATAGTCTGCTATTGTTTGGTACATGTGTACGCTGATTGGTGGTTGTACCTGGTGTTTTTATTGGATTAGGGTTAGTGTCCTCATTGGTTGGGTATTTGAAGGTTCTGCTCGGTTTCTGGGCCTGTGATTCAATCAATGTAGGATTGTGACTAGGGTTAGGAATTCTATTGGAAGTAGGAACTAGGGCTTCCTGTGTTATTGGGTGTTGGGATTAGGGTGAGACTAGGGCTAGGGTTAGGTCTTTAATTGGAAGTAGTAATTAGGGCTTCTGGTGTGATTGGTTGCTGGACCAGGTGTGGGACTAAGAGTAGGGTTAGGCTTTCTATTGGCAGTAGGGACTAGGGCTTCCTGTGCCATTGGCTGCTTGGACTTGGGTTGGGACTACTGGTAGGGTTAGGGTCTCTATTGGATGTAGAGATCAGGGTTTTTTAAACTGATTGGTTGCTTGGACTAGGGCTAAGATTGACCGTAAGGTCCTGGTCTCCTACTGGTTCCAGATTTTAGGGGTAGTGTTGTGATTGGATAGTGTTAGGGCTAGAGTTACCATTGGCGGAAGTGGTCACCTGATTACTAGGGCTATAAAAGGCCAGGGTTAGAGCTTCTCAGCCCGGGCGTCGAGGCTAAGGGCGGGAGTACAAGGGCAGTTGCCTGTTTGAGCCTGTTCGAGACTGGTCGGTACCAGGGCCAGAAATGCTGCCAATGTTCCCATTCAGTAATACACACCCACAATTTATTTTCACTATAGATATGTACCTATCTTTGTGTATTGCTTTGTATAAACATGGAGAATAATTATGTTGTTAAAAAATAAAAAAATAAAAATCATCTTTGTTCTACATGTACTTGATTCCATTGTGCATCTAAGTACCTCCGTGCACTTGGATCTGTGTGTCTGTTAATTTTCTCCTGAAAAAGCATATCCAAAGCACTACCCTATTTCTCATCATGTACCTCAATCAATATCTTTAATCTACATATACTTACCTCCTTTATGCATCTATATACTTTCAATGTACTTATGGATTTATATATTTATCACTTTCTTCTAATTTGGCATTTCCAAGGCACTGCCCTATTTCCCAGCCTATACCTCTCTCAATATATCTTCTAGCCTAACTTTCTGACTCATCTCAAACTATTTCTACTACTCTTTCCAATGCACTACCCTATCTCTCACCCTATAGATCTCTCAAATAACCCTTTCTAGACTCTCTCCTACTCTACCCCGCCTTGCATCATCTGACACCTCTTTTACTATACTGATCCCCCAAAACGAACCTCTCTATACTCTTCCCTCTGACTCTTCCCCTCCAAAAACCCTTTTTACTCATCCAAAAGCCTCCTCCTACTGCTATGACCTAAAAAAAGAAATACAAACTTTTTTTTTTAATCCTTCACTCTTCTATCCCTCCACAATCAAGATAACAGACTAAAATGTTCACTTCCATATTCCACTATACTAACTCACCACTAACCCTTTATGGGTTCCATAGTAGCGTGCTACTCGCCAATAAAGCGTTTCAACACCCCATCAGGGTTACCAGCGCTATAAAAATGCAAACCGTTTTTCCCTTTTCTACTCCTCCCCAACCCTTCTCAATCCAAATAACTGACTAACATATCCACCACTCAAATTAATTTAATGTTTTACCATACTAATTCAACACTAATCCTTATGGGTTCCAGAGTAGCCTGTTACTCACCAAAAAAACGCTTCAAAACCCCATCAGGGGTAGCAAGCGCTATATAAATACAAACCTCTTTCCCTCTTCTATCCTGCCACCTATCCTTCTCTATGCAAATAACTGAATAACATATCCACCACTCAAATTACTTCATATTTTACTATACTAATTTTCAATCACTAATCCTTTATGGGTTCCGGGGTAGCGTGCTACTCACCAGAAAAGCACATCATCACACATCAGGGGTAACAGGTGCTATATGAATGCAAACCTTTCTTCCCCTTCTATCCCTCCGCAATCCTTCTCACTCCAAATAACTGACTAATATTCACCACTCAAATTACTTTCATATTTCACCATACTAATTCACCACCAATCCTTTATGGGTTTCCGGAGTAGCATGCTTCAACACCCCATCAGGGGTAACAAGCGCTATATAAATACAAACCTTTTTTCCTCTTCTACCCTTCTGCTACCCTTCTGAATCCAAATAACTGACTAACCTATCCACCACTTAAAATTTACTTGCATGTTTCACTATACTAATTCAACACTAATTCTCTATGGGTCCCGGAGTAGCGTGCTACTCGCAGAATAAAGCACTTCAACGCCTCGTCAGGGGTAGTAAGCGCTATACAAATGCAATTACCATACAATACAATCTGAGCCGGCCTTCACCGAAGCATTTTACAGGCATACCGAGAGGATGGAGCCTCGCCAATTGTCTCCACAATGGAGCGCTACCATCCAAGACTAAAAGAGAAGGTGGATGTTGATTGGACGCCCGCCCCTCAGCTTATGTTTTTTTTTATTTCTGGAGCTTTGGTGGGCCTACCACATGAAGCCTGAAGGGAGGAGACACAGCTAGCTGCCTGAGCTGCACTGCACTCCCGGATCTTTGAAGTAGCTGGGCAAGAGAGAATCAAACTCACCTGTTATATCAGGTACACACAGACCGACAATTAAAGCTCAGGAGAAGATACAATGAGAAACAGAAGGAAACCAGGCCCAGTAAT
This sequence comes from Triturus cristatus, assembly GCF_964204655.1. NCBI lineage: Eukaryota > Metazoa > Chordata > Amphibia > Caudata > Salamandridae > Triturus > Triturus cristatus. Next base: position 1,032,297,279 of record NC_140590.1, read on the forward strand.
AAAAACTGAAGGGTACAGTAAACGGCAGCCATATTGCAATGGGACTCACACACAGAACTGGTTCATAGCAAAATTTGCAAAGGGGCAGAACATGCTACTGAGGGCTCTTGCATGGTGGACTCACTGCCTAAATACCCTCTGCAGAACCATGAACACAGATGGGGTCCTCAAGATCAACAAAAGCCCCCAATAAAGCAAAGTGTTAAAAGGTTGCAACATACCGATACAACATGATCTAAACCACTGCAGTGTGCTTCACCCCACTTTATAACAGGAGGAAGTTGACAGCGGTCAAACGAGTGAAGGTAAAGCTAATGTCCTATCTGTAAGAAACTCTGCTGGGGGGCAGGGCATTGACTGATGCACTCAGAGAAATAACAACATGCTGTGCAAAGGTGCCCCCCATTGCTCATCCAGCCACAGTGATTGTTAGCCTGCTTGTAGTTTTCATTGTCACATAACCACCTCATCACCATTGATAGGGTTGCAATGATTGTTGGCAAATAGTGGCAGCAGATCTGAGTGCCGCCTGTTGACAAGTTTGTGCCCGCCAACTACTTTTTACACTGGTGGTGATGGGAAAGGCATTGAAAGATAATGATGCAAGATACAGCACGAGATACCATACTCCAAAACTGACTTCCTCAGAACCAAGGCTGCATCACTAGGCAACAACACCTTCAGAACAGAACAGGAAATTGTTTTGATGAGGGTGAAGCTTGCCGCATTTAACTCATAACTCACAGCTGCAGAAGACACAATGACTTCCATGAAAAAGATGATAGCCACTACAACCGACTGAGAGCAAGATTATTGGCATATGCAGGAAAAGATAATGTATTAGGGGTACCGAAACAGAAGAGATTACCTCTGTTTTTCCAGCATCCCGTAGAAACTGGCAGGGGAAAATATGATGGTCTTTATGCTTAAATTCATTCCCTTTGTAACTAAACTGGCTTTCCAACCAACACTGGAGCTACAGAGGGCTCACGGGATCAAATCACGAAACAACAAAGACAAAGACACCGCTTGTCAGGTGACTGTTTGATTTTTGTGCCACTACTAATTGAGAGAATTGATTCAATTGGCCAAAACATAGGGTCCTTTTCTCTTTGAAAAAAAAGCTAAAGTACATGCGAATCAGGACTTTGCTCATGAAACTTTTCTCAACCGTAAATGTTTCGTACCTCTGAGACCTTGCCTGAAATGCATGGACATTCGCTTTGTCCTGCTGGATCCAGTGAGAATGCTGACCACCAAAGACGACTGCATGAAAGAATTTGATGACCCGGGACAGCTTAAGAACTTTCTTGACACCCTGAACATGGAAGGCATGGACATGCCTTACCCTACACATCAGAAGTCTCCGACTAAGCAGAGAAACACAGATACAATGGACAACTCTCTACAGGAGTGGGAGCGGTTGGAGATGGTCACCAGGGAACTGGTCACCTGGCCCGAAATATAAATATAAAGACCGGCTGCCACCTGAAGGAGATAAGTACAGATCTCCTTTAAAAAAGACTGATCAGTCTGCTATGCCATCATTCCTTACTGTGTTGTGCATGAGGGAAGCAAAACAGGAACAAAAGAGGCTGAACAGGATGGAAGAGCGCTTTGCGTTCTAGTCCACGTGTGCGGGTCTTCAGTCCTGCCCCTCTCCACTTACCCTGAATTCCTTCTGGGTTGCTCTGATGTTCGTCGGTGTTCTCTCGCCAGACTCCTATTCCTGACTGCTGCTGTTCGACTGGTGCAGCGGAGACCTTCTCATTGCTCTTGACATGTCGTCGGAATTGTCTTGCCAAACACCACTTTCTAACTTCTGCTGTTTGTCTGGTGCCGAGGGGACCTTCAAGCTGATCCTGACTTCCGCTGTTAGTCCGAAGTAGTGGGGGCCTTCTTGATGTTTCCTGAAAGATAAGAGAAAAGACATTAATTACCCACAAAGACTTCACGCTCTTCAAGGCGGTAACATTTATTTTGATTTGCATGATTTAAGTAAAATACTTATCTGATATAGTCTCCACCGTGCAAGGAGATTCTGCTCCCGTGCTAACATTGCTTGATGGCTCTAAGAAAGATAAATCTAAAATTAGTCTCCTGATAACCTAAGGACCTTTTTTTCTTTGTACTTTAGCCCTGCACAATTTTGTGTATATTTTTATTTTCCTATCTTCATCCATTTCCCGGAGAATATAATTTTTGTTTTTTTCCTGGTTTTATTGGATCTGATGAAGTTGGGCTTAATTGGATTCCTTGCTGATTATCTCTTAGGTTAGTTATACTATACACATCCATGATTAATCTGCCTTGTTGTTCTAGGTTGAAAGCACCTAATAAACCACTCTTCCATATAGATATATACTACTGTCTGCTTTCTGATACCGACAGATATAAGCGGAAGAGGGATCTTTTACAGGTAGTTATATCCCATAGCATCACACTAATTATGTGTCAGTGTTATTTCCCTAATACATGCACATTGTAATACATATAACTTTATCTCCACTACAGGATTCACATAAGGATCACTCAACAAGAATATCCATACCTGATGCGCGTTGGTGGCGTGTCTCCCATTATTCCTTTCCTTGTTTTGTTTCCCATCTTCCCCATTTCTACCATGTTAGCTTTGACACTGTTGTGCTGGCATTGGTGGGCGTGGGAAGTTGGGACCTTGCTTCAGATCTTGCATCTCTCCCCTGCAGAAACGACAAGTGAAAATTACACTCACATCCAGTGAACTGGTCATATTTGATATGATCATGGCAAAGGTTATTCTATCCTACTGTCTCCGGGTAGGCCATAGAGCACATGGGTCATACACAAAGAGCTGTAGAGGTGGAGATATATATTTCAATTCTGGATTAGTGTCTTCACTATGAGGAGAAGGGGCAGACACTACATCCCGAAAAAACTCAAGCATGGTTAGTCTATACTGCCTGGACGAGATAAGACAGTGGGGCAGCCCCCTCTGATCACTCGCATTCACCTTCATGAGGTTCATTGCCAACAAACAAAACTCCATTCAATTCCACATGTCCCCCTCACTCTTTTTGCAACTATAAACATGACTTACCATGGTGGCAGATTGACCAACACTATTGGAGACTTCTGGAATGCTAAAAGTCCTCCTGCTCCTTCCCCACCCAAAAGATCACCACGTCTCTTCTTGAGAGTTGCACTTTAATCAAGAGTAAAATCACCTGCTCCTACGCATTCTCTGGCATGACTCTGGCTATTTCCCACGCATGGCCCTTCATCATCTAAACTTCAGTACATCCACACTGGTGAATACCACGGATGACTACCAACCAGTGACATTATTATACAAGAATTAAAGTATTATCTGTGTGAGTTCACATTAGGGCTCTTAGGGCCTGATGTACAAAGTGTTTTAACAGTTACACACTCTCAAGTTCAGTAAATCTGAGGGATTGTGACTGTTAAAACACTTTTTGAATTGTTCTAAACCCACTTAATGATTCAGAAAAGGTTTTCTGAACTGTTAAATAGGTTACTTAAGCTTTAAGGAATCGTTATTGGAAGGGGAATGTTAAGGGCGTCACTTCCAAATACAGATTTGTTAAGGTATGTATTATTGTTTTGTGACCAAAATCCGGTATTAATTTTTTACCACAAATTCCAAATTGATGGTAAATCATTCACAAACAGGAAGGGGTCCCCACAAGTATAACTCGCGCCCTCGCCATCGGCTGCTTTTGACCTCACACATTACATCACTCATTACACATTCTATCACATTATTGATAACAGCAACATGACACCTGAAATGTCATCATTGATGACAACTGTACACGGTGAGGCATTAGTTATAGTTACTCTGAATAACTATAACCAATGAATTTCTTTCTTTTAGTTTCAAAAGTTATGTTTAAAATGACATTTTCACCTAACTATAGCATCACTTTAACCTTTGGCTTTTTCAGTGAATTTCAGTTTTTATAATACAAAGTAAGACTATATTACCATACCTAACTTTAACATCACTTTAACCTTAGTGTAACAAAAAATATATATATATATATATATTCCTCCAAACCGGTTTCTTGTATCAGCTTGTATATATATAAATCTTAGGCCCCAGCTATCGCCATCATCTTCTCATTCCTCATCATCCGGCCCCATCTGGTCAATGATCCTAAAATCCAAAGATCGAGAATGGGTCCCCGATAGTTCGGAGGCAGCCAAAAAATTGAACTCACTGCCTATCTCTATTCGAGCAGAGCCTCTGAAAACATTTTCCGGAAAAAATTGAAAACCTGGCTTTTCCAGCTTTGAGTCCTGTGCACAACTTCTTTCTGCTTAGCTCCTTGTCTTGGCCCCCTTCCGGAGGATGGTTTTTCAGGGCGGGGACACAACAGTCGGTGTAACCAGGCCCTATACAAAAGGAATATTATTATTATAATGTACCAGTAGTCGCCAGTAGGTAGTTCTAGATAGGACCAAAGTTTCCCTAGGAAAGTGTTTTTTGTTTTACCTATAACCTTGGCGCCGCTTCATGAACATTCACGAAATATTTAAAAACATCCTCTTTTTGGTTCAGCCGCTGTGTTGAAAGTTTCAGGGTGATCTGTTAAGCGGGGCCCGAGAAAAAGGGGGGGTCCCAAAATGTGTTTTCCCCATGCTATACCAGCCTTATAACCACCATAGTGAAACAAGACAAAACACTCAGGATGAGCTCACTGGAGCAGCTCATACCAAGTCATCCACAAATCTGGGAGTGATCCCAAGCAGAATGTCTTCAAGATCAGGAGTAGTAGAGTCCTCAGAGTCCGAGGAGAAGGCATGGATCACTGGGGATGTAGGGCGCACAGGGTCTCTGCCAGATCCCAAAGTGGCAGAAATCTCAATTGCCCTTGAATGTTTCAGCACCACATGTGTATTGGAAAAGTGAGCCGACCCTCACCGCCGTAAGCGTTGGTGCATGGGGCACAATCATTGAGTAGGCCCAGACTTTTCGGGATGCACTGTGCCCTTGTCATAGAGTTCAATCCTGTCTCAGGCCATTGCTTCATCCATGGCAAAACAAACTTTATCTGCAGACTGGATCCGCAGGCAATCAGGGAAAAGCAAGGAGTACAGGTGACCCATGTCACGTAGCATCTTCTTCACCGCCATAAAGGAAGGCCTCTGCGTTTGAACCTGAAGAGTAAAGTCAGGGTACAGAGACACTTTTAATTTGTACACCACAAATGGGCCTGCTGTAGGAGATGATCCCAGTCCCTGAAATGCAACAGGCAGGCTACCACAGGTTATGGTGGACCCCCAGGGTGAGGTTCCTACACCGGCACCCTGTGTGCACGTTCCAAGGCATAGAAATTGAAAAGACCCTCAGGGGCCACAACTTCCTGGAGCCAGGTCTCAAGGAAAGTCAACAGGGAATCCCCGTCTGCATGCTCAGGAAGCCCTACAATGCGGACATTATTATGCCTCGCCCAACCTTCCTGGTCATCCAACCAGTTGGCCAAGCACAGAGTGCGTCTCAAGAGCAGAGATGTGAATATCTGCAGACTGACCCGATGGTGTCAGATTCTGCACCGTGGTCTCCAGGATTGCAACCCTTTCCGAAAATTTCCACGAATACTCATACGGAAGTACCAGCTCAACAGAAAGGGAGTACATTTTGCCTTCCAACCATTTCCTAGAAACATCGATGGCGGCCAGAAGCTTATCAAAAGTTGTTGTCCATATATGCTGTGTCTCTGCTGCAAGCACCCTGCTTGGGGGGGGGGCGATCGTGCCGAGCCATCCTTAGAGAATTGGGTGCACCCCATGCTGGCACCAGGGTAGGGTATGGGTCCGCAGGAACCACTGCAGTAATCACTACCCCCCCAAAGCCCAGATGCCCCAAACCTGACTCATCGCCGGAGGCAAAAAAAGGTGGGGGCCAGCAACAGAACACTAGAGTCCAAGAGCTCCACAGGCAGTAGAATGTGGGGGCCAACTAGTCTGCAGGTTCCCCTTGCTGCAAAACTCAATGAGGGGGCACTTGGTCAGCAAGGCAAACCACCAAACACTGACCTACCGCCTTAAATACTCAGAAATATGAGGTAGGGCCATGGGATGGTGTCACGGGTAAGTGTGGTCAATGGCAACAGGAGGTCAAACCACTGCTCCCCTGCACTTGGATGGCAGTGAGAGGTAGCTGTACAGCACTTTGGGAAGTTGTGAAATAAGGGAAGCGTCTACTGTGACTGTTACCCACTACAGGGGTTGCTGCTGCCTGCAATGGGGTTCATCCTTCACCATGCCTCACTTGCAGAAGTATTCGACTCCTGTCTTCACCCACTGCGAGGGCCGGTGTAAAACCCAGGGGGTCCATAGGCCCAGAAGGAGGGAACCAGCCACACAAATCATACCGCTGCGATCGTGGCCACCACCGACAAAGCAGGGCCAACGGTTATTGTGACACCATACCCTATATTTGGGGCCATCACAACTCCACTCTATCTAGTGCTGTGGGGGGGCCACAGGATCCACAGATGCCCAGCGAGTAGAAGCACCATAGGGGCACCAGCCCTATGAGGCTCACCACAGCAGCTGTGGGTAAACGTCCATGCGGCCACCACAACCAGAGCAGTACCGCAGCATACACTGCAATCTCAGTGCTGGGAACAGACAAACACCGTGCACTGGCCTTAGCAATCTGGCTCCTTCAGGAGTGTGGGGGCCCACAAATATAAGGGCCCCCCCATAAATGTAAGTTCCAAAGGGACAGCAGCTCCACGAAACACACTGCTGCAGCTGTGGGCACAATCCAGCATGGTCACCACAGACTAAATTAGGCTGCTTCGTACCATCTACCCAGGGATGATGCATTCTGGGAGCAGTACGACTTACCGAACTGCAGCAGGTAAACGATCACATGGTAGGGGAGGTGTGTCCTTCCAATCATGGGAGGACTGCAGACTTATTTAAAAGCGGAGGTGTGGGGCTGCTTCAGTGTAGCAGTGGCATCTGAGGAATACACTCATGTCGAAATGCATTATTAAACCAGTATTATAAACACAAAGCTAATGAAACAGCAAAATACCAGTGGTACAACAATACAACAAATACGTATAATGTGACTAAGGCAATGTGAAATTACATTGTAACATTGATAAATAGTATGTTGTCTATGTTCATAGCCGCTATGTTAGCAATATATATGTGCACTTGTCACTTTAAATTTACAAAGAAAAAATGTGATAAAATCATGTGCCAACTCACGAGCGCATCATGTGATCAAGGCCCTCCGGGGCTGAAACGCAAAATGGCTGTTGTTGTTCTGTGGAACTAAATAAAAATAATTAATCAGCGCGAATTCTGTGGTCCGTGCCACATAGACTTAATTTTAGCAAGTATCCCCTCGTACCATCTACCCAGGGATAATGCATTCTGGGAGCTGTAGGACTTACCGAACTGCAGCAGGTATACGATCACATGGTAGGGGAGGTGTGTCCTTCCAATCACGGGAGGACTGCAGACTTATTTAAAAGCGGAGGCGTGGGGCTGCTTCAATGTAGCAGTGGCATCTGAGGAAGACACTCTTGTAGAAATGCATTATGCCTGTCCTGCTTTCCAATTAAAGGCTTTCTCTTGTGTCCCTGTGTGGCCTCTTCCTGCTGCTTCGCTGGAGGTTCTGTGGATATATATATATATATTCAGCATAGGGTTACGAATGGCTCAACAGTAACCACACTGCACTCCAAGGGGTTTTCTTATACGGCTTCCTTTATTGATGTGTTCACATCAATGCGTTTCGATGGCCTCTCGCCACCTTGTTCACAATAGTGAACAACCATTTGTTTCTCTTTTTTAAAGAAAACACTTAACACAAACAACATAGATGAGGGACTACCAAGTTTCATCAACATAGTAAAAGGTAGGGAAATGCTGGCACCATTTTGTAATGTTTTTCACTTCATTACATTCTGCCTGTTTTCTCCATTATCACTCTAAAAAACTGTTTTAACACAGTATTTTCAACACCATGGACACATATTATTTTATCATAAGTGTCTTCGCATGTAATTACTTAATAATCACATATGACTTTATGGAAAAATCAAACATTGGTAAATTTAACCTTTCATCATATTTACAAGATAATCAGCTAGTGCTTTTTATTACATTTCTTGTTTTTCTTCTCCCATCCTTCTACTATTGGTTAGGAACCATGCTATTTCATTAAAGTGCATATATATACCATTTTCTATTTTAATTATTCATTTGTTCACAAAGTGCTAGTGCTTATTTAATGTAAACATATACTTTAGGTTCAGATCTCTCTCAAAATATATATATATATATATATATATATAAAGTTTTCAGCTCCAGTAAGCAAAACACGCACTCAGAAAGGTACAGCTCGTTGGCGATTTATTCACAAGGTAACGCTACGCGTTTCAGCACAGAAGTGCCTTGATCACACGTGTGATCAAGGCACTTCTGTGCTGAAACGCGTAGCGTTACCTTGTGAATAAATCGCCAACGAGCTGTACCTTTCTGAGTGCGTGTTTTGCTTACTGGAGCTGAAAACTTTATTGAATCTAAACTCGGCGGTGGGATTGGCCGAGTACAACACGCCACCTGACTATGGGAGATGGATCCCGGAAACGAATCCTGTTGTGAAATGATGATATATATATATATATATATATATATATATATATATATATATATATATATATATATATATATATATATATATATATATATATATATATATATATATATAGCTTTCCAAACGACCAAGTTTCCAAAGTCTGTGGCCCGTAGACAGGTGGCGAGTCAAACCGGGCAGGTCTCCCGGTGTAATTATCACACGCTGCAAACTTCTTCAAAGAAGGACTCGCACTCAGGGAAAACCAAGATTTATTCACCACGGTAACGCGTTTCGACAGACAAGCTGTCTTGCTCACACAAAGTCGTGTGCATTTCAAAAGAATCTTTATAGGTACAAACATGAAAGAAGGACTACTGTTTGTCAAATGGTCTTGACCTGCAAATGTGGCGGCCATGTCTGAATGTCCAAAAACGAATAATACGTTATTATGTACTCAATAGATCAGTTGGAATAGACAAAACAGGCATACATTGAATGTAGAATATGTACAATTATATTTCATTCTTGTAGACCTATAGTCCTCTAACTGTAATCATATTAAATCAAAAAGTGAATCTGATCGAATCAGTGTAATTGCTTAAAACGGCCAATAGTGCTCGACAAAATTAAACACACAGATCACATATATTCAGGTGATCAAACTCGTATCTAGAGCGGGAATAAATCAGACTTGATACCTTTGTTTTTGCATCAATATACTGGCGGCTTAGTGCCCCTGATGTATTAGGCTGATTACCCACTCAATAAAATATATTGTGCCTGACTTGATAATATATTACAGAGGACTGATCAATAATGACAACTTGACTAAGGTTGTCAGCAAACATAAGTAATACACAGTTCTAACAGTTTTTTTAAAGATTCAAGAAATGCAAGGAAGAAACAATTGATATAGTGCACCACACAACGATTCAGGATAAGGAAAAAATAATAATCTTATCTGGGAAAGACCCATGGATTGCGGAAGAAAAGGGTAGGGTAGCCGGAACGGAAGCAACAGTCCACAACTGGAATAACCCTTCCTTTCTTCCTGTGTAAAAAAAAAAAAAATCAAACATGAAAGAAAAATATGTAAAATCACATATTAAAATATATCGGCACATACTATTACGTCATAGTGAGTACTTCAATATAAAAGCAACAACAGAATGAATGCTAGCAGCTATATACACAGACAGCTAAAGTGTAATATAGGTCTAATTATCCCGTAAGTGGGTGTTTAATTCTTCATCAAGATTGTGCCCCTTAGGATACTTATTTTCCAGTTCAATGATCCATCTAGATTCTCTTTTCCGTAACAATAATGTTCTGTTGCCTCCCCTGGGACCAGTATGTACTTGATCGATCACAAAGTAGCTGAGTAATGAGCTATTAGATAGGTGGAACAATTCAAAGTGTCTGGCAATGGGATAGTGGGTATCTTTTTTGTTTATGGCCCGCATGTGTTCTAGCACACGTTTTTTGGCCATTAATGTAGTGCTTCCTACATACCACTTTTGACATGGACAGACCAAGACATAAACACAGTATGTAGAACTACACGTTAGAAATTGTTTAATACTCTTGGGAGACCTGTGACCTGGAATTTGTATAGTTTTCTTCATGCTACTATTGCGACAGGCTTTGCAGTGCCCGCAAGGGAAAAAACCTTTTAGATTGTGTTCACTTGAGGGTTTCCTAGATGTAATGTCGTTGTGTATTAAAATATCTCTGATGTTACGGCCTTTTCTGTAGGTGATTCTGGGTCTACGCTCCATGGTTTTCCCTATGACTGAGTCGCTGGTCAAAATATCCCATTTGTCAGCCAGTATTTTGTGTATTTGGTTGGAGTTAGTGTTGTAGGTAAGGATTACTCTACCTGTTTCTTGGGTGTTGTCATTTTTGTCTGAGCTAGTTTGTGTCTGGGGATTTAATGTCTGGGTGCGATCAATTTCATCTACTCTTTTGATGGCTCTTTGGATTACCCAGGCAGGGTAGCCTCTGTCTTTGAATCTTTGAATCATGATTTCTTTTTCTTTTTCAAATGTGGCAACGGTACTGCAATTTCTTCGTGCCCTTAGCAGCTCACCATAAGGGATACTCCACTTGAGAGTTTCAGGGTGGCTGCTAAGGGCATGAAGAAGAGTGTTACCAGCCGTAGTTTTGCGAAATAAACTGGTTTGCAGTGTGTTAGCCTGAGGTGTTATTACAAGGTCCAAAAACTCAACTGATTGTCTACTCATATTGCTTGTCAAGACAATGTTCTTATTGTTGATATTCAGTTTGTCAATAAATTCGACAGCTTGTTGTTCAGTGTCTGACCAGATGACAAAAAGGTCATCAATATATCGAAGCCATAATTTGACCTTTGAGAAATATTGATAAAGTGTGGTATCTGATTTGATGTCCTCCTCCCATTTACCCAGAAAAAGGTTGGCAAAACTAGGGGCAAAACATGTCCCCATCGCCGTACCTTTGATTTGTTTGTACATAGTACCATTGAACATAAAAATATTGCTGGTAAGACAGAGTGACATCATCTCCAGCAACATATTAGTATGTTCAAGGTATTGGATGGGTCTGGTCTTCAGAAAATGGTGGCATGACTTAACCCCTTCAGTTTGATCTATGATAGTATAGAGTGAGTTAACGTCTAGAGTTATCATAAGATCATTGGGTTCCCAGGCGACATGTTGAAGTTTGGTCAAAAAATCGGTGGTATCTTTAACATGGGAAGGGAGTTCAGTGACGTACTCACGTAAGAAGTGATCCACATACTTGGATACATTCTCAAAGGCACTTCCTATTGAGGAGACAATAGGTCTCCCTGGTGGTACTGTGGGGTTTTTGTGGATCTTAGGCAAAAGATATAGGATGGATAATTTGGGATAGTCCCGTTTGAGAAAACAATATTCCTCCCACGTTAGGTAACCTTTTTCCTCCCATTCCTTTAGTTTTCCCAAATATTGCAAATGCTGACGTTGTACATTTCCATATTGGCCTTCATATAGAAGTGGTGATCATTCAATTGTCTTTCCGCCTCCAATATATATTGGTCTTTCTGCCAGAGGACGATGTTACCACCTTTGTCCGCTGGGCGGATAACAATGTTAGTGTCGTTGGCAAGTTCAGTCAAAAATTCTCTTTGTTTATTGGAAAGATTAGATTGGATGCGGTTGTTTGTTTTATGTTTCAGTTTCAATAAGGCTTGGGTAACAACCTCCTGAAAAGTGTCAATGTTATCGTGAGGGAGGTTAGGGTAAAAGATCGATCGAGGTTTAAATTTGGTAGAAGTGATGGAGTCAGTGGGAATATCAAGTTCCCATTCCTGGTTGTCCATAGGATATGGGGGGTCAAGTTCAGTTGCAAGATCCTGTATCATGTGCAACGTTTGGGCATCAGCAATGGTTAGATTGGAAAAGGGTTGATTCACAGCGGTGTCTTCGTCTCTGGATAGTGTGTTGGAGCTATCCTTTTTGTACAAGGCATGCCATTTTTTTAATTTCATTTTTCTAATGAATTTATACAGATCGATCCGTGTATCTGCATAATTAAAAGTTTCTGAGGGACAGAAAGTTAATCCCAGACATAGTGTACTTTTTTCGGAGAATGTTAGTTTTCTCTTACTCAGGTTGACAATGGTTTTATTTACCGTATCGTAATCCATTATTGTTTGCCTTTGGAGCCACGTATTCCGTTTCCCATGGGCTCTCTTGCATTGATCTTTTGTTTGTCTCTGTTTTCGTCGTTTCCGTCTCTGTTTGCTCCTCCCCTCCCTCTGCCTCTTCCTCTTCCCCGGCCTCTGCCACGTTGTTTTCCTCTGTTTGATGTTGATTGTGGGGTTGTTCTCGGTGTCTGACGGCCTTTTCTCAAGACCCAAAATTCGTCTAAAAAAGTGGCAGTTTTTAAGATGATCGGTCTTTCAGAAATCGAGCTCACTGTGGAGATTGAGGTGTCATTGTCTGATCCACTTGTTTCAACAATGGAGTTCTCCACTTCTGTTGTTGGGGGTTCCCTTGTATCCTTAGGTTGTGGTAGATTTTCATATAGATAGTCATATTTATGACTGTATGTTAAGGTGCGACCAGACTCATAGTCTACACAGTCTCTGTGCAATTTGCGTTGCTTCCGGATTTTTATATCTTCCTCGTGTTGTTGCAGTTTAATGGTTAGATCTTTCATGAATTTGTTGATTAAGTCTTGTTCTTTGTTTTTAGATAATTCGTCTTCCAATGTTTTTATTTCAGACAGAATGGTTTCTCTGTCTTCCCAAGCATATTTTATCAGGATGTTCAACATGGTGCGGGAGCTGTTGGCTGAATTCTCTTGCCAATCCTGCAGCATTACCGTGGTGAATAAATCTTGGTTTTCCCTGAGTGCGAGTCCTTCTTTGAAGAAGTTTGCAGCGTGTGATAATTACACCGGGAGACCTGCCCGGTTTGACTCGCCACCTGTCTACGGGCCACAGACTTTGGAAACTTGGTCGTTTGGAAAGCTACAAAACGGAAAAGTCTACCGGCCGGCCGTCACTCAACACGAGAAGCAATACCTACGGATTTCTCAGGACCAACAGATCTACACACATATCTCATAATCTACTGGTGGTCGCCAGTAGATAGTTATAGTTAGGACCTATTTTCCATAGGAAATCCGCAACATTCTATTCCCAATAAGTCTGGCGCCGGTTGACGAAACTTCGCGAAATTTTCCAAACTTTTGGCCAGCTCCGCTCCGCTCCTACCCTGAAAGTTTCGTGGTGATTCGCCAAGCGGGGGATGAGAAAAAAGGGGGGTCCCAAAACACGTTTTCCCCATGAAATTTCCCATAGGATCTGTTGTCGCAGCTACAGCCCGAACCGCTGAACGGAATTACACCAAATTTGGCAAAGAGGTAGTCCTCAGTTCAGACTTGTGCCTTTTGCATAAATGGTGTGAGTCCGTTCAGTAGTTCCTGAGAAAATTAGAGTTAAAAGTACCTATATATCTATGGCCGGGGAGGATCCGCGGACCCTACCCGCACGTTAAGCGCACCCTCCCCGAACAGAGCGCGCACCCTCCCGATCGCGCGTTGAATGCTAATTGGCTGTCGAGTGTTTGTCTGCATTCGAAACCAGGAACTGTTGACGGCCATTTTCTGCCTCGGTAGAAGCGAGGCTGAAGAAGCAAGGGGAATAAGTGTGTAAAACATATAAAGGGGGCAGAGTGGAAATACTCTGACCCTCTAGAGGTGCTTAGGGGGTCCCAGAAGGACCCCCTGGGGCCCCTTTTTTTTTTTTAAACGGCGGAATGCGCGCAAGGTGCGCGCATTCTATCGCGTTTGGTGCACGGATCCTCTCGTGTTGGGTGCGCGGATACAAGGAAAAAAAATTGAAAAAAGACAAGAAATGATTGGTTGTATGACAACTTTCTACACTGAAAGGTAGGGTGTATATTTCTGTTTTTTAAAGGCATGATTCTTATTGGTTAACAAAAACTGATTGTAAGGAACATTATATATGATAAGCTGATATGTTGAAAAGTCAAGCACACTTGCTGTCTTGTTTAGCAACATTGTGTGCTGAACTTGTGACCTGTGTGCTCAGTGCAGTGTTCCATGACCTGTTTCTATGGTAACAGGCAGAAGGCAGATTGGGGGAAGGGTTGAAATGCATTTCATTTGGAAAGGGTTGAAATGTTTAACCAATAGAAATGTGTATTTGCTTTTGAATTTATGTGTGAAGGATTGTGATTTGATGTTTACATGTATATGTGTGGAAAATGAAAGGGAAACTTTTCCATTCTTTGCTTTTGCTTAGAGGTGCACAGTGCAGAGATTCTGTAAAAGAAAATCTGGTGTGTGACTGATATACTTCTTAATCTACAAAACAACTTGAAAGGTGAGTTATTTAATTGTGAGGGGATTTATGTAGACTATTTTGATTTTAATCAGACTAATGTATTTCTCCTGCTAAAGTGTAGGGAGTACTTTTTTTCTCTACAATCTTATTGACAGTGTGTGTGCATGTAGAAACCATTCTGTGATAAGCATTTGTTTTTCATGTGTTTGCAGACAGATAACTGTGCTGTTTTTATATTTTGGTAGAATTAGAAACCAGTCATTGTTTATGAATTTGTGAAATGAGTTATGTTTCTATATTAAAATGTAGTTCTCCTTCTAGATGAAGAAATGTGTTTTGGTATAGTGGAAGGGATAGTGTTGTTTGTCTAGAATCACACAGTGAGTATGTGTGCATTTGGGAACCACTGTGAGAGAAGCATTTGGTAACATCGTGTATTTTCTGACAGATAACTGTTTTAAAACCTGTCATGTTGTCAAGTTTTAGTAGCATTAGAAGCCAGTCTTTGCTTATGCGTTAATTAAATGAGTTAGGCGTTGACACAAAAGTGCAGTCCTGAAATATGTAGATAGTGTGCAGTTCCCTTACCACTTCCACAGTAGTGAATGATTTTTGGTAAACTCCTATGGATAGTGTTTGTTGTCTAGAATCACACTGTGAGTCTGTGTGCATTTGGGAACCACTGTGAGAGAAGCATTTGGTAACATTTTGTATTTGGTGACAGATAACTCTTTTAAAACCTGTCATGTTGTCAAGTTTTAGTAGCATTAGAAGCCAGTCTTTGCTTATGCATTGATAAAATGATTCATGCTTTGACACTAATGTGCTGTACTTTAATATGTAGATTGTGTGCAGTACCCTTACCTCTTCTAGACTAGTGAATGAGTTTTGGTAAACTGCTAGGGATAGTGTTGCTTGTCTAAAATCACACTGTGAGTCTGTGTACATTTGGGTAAGGATTGTGATAGAAGTGTTTGGTAACATCGTGTATTTGCTGACAGATAACTGTTTTAAAATCGGTCATGTTGTCAAGTTTTAGTAGCATTAGAAGCTAGTCTTTGCTTATGCATTGATAAAATGAGTCAGGGTTTGACACTAAAGTGCAGTATCATGTACAATTCTCTTCACTGTGCCAGAACTGAAAATTTTAAAGTTTTACCCATGCACTGTCCTAGCAGTAGTCTGATGATTTTGTCAGTTTCCAAGTACTCATGTTGTGAACCATACATTACCACAGAGACTGCTTCAAATGTCTGTGCAGTATGCATGCAGTCTTCTAACATACTATACACTTGTCTTTCACATCTTCAATTCCCTAGTCAGTATCCATACAGTCCAGCAAACATCCTGTCACTCCCTTTGCACTCTTCTAGTGGCCCATTCAGTACCAAGTACTAATCCATTCACTGTGTCAAAAGCCAACCACTTATAAATTCACCCAGGCACTCTCCTTGCTGTACTCTAATCATTCCGTCAGTTCCCAAGTACTCATGCAGTGAGCCAGGCCTTAGCACATAGACTGCTTCAAATGCCTATTCACTATGCATGCAGGCCTCTAACCACCTACACAGTTGTCTTTCACACTTTCAATTCCCCAGTCAGTATTCATACACTTCTAGCAAACACCCTGCCACTCACCCAGTGTGTCTCCTTATAGTACTGTAATCATTCAGTCAGTTAGCATGTAGTCTTTTAGTGAGGTAGGCTTTAGGGCATGAACTGCTTCAAAGTAATATGTAGGCCTGGGCGGTAAATTCCGTTCCGCTCGCGGAATTTGCAGAATGTGGGTAATTTCGCGTTCCGCGGAGAACGCGAAATTGCCCAAAAATCTGCGTTCCGCGACTTCGCGAAATTTTTTGCTTGTTCGCGTTCCCAAAATGCGTGTTCGTGAGATATTTCCCCCCGAGCACGCAAACAGCGATTGCGAACAGGAGAAAAGCATCGCGAACAAGCAATTCCGCGTGTTCGCGGAATTTCTGCGTGTTCGCGGAGATTTTTTACCGTTTCGCGGAGATTTGCGTAACGCAATTACGCAAATTCCACCCACCCCTAGTAGTATGCACTATGCATGTAGTGTTTTAACCATCGTCACACTTGTGGTTCAGGGCTATAGTTTCTTAGTCCGTTTTTATATAAAATGTGTTTGTACAGTAATGGAATAGTATAAATTTGAAAATTTGTGATTCTTTTTTACAGATACAGAACAGGAGTATTTCTCCTCTGTTTGCACTCTTCTCGTGCAAGATTGTTTGGATGAAGGGTGCTTCGGTATTTCATCATACTTGCCGTGCCGTACAAGTATTTCTTGTTAGGATCCCTTTGCAACAAAACTCTTTTGCATATCTTGCACGTGACCAAGGTGGCATTGATCTTTGTTTGCCCCTCGGGAAACGCAAAAAATTTCCACACCACTGAAGGAAAACGTGGGCGTGGTGCATCCTCCAAAAATTCATCCTTGGATTCGGTGAATATTTTAAAGCGACAACATTTACAGTTTTTGTAAGTTAAACTTATAAAATTTTGTTAGCTGTAAGCATTTTATATATCTGTGATTTGTATCTTGTGGTATTTTGTTGAGAATAGCATGTTGGTTTTTTTTTAACAATCTTTTTGATTGTTTTTTTTTTTGCCCGCTGTTAAGTGATTAGTACGATTGAAATCACTATTTTTAGTGAAATTTAATATATTCTAAGAACAGCAAAAAAGGCAAACAAGTTACTTTGTGGAAATTATGCTGTGTTGTAAAAAATGTATTATTACATGTTATAATTTTTTTTTCTTTTCTTTCACAGATCCAAATTTAAAAATAAGCAATTTATATGAATTTAGATTGCAATGAAAATCTGAAAAAAATGTATACCTTTTTTTATTCCTATTACTGTGAAGGTAAGTTTAACTAAGTCTCAATATGCAGAATGAGGAGGTCTGCAAGAAGCTACAAAGTTGAAACACGTTTCTAAAAATACTCTGTTTATACCTATGTAGTTTTGAAATCTGACTATAATCAGATATCATGTGACCTGCAAAAAAAGAGATTTGAGGGGTTCATAATATTTCCCATTGTAGCTATTGAAGGACCGCAATTATTTCAATCATTCTTCTTTGAACATCTTTGCAGACAAAACTCTGTGCTTACCTTCTATCATTTGCATGGAATTTTTAAACTGGAAATATGTCACTTTTTGTAACATAGTTATTGCGCAAGACACTCTTTCATATTTACAAAGAGAGGAAAAGGCCCTCTGTGCACTTTTTTTACTCCATGTAAATACAACCTCATCATGCACACCAGTTTGCGTTGAAAGGGTGTTCTATAAGTGTTGTTGTGCATGATTGTACTGAATACTCATAGAACAAGACACATGTCTAGATTTGTCAGAAATCATAAAACTCGATTTGTGTGTGAAAGCTGCACCATTCTAAAATTGGTGTAGGAAAGCACAACAAGGAGAATTGCTTTCATTTCTCCACGTTTTTACATCTTCAACGCATGCTAAAATGCTCAGCATACATTGAAGGAGAAAAATGCCTTTACTGATTGTTTTTGTGCAGGAAAGTGTGTCTTCCTGCACAAAAACAAACAGCACATGACACAGATATCCTTGCACTATGGTGCAAGGGTGCCTGTGTCACCACATGGCTACAGTTTATGCAGCCGTGCAGAGAGAAGCATAGTTTGCAACATATTTATGTACATATGTTGCATCCCTGTGCTTCGGAACTACTACAGCTCACTGTAGTTAATGAGGTTACTGTGTGATGCTGCAGCACTTCCTCATAGTTATGCACTCATACATTCACCATACGCTACTAATGCATTCGTTCAGTCAATTACGTACTACACATACATTCATCTAAACTTTCACAGACAAACAAACAAATATAGCTCTTTTTTTAAACCAGGAAAGTTAGTTCTTAGAAGAACTTTTTTTTTTCTTCTTTTTTGTACTTTTTGAAACAATTTTGTTATTTTTTTGTTTTTTTCAAAAGGAAAAAAAGACAACAGGAGGAACAAAACAGTCAACTTCTGCAAAAAAAAAAATAAACACAAGTTTGGCACTTGTGGTTTTGCTGCGCTCTGCAGATTAGTTCAATTGACTGCTCGCCGTAACATAGTAGTTTGTTGCATTTAATGCAACTAATTTTTAGTTTTCCAAATTCCGGACGTATGTCCGGGTGAGTGCTCGATGGTGATGCTGCAGAAGTGCTTGCCACTGCTGGCTGAGGCTGCTGTCGGAGTCTTCTGCATTCCTGCTTGGCCAGGTTCACGGGATGCAGAGTCTTCAGGTGTTTTAACATACTCGCAGTCCCACAAGAGTATTTTTTTGATGGATCTCCTCTGGAAAGCACTCTTTGACATATTTTACATGTCACTTTAGTTGAAGTAGTTTTATTTTGTCCTTCTGGGAAGGTAAAAAATGTCCACACCACAGAGGTGTATCTTTCTGTGCGTGGAGGTTCCACAACAAATTCCTCATCGGACGAATGGTCTGATTCTGATGGTGGCTGCTGTGCAGAAGCCACTGTCTTCAGAAAAATTGCAGCTGTGGAAATTTTCCCCAAAAAGTTTCTTCTAGTTCTAAGGTGTGAGATGTTCCTCCAAAGAAGCTCAAAGAAGAATGATTGAAATGGGTGGGGTCTTTCAATAGTTAGAATAGGAAGTGTAATGAACCAATCAAATCTCTTTTTTTGCAGGTCACATGGGATCCGCGCACCCTGCGCTTATGCAGCACGCACCCAGCGCGCATCCGCGAAATTGAATTTTAAAAAATGATTGGATTAGATGTAAAAATATATTACTTTTAAGACTAGTTTAGAGTTTGTGTTCAATTAATATTCACATGAAATACATATATATATGTTTTTTTTAAATGTTAAATATTTCGCGGGATCCGCGCACCTACCGCGTCATAGACTCATATGCCGCATCGCGGAAGCGCGCAAACGTCGCGTTACGTACATCGAACGTGTCGCGTATAGGCTGGGAGTCGCGTACCTGTCACATTGGAAACACGTACCCAACGCATACCGTGCGCGGATGCTTTCGCGTAGGGATCGTGAACGGTGCGCATAGGGTGCGCAAATCCCCAAAAAATTGAAGAAAAAAAAAAAAACAATGTTTTGAAAATATAGTTTACAAATAGTTTTCAAAATATACAAAAATATTTTTAAGAAACCAATAAAAACAAATAATATGTTTTAATTTTTAAAAGAATTAATTGAAAAAATAAGTTACAAAAATGGTGATAAAATAGTATTTCAAAAAAACAGAATTAGTGAAATTGACACACTGCAATTGAAAAATATAGAAATCCAATGAAAATCATTAAACATGATATCTTTAGAGATAAGTTATAGATAGGAATTAGCATTTACAAAACCTTTGAAATTCACTGAAAAAATTATAGGTTTCATGCACGTTATAGTTAGGAATTGGCATTTAAAAAACCTTTGAAATTCACTGAAAAAACCATAGGTTTCAGGGGCATTATAGTAAGGTTTTGGCATTTAAAAAACCTTAGAAATTCACTGAAAAAAACATAGGTTTCAGGGGCGTTATAGTTAGCTGGACATTTCCCTCGTACAAAACCCTAGAGTTTCCGCCCGTTATAGTTAGTTCAGCTAACTATAACTCGCGCCCCCGCAATGCACTGCTGATGACGTCACATATTACATCACTCATTACATGGTCAGTGACATCACTGATGACATCACTGATGTCATCTCAAATGACATCACTAATGACATCACTGATGACATCATCCATGTGATAAATTAGTGCATCTTCTCACACCCTAATATAACCTTTGATACACCGACTCAAAATTTCAGACGGCCATTTTGAAACCCATAGATACTCCAATACCAATAACTACATACCCACTCATTAACTCTTAGGTCTACATACACCTCCACTCTATCACGTTTCCGTCCCCAGTCCAGTACTCCTCGGGATTCGAGCAACGCTATAGGGTGTCCACCCCTTGATATCTCCAACTCCTGCAATAACTGCACGGAGGATTAGAGCGATCAAGTGAGGGAAGGGTAGGAAGGGAACAGCTGGGAGTAGAACCTGTAAAATAAACACATACGATGAGAAACAAGAGCATGCCACACTACTCTCATGAATTCTCACTAGATGCCTTGAGTTATAAGGACCAGGCTTCTATATCCACGTCTTTTCTGTCAGCGACAGTAATTTCATTTTACGTGCATGCACACAAGAAACCTGACCCAATTGTTAGCACGCCTGTTTATGGTCCAGGACCAAGAAAACTCCTACTTAACTGACAGTAGGAAGAGGACTCTATAATGAATACAAAAACAGTCTCGATGTGTAGCAGGACCTTTCAATGTAAGGCAGGTAGTATTTTAACAGTCTTGGCCATCCCTCCTCATGTACAACAAACCAAAGTACTTTGAAAGCCACTAAATGAATTTTCCTCTCTATCCCCAATCCAAGGAGAGTAATTGTACATAGGCCTTTCAAAACAGCCCACACCCGTGATCAGCGGTTTAGTCACCGAGGGTTTTGTGGAAAAACTCAAAAAAAAGGAAAGGGAGGTGTAAGCAGCTCTTCCAGCTCCTGAATCTCGGAGCCGGCTGCTTCCAGTGTTTTTCTCGGGTTAACGGAGCACCGCTCCGTGTCAAGGGATAGGCAGTGCACAGAAGCCTTTTTCACAGGCAGAGCGGAGCGAGTGACCCTCCGCTTTAGACTAGCCAAGTACTTATCTCTTTTGACGAGAATGCTCCCTCGATGCGCAGCTGCAAACACTGCGGCGTCTCCACAAGGGATATTGGCAGCTAGCCTCTGCGGGGACAAACCAGTCGCTCCTCCAGGGAAGGGGAACGCCAGACAGCTTCGCGGGTAGGCACTGCAATCTGCCAAAAGTTAGTCGGGTGCTACTCCTGGTCCGTAGCGTCTGGGACATGAACAATCCCAGGATCCGTCTCCACGGACGGAAGGAACCATGAACACAAACGACAGACTCGTTCGTTGGAATTACGCACGTCTTCCTGTGCGCGGTGTTTCTCTTTTATGTGCGCGACTCTGCCTCTTGCCCCACTGCCTGATGGGGGTTGTATGCTAGGCAGGCGCGAGGATCGTGATTCCTGACAGTAGATCCCCCCTCCAAGCACCTCCTAGAACCAGGCTTGGTGGGGTGCTGGCGGTAGAAGGCACGAACCGCAGCCGGGGCATCTACGTTTTTACATGGTTCCCAGGAATCCTCTTCCGAGGTGTAACCGGTCCATGACACCAGGTACCAGAGGTTCCCTCCCCTGTACTTGGAATCCAAAATGCGTCGTACCTCGAACTCTTGCTCCTCTTCCGAGACAGCCGCTGGGCGGGTCTTTCTCCAGGCCCCCTTTGCTGGCTTGAGAAGACTGCAATGAAAGATCGGGGGGATTTGAAGTGAGCCAGGCAGCTTCAGCTTATAGGCCACGGGATTGATTCTCCTTACCACCGGATACGGACCAATGTATCGAGGGTGGAACACACTACGCAACTTGAATCTGATGTTCTTGGTGGACAGCCACACCCTGTCCCCTGCCTCATACTGCGGGCTTTCTATTCAATGGCGGTCTTCCCATCTCTTGTACGTTAATTTGGCTTTTCTCAGGTGTTCCCTCACCTTCACATGCCCCTCTCTCAGCCGCTGCATGTGGGCTTGTACTGATGGTTGGGTCTCCGTCCCTCTTGGCAAGGTGAAGGGCAAGATGCTAGCACAGAAGCCATAGTTGGCTGAGAAAGGAGAGGCTCCTGTGGAGCTATGTGTAGCGTTATTGTAGGCCAGTTCGGCCATCCTTAGCAGGGACACCCAGGAGTCCTTGGCTTCCTCCGCGTAACATCTCAGGTATTTCTTTAAGGTTTGGTTCAGCCTCTCGGTTTGCCCATCCGTTTGAGGATGGAAACTGGTAGATAATGCTGATTTGATGTGTAGGGCCCTACACCACTTCCTCCAAAAACTTGCCACGAACTGGGGGCCTCTGTCTGACACGATGACTTTAGGGATGCCGTGTAGTCTAACGATGTTCTGTAGTACCAATTAAGCTGTTTGTCCTGCCGTGGGCAGGTTTTTGCACGGAACGAAGTGTCCCATTTTGGTTAAGCTACCCACCACTACCAGAACGGCAGAATAACCCTGATCCACTGGAAGCCCGGTGATAAAGTCAAGACTGATGTTTTGCCAGGGCGACTGAGGTGTGGGCAGTGGAACGAGCATCCCTCTTTTCTTAGATGTGTCCGATTTGCCCCTTGCGCAGTCATCACATTCGGCGACCCATTCCTTCATGTCCTGAGCCAATGAAACCCACCAGAAGTGTCTGTGTACCAGGAGAGTTGTCTTTTTGGTGCCCGGGTGTCCTGCCAACGGAGTCATGACACCAGAAAAAAGCCCTTCTTCTGAGAGCCCGTGTAGGCACGAAAAGACGATGATGCTGAAACGGCAGTCCCTGCCTGAGCTGCCTTTCTGGTTTGGCCTTGGCCCATCTGTCCCATGCAGCCGTGCTCCTGTTCTTTCTTATGTCCTCCAAATAGTCCTCTGCTTTGAGCGCACATATTACCTTGAATGAGGGAATAAGGGCCTCTTCCACTGCCTCTGTTTCCTCTTCCTTGGTCTGTAACCTGGACAATGAGTCTGCCTTACGGTTGTCTGCTCCTGGTCTGAAGGTGATAATAAAGTTGTACTCTTAAAAAAAAGCATCCACCTCATTTGTCTTGGTGAGAGGCGCCGAGCCGTTTTTAGGTACTGCAGATTCCGGTGGCCTGTATACACCGTGACCGGAAACCTTGCTCCCCACAGGTAAGGGCGCCACTCCTGGAAAGCTTTCTTAATAGACAGCAGCTCCTTTTCGGCGATATTGTAGTACCGTTCCGCAGGAAGCAGTTTTTTGGAGAGATAGGCCACCGGATGTAGCTGTCCTGTGTGCTTATCTCGTTGTGATAGAATGGCTCCTATGGCCTCATTGGAGGCGTCTGCCTCCACTATGAAAGGGGTGTCTAGTTGGGGGTGTCGCAATACCGGTGCCGAGGTAAACGCCTTCTTGAGATATTTAAAGGCTGTTTCCGCTTCTTGATTCCATCCAAAAGGGACCCCTTTTCTGAGCAGCCTGGTGATCGGAAGTGCCTTCTGCGAGAACCCTTGTATAAAGCGCCTGTAATAGTTGGCAAATCCAAGGAAGCACTGTACTTCCCGAATGTTGTGTGGAACAGGCCAATCTTGTACTGCTTGGACCTTCCTCTCTGCCATGCTTGGACCTTCGGGACGGAGGATAACCCCCAAAAACTATACTTCAGACACCCCAAACTCACACTTGCTCAGTTTACAGAATAAGCTGTGCTTCCTCAGGGCCCTCAACACCTGTCTGACGTGTTCCGTGTGACTGCTCACAGATGCCGAGTAGATCAGTATATCGTCTATGTAGACTACCACGGTTCTATCGACATAGTCCTTCAATACGTCGTTCACGAAATACTGAAACGCCGCCGGGGCGTTACACAGCCCAAACGGCATCACAGTATATTCGAAAAGACCATATCGCGTCTTGAAGGCCGTTTTCCACTCGTCGCCTTCTCGTATGCGCACTAAGTGATATGCTCCTCTTAGGTCTAATCTGGTGTATACCTTCGCCTCGTGCACCTGATCCAACAACACAGGAATGAGCGGTAGTGGATACCGGTTGCGAACGGTGTTTTTGTTCAGCAAGCGGTAGTCACAACAAGCCCTCAACTCCCCGTTGGCCTTCGCTATAAAAAATATAGGGGAGGCCGCAGGGGACCAGAAAGGTCTGATAAAACCAATGTCCAGAAAGGGGTCCAGATACTCTCTCAGGTGTTTTGTCTCTGGTTCTGATAGCGCATAGATTCTCAAGTAGGGATAGTTGCCCCCTCAACCAAGTCTATCTGACAGTCGTAGGTCCTATGAGGTGGTAACCTCTCGGCCTGGGCTTTGCTAAAAACATCCGCTAGATGGGAGTATTCTATCGGGAGCTGCACTTCTTTTTCTGCGGCTGTAGCCGCTATGAGAGGACTGGCTAGTATCGCCACACAGGAGTCTCCTCCGAGAACCATATGCTCTTGGCATTCATCTGACAGGAACTGAACTGTCTTGGTTCTCCAGTCTATTGTTGGGTTGTGAAGGCTAAACCACAGCATTCCCAGGATCACCTCGTACTGTGGTGCTTTGATTATATTTA
Organism: Triturus cristatus; assembly: GCF_964204655.1. NCBI lineage: Eukaryota > Metazoa > Chordata > Amphibia > Caudata > Salamandridae > Triturus > Triturus cristatus. Next base: position 1,032,321,926 of record NC_140590.1, read on the forward strand.
ATGTCAGTGTTTCTATGTGTTGTCCTTCTCCTATCGTTATCGACAAACGGATGTCCTCGGTTTGCTCGATGAGGAGCACTGATGTGAGCGGTTTACCATCAACCGCCAACACCTCCTCTGGGAGATCTCGGGGTACCTTCCTTATGGCTAGCTGTTCCACTAACCCACTGTCAATAAAGTTCCCCATGGCCCCTGAATCTAACATGGCCTTCACCTGATGCACCCGGTGACCAAATTCCAACCTCATTACCAACTGTATGTGTGACCCGGTGTCTACCTGACGGGCCGTGGCTAGAGAAGGGATTTTCCAAGCCCTGCTTTCCTCTGTTTCTGGGGTACCCATCGACCCGTTGCGAAGGTCGGGCCTTGTTACTGTAGCTAGGGTTTTTCTATACCTGTAGTTCCCTCCTGGTCTTTTGGGCCTGGCGGGACATTCCCAGACATAGTGTCCTCTTTTCCCGCAATACATACAAAGCCCTTGAGTACGTCTACTCTCACGTTCTCTGCGTGATAGTGGGGCTCTGATGGCGCCTACTTCCATCGGCTCGAGGGTGGTTTCGCCTCCCGTCGTCTCCTTCCGGGGGCCTTTATCCAGTCTATACCCTATTCTCTCTCCCCCTCTGTCGGCTAAATGCCCATCCAGCCTTAATGCCAGGCTAACGAGATCAGTACATGTACGAGGTTGAGGGTCTATTCTAGCTATAATGTCCTTTAACTTGTCGCAGAGACCTCGATAAAACAGGGACATCCACTTCTCTTCTGGCCAGGCCGCCTCGGCCACCAACCGGTTGAAAGTGGTTAAATAAGTCACCAGATCGGTCCTCCCTTGTCTCAATTCTAGGAGCTCCTTATCTGCGCTGAAGGTGGTAGTGCGTCTATTGAATACTCCCTCCAGGGCTGTCCTGAATTCATCCCAATCGGACAAAACGGGATCATTGTTTCGCACCAAGGGCACCGCCCAATTGGCTGCGTCACCTGCCAGATACAATATCGCAAAAGCCACCCTGGAGTGAATGAAAACGGCCTGCTAGAAAAATGCATTAAGATTTGAGTCAGAAACACCTGGATCTTTTGGGGGTCTCCTGTGTATCTCTCTGGGTTGGCAGCGGTATGGGAGGAGGCACGTTAACATGTATGGAAGGTGCCCCTGAACTCACATCAAACGGGTTCCTGGTTAGTCTCGCTACTCTTTCACGCAAGGACGCAGTTTCTGCCCTAGACGCCGCCAGTTCCTGCTGCACAGCTGCTAGTGCCTGTAAAACCTCGTCCATGATGCACCCCCCACAGTGCCCCTCGAACTGGAAGGAGTCTCAATACGTGGTGCGTAATTCTGTCACGTTTCCGTCCCCAGTCCAGTACTCCTCGGGATTCGAGCGACGCTATAGGGTGTCCACCCCTTGATATCTCCAACTCCTGCAATAACTGCACGGAGGATTAGAGCGATCAAGTGAGGGAAGGGTAGGAAGGGAACAGCTGGGAGTAGAACCTGTAAAATAAACACATACGATGAGAAACAAGTGCATGCCACACTACTCTCATGAATTCTCACTAGATGCCTTGAGTAATAAGGACCAGGCTTCTATATCCACGTCTTTTCTGTCAGCGACAGTAATTTCATTTTACGTGCATGCACACGAGAAACCTGACCCAATTGTTAGCACACCTGTTTATGGTCCAGGACCCTCTGTCCTCTTTAAGGAAAACTCCTACTTAACTGACAGTAGGAAGAGGACTCTATAATGAATACAAAAATAGTCACGATGTGTAGCAGGACGTTTCAATGTAAGGCAGGTAGCATTTTAACAGTCTTGGCTGTCCCTCCTCATGTACAACAAACCAAAGTACTTTGAAAGCCACTAAACGTATTTTCCTCCTCTATCCCCAATCCAAGGAGAGTAATTGTACATAGGCCTTTCAAAACAGCCCACACCCGTGATCAGCGGTTTAGTCACCGCACCGAGGGTTTTGTGGAAAAACTAAAAAAAAAGGAAAGGGAGGTGTAAGCAGCTCTTCCAGCTCCTGAATATCGGAGCCGGCTGATTCCAGTGTTTTTCTCGGGTTAACGGAGCACCGCTCCGTGTCAAGGGATAGGCAGTGGACAGAAGCCTTTTTCACAGGCAGAGCGGAGCGAGTGCCCCTCCTCTTTAGACTAGCCAAGTACTTATCTCTTTTGACGAGAACGCTCCCTCGATGCGCAGCAGCAAACACTGCGGCGTCTCCACAAGGGATATCGGCAGCTAGCCTCCGCGGGGACAAACCAGTCGCTCCTCCAGGGAAGGGGAACGCCAGACAGCTTCGCGGGTAGGCACCGCAATCTGCCAAAAGTTAGTCGGGTGCTACTCCTGGTCCGTAGCGTCTGGGACGTGAACAATCCCAGGATCTGTCTCCACGGAAGGAACCATGAACACAAACAACAGACTCGTTCATTGGAATTATGCACGTCTTCCTGTGCGCGGTGTTTCTCTTTTATGTGCGCGACTCTGCCTCTTGCCCCACTGCCTGATGGGGGTTGTATGCTAGGCAGGTGCGAGGATCGTGATTCCTGACACACTCACTCACCTGTACAGTCACTCATACTTACAGTCACTCCGTACAAGACTATCATATGCATTTATACACCTATATAGACACTCACACACCGCCAATCATCCATTGAGGTACTGACACACCTTGTCAGTCGTGCAAGTAATTAAACACAGTCCAATTTACTCACCTATACAGTTAAACACACTCAAGTTCACTTACTCATAAAAATAGTACCACATTCTTATGCTCTTATACAATCATTGATACAAGCACACACTCATACATACAGCCACTCTCACAATCACACACTCTCACATATACCCACTTATATACTCTTGTACACATATATACTGCCTTTCACATATGTAGTTAGTCACACATGTGCCACTGAGATATACATTCAATCCCTAACACACCCATACATACACTCATCCAACCATACAGTCCATCACAGATGCACTCTTAAAACCATGCACCCATAGAATCACCCACTCACACATCTATGCATAGAGTCACACACACCCTACCCACACAAACACTCAGGCACCCATAGAGATACTCAGACAAACAATCAATAACCCATATAGACACTCATATAGCTATTCACAAAACCATGCAGCCACTTATACACCTACACACAGACACATACAGACATTCACACAGTTTAGTCACTAGTCTGCAGTAAGATACATTTAATGACTCACTTATAGAGTCAGTTACGCACCTAGAAAATCATCCATTCACACACTTGTACACCCACTCATTCTTCAACAGACCTTTCCCTATATATATTAAACATATTAAAACTGTACAGTAACACATACTCACTGGATGATGTCATCAGTGATGTCATCAGTGATGTAATTTGAGATGTCATCAGTAATGTCATCAGTGATGTCACTGACCATGTCATGAGTGATGTAATATGTGACGTCATCAGCAGTGCATTGCGGGGGCGCGAGTTATAGTTAGCTGAACTAACTATAACGGGGGAATTTCTAGGGTTTTGTATGAGGGAAATGTCCAGCTAACTATAACGCCCCTAAAACCTATGGTTTTTTCATTGAATTTCTAAGGTTTTTAAAATGCCAAAACCTAACTATAACGCCCCTGAAACCTATGGTTTTTTCAGTGAATATATATATATATATATATATATATTTTATAATTTCAAAATAATTATATTTTTTGGGGGGGTCCACTTTTTTTTTTTACATTTATACATTTACATTTTCAGTGGGGGAATGGGGGAATCCTCCCTAATACCCCCTTTTTTAAAATGTCCTTTAACCGGCTCTTTTACAACTTTACTACCTTATACCCTTCGCAGAGATAAGTATAACGGGTGAACGTTAGTGTTTGGTGTTAGTAAAACGTTATGTTGTCACTGAAATTGTCAGATAACTATAAAATAATTTTAACTTCTGTTTTTATCAGTGAATTTCTAGTGTATGTTTTTTAACATAAAGTCATATTTTGTTACCATATGTAAAGAAAACCCCCACCACATGCTTCTGGCCTGTGTCCAAACTGCCTCAGACAGCCAAACCCACATCATGCTGGCCAAAGGCCTATATCCAGGGCCTGCATCAAACCCATTAGCGCAGCCCCCCTCCATTCTCATTCCCCAGGGCCAAAGATATTTATAAAGTGGAGTGGGGTGTGTGCCTCCAATTCCCGAGCTACAATGGGCCCTGGGTACCCCAACTCTTGGTGCCTTTAAGGGGAGGGTGGTGCACAGCCTCCTTCCCCAAGCAAATAGTGGCCACAGGGACTCCATCCCCTGGGTCATTACTTAAAAATAGGGGAGGGGGCACACAAACCCCCTGTCAGAGACTTAATAGGCCATTGGGACCCCATGTCTAGGGCCAAATTCCTTAGAAAAGGGGAGGGGGCAATGTGGCCCCCCCTCTCTGAGCCTAAATAGGCCAGAGGGACCCAATCCCCAGGGGACAAATGGCATAAAAAGGAAAGGGGGAAGTGCAGCCCCCCGTTTGAGCCTTATTAGGCCCCGGGGGCCCCATCCCATTGGGCTGCATGTCATTAACAGTGGGAGGGTCCGCAAAACTTTCCTTGCCTTTTTGGGCCCCAGGGACCCCATTCCCTGGGGTCTATCAAAAATAAAGGAGAGGTAGTGTTGCCCCACTCTCTGTGCCTCATTGGTCCTCCTGGATCCCATCCTCCGGGACCTTATGTGGATGTGACAGTGCCCACTTGGAGCACCCACAAGCCACTAGTATGGAGCTGTAGGGGGAGCTCAAGGGCCCTCCGTGGCCCCAGTCGGCTTACCACATGGTGTGGAGGCAGGCATTGCTCCCACCCTGGAGGGAGCAGCTGTCTTTGCATGCCCTCCAGACGTGAGCAATATCTGTTTCCCTGCCCACAAGAGTACAGGCAGAGAAGCAGAAGTCTGCTACCACTTGGCAGGAGCATTTAAATCAACATCCAGCTGAGAGCAGACATGCCTTCCTTGCCCACGCAGCTGAAGGCGGGAAGGCATGTTTGCTCCTGCCTGGTGGGAGAGTTATAAATGCTCCTGCCAGACGGGAGCAAACATGTGTGTCCCTGCCTGCGCTGGTGCGAGCAGGGAAACTAAAGTATCCCAGGGGTGGACTACCCAGGACATAGTCCATGAGCTGGTCCCATGGAATGGAGTCTTAACAGGCTCAAGGAGGGGCAGGGGGCGCATGCCCCTACAGTTTCTAACAAAAGCTGGGCCCAGGGCACCCATGACTTCCTCTTTTGTGATCTCTACGCCCAGGGAATGGGGTCCCAGGCGTCTTTGAAGGCTTGAGGAGGAGGGCGACGTGGCCTCCTCACTTCATTGAAATATTGGCCCTGGGAGAGGGGGTTCCCTGGGAGTGCCTAGAGACTTGGGGAGTGGGGTCATGCACCACCTCCCCTTTATAAACATGTTGGTCCCTGGGGATGGAGTGGGGAGCCCATTCATTATTCCATAGGAAAATTAGACACAGCTACAGCCCAAATGGCTCAACAGATTTTCACTAAATGTGACAGAAAGCAAGGTCTTGGCCCAGAAAGTGTGCTTTTTGTGATTTCGTGTAATTCATTTCTGCTGTTTTCGAGAAATTAGGTTTAAAAGAACAAGGATATTTCACAATGTGGAAAACCCATAGGGCAGACAGATCTCGAGACGAGATCTCATTGGCTTCCATCAGATCAATAAAGATATGGCGGGAGCCATCTCAGGACTTGGTGACTCAGGTATCTGTCCCGAGAAAAAGCAAAATAAAAGATCTGGGGGGCAGAGTAGGGATACCCTGTCACTCTAAGTGTGGTGAGGGGGGTCTTAGAGGGACACCATGGGGCAAAACAGGTAATTTTTTTAATGTATCATGGAATTTGCAAAGGATGTGTGGAATTGTTTTTTAAATCATAAGTATTTAAACCCCCCAATGAAGGTTGGGCCAGGGCACAGGGGCAAGAATTTTTTTTTAGTAGAGGAGAAGGGTATGTGGCCACCTATCCCATGTCTCCTTCAGGCCCCAGGCATCCTATCCCCTGGGGCCTCTCCCTAGGCTTCTTTCAGGCCCCGGAGAGTCCATCTTCCAGGGCTGACTATCCAATTAAGTGGAGGAGTGCATGCGGACCCATTCACAGAGCCTGCGGGAGACCCTGGGGACTGCATCCCCTGGGGCCATATTTCATATTAGGGAAAGGGGCATGCAGCCCCCCTCACAGAGCTATTTTATGGCCCCAAGTTCCCCAAACCCTGGGACTGGCTCTGCTACAGTGTCCTGGTGACCCCAACCCCAGGATACAGTAAATTCCCTTTCCTTGGCCAGGAAGTCAAATGAGCTCCCACCTGGAGGGAGCATGAAGCTGATCCTGTCGGGTGGGAGCACAAATGTTTGTCCCTGCCCAAAACGTAGAACTGCCCCAGCCTAGGGGAGCAAAAGAAAAGCTGCTCCTGCAGGGTGGGAACAATGCTGGCTCTAACTGCACCCAGCATGGGTGCTGTCTGGGAAGAGAGCTGAGTTGCCAGGGCTGGCAGGGCCCCCAACTTTAAGTATGCTGTGGGGTCCCCAGGGAGGGCAACGGGGCACCCCAGAATTGAAAAAAATTCCAACTTCAGAGTGATCCCATGGAATGGGGCCGCTTGCAGGGAGCCAGTGGACCGTGGGAGACCGAGGGCACCCCCCAGAGCCCTAAACTAAAATTACATCTGTGGGTGTCCCGGTGGGACCAGGCCACCCACTCAATTTAATAAAAAGGGGATAATTTCAAAATAAATGAGCAGCCAGAGCCGCTTATTCATTATTCAATGCTCCTAGAAAGGAGCTCTCCATAATGCCCTAGAGCTTTTTTGAACTACATATTTTCTTGGTGGTGGTGGTGTCCTTAGAAGAGGCAGGGACACCCCAATCATTGCTTAATTTTGTTGGTGGCTGCAGGGAGTTTAGGAGCCCCCCAGAATTTTTTTTTTAAAGTACGTCTCCAGGGTCATTAAATCCATGACCCCCCAGATAGTGTACCATATTTTTTAAAGGATGCTGAGTGCTCTTCGGCAGGAGAATGGGGACCTCTAGTTTTTGACTCTATGGTTGCACACTGTGCATTGAAAAATGTTTTTAAAAAAAGACTCAAAGACATGATAGAGTTTTTCTTTTTTCAAAAAGGCTTTATTCAAAATATTTTAGGACAATAATTTCTATTAAACATTGCAATGTGTGTATCTATGAAATATACAGTTACTTCCAGTTATTTGAGACTTTTTGACAAAGCCAGTATGTCTGCCTTACTTAAAATGACACTATTTATTTTGTTATACATAGTCAGCCATGTGCGACAGTGGCCTGCATGATCTAATAAACGAAAAAATTATCTTGGCGCAATCACCAGTCAAATTAATCATACTTCACTGTATCAACTAACAGAAACCACTCACTGTCAATCTTAAAAGGACCCAAAAGGCAATTGAATAAAATTTGTTTAATGATGCATACATTTCAAAAACCATAGAAGAATAGATAAAATTCATATAATTAAAAACATTTTCATAGAAAAATTATTACAGACTAATTACAAACCATCGCAAGTGGGAGAGACAACATTCCAGACATGATTATTTGTCATTAAAAGTCAGCCAATTTGAAGAAATCAGTAAGAAAAGGTGCAAAGTGTCACAAATTATTCATTGTTTCTCAAATTTAACAAAAATCAAAAGGGTGTTGATGCATTTCATTGGAAAGACAATATAAGCCCACCTTCTTCAGGAAAGTAGTATAAATAACTCTCTATAATAATGCAGTATACACCAAAGTTCTATGGTTGTTACTATAAGGGTGAGTGACCCTTTTGACCCTCATACATCTGTTCATCCGTATATAAAATAACCCTGGGCGTAGTTCGCAAAGTAGCGCTACGCGTAGCTGTGCAAAGTGCACTTCACACTACGCGAGCTATGTGTAGCACTTCGCAAACTGTGTAGTACCCTGTTCGCACTGTGCAAGATGCCGTTTTCAATGATTGCACAGTGCGGACAAGCATCCGGCACTGTGCAATCATTGAAAACGGCATCTTGCACAGTGCAAGCTTTAGTTTTCTGCCGCTTGAGTAGATTTTTACTCGAGCGGCAGCTTTCTCAACGCGGAATGGTAGTTTCTCATCGCGAGCGGTTGCGAGCATACGCGACCACTCGCAATGAGAAACCTAACCTACCCGCGTTGAGAATCTCGCCAGGAGGTTTATTTTCCAAGCTCGTGATCGCCAACTTGATGTTGCTGATCGCGAACGAGGAAAAAGTCTCGCCGGGATGTCATTTTGCTTGCTCGCGGACGCCAACTTGACGTTGAGGACCGCGAGCAAGCAAAAAATGACCGCTGCACTACGCAACGCTGCGCTATATACACACACACACAATTTTAGTATTAATTCAAATGAGATGTTATTTTTAATGTCTGCCTCAATTATTTTCTTTTTTTAATGTCAAACAATGTTTATTAGATTTTCATTTATAACAAAAGTTTGTAAGATGACAAGGTTTGAAAAAAAGGAAAGTAGCATGTACACAAACAAAATTCAGATTAGCATAAATAAAGAACGTTATGTTGCATAATGCACTTTAACATAAACCCAAAGCCAAATTAATATGGGAAGCAAAAGAAATAGAGAAGGGAAAGAAATGTTATGAAAAAGAGAGAGAAAGAATAAAGAGATAAGAAAATAGAATATTTGAAAAAACAGAAAAAGGAGGGGACGTTTAAGGTAGTTACCAGGGATATTTAATGAGTGAGCACTTCTTACGAGAAAGTGGTGAAGGGAGAGAAGAGAAGTAAAAGATGTTTTATGATGTAGAAAATTGTAGGAGTAGAGGATTCAGGGTGAATATATAGTTGCAGAGTCTCTCACAAATGTTAATTTTTTTTCTAGATTCAATTTTCAGGAAGGTGTTTACGGAGTTTTCAGTACTTATAATACATTGTGGCCAAACCCAACGTGAGTGAACATATGGTTGATTGAGGTCTTTCCATTGCCGAAAGTAATGATTTAAGGCCAATCGTTACGAGAAGAAGATCTTCTTTACCAAAGTAGTGGGTGATTTCACATGAGAAAGCCCCTAGGGCAATGGAAGCAGAGTCAGATGACCATTCTATGTTTAAGATTTGTGGGATGGCTGTACTGACTTCTTTCCATAACTCGCAGTGTGATAGTATATGCTTGAGGTCACTGAATTCTTTTTACAGCTCCAGCCGCAGTAAGAGTCTATAAGACCTAGTTTAAAAGGTTTAGCAGGGGTCAAGTGGGTAATATGTACCGTTCACAGTCTGCTTTGAGCAACAGAAGGTGCAATTTTGCCTTTCGTTAACTTTGTCCAGGTCTATTTCAAACTGTGAGGAGTTAGAATTGTTGTTTCTTATTAGCTTTCATTCCCACTGGAGGGGTTTTGTCAGGTCTGACATTTTTGGAGAGAGTAAGGATTAAGCTTTATATGCCAAATGCCAACCTCTTGTCAAATGGTAGAGTTATGGGGGAAGGTCAGGTTTTTTAGGAAGTCCTGCTTTGGATAGATTGTCTTTAATTTTCAGGATTTTGTAGAAGTCTATGGGGCATATTATCAAGGGTGTAATCGCCGCTTTTTCGGCACATAGCGCCGAAAAAGCGGCGATTTTTTTATCACTCAATCAACAAGGACACGCTAACAAACGTGAGCGCGTGTTTCCTTGCTACTTTGCATGTCAGCGATCAATATCGCTAATGAAATGCAAAGTAGGCGTTCCCGTCCATAACTTCATGTCAATTCACGCTGACACGGCTTCGCGCTATTTACAACCCTACAGCAGACCCGCGAAGCGATACAAAAAACGCGCTAGCCGCGTTTATCGCTGGAATTTAACGTCTGCTTTATATTTGACTTAGCTATACTAATAATGGGACGTGGATTGTATGTTTAGGTCCACACTCCCCTATCGGCAAGCAGGCCCATAGCGCTGTGAAATCTTCGCTGGATTTCACACGCTATTTCTCATCTTGGTCCTCTATCGCTGGAATTACATCGCCTGTTAGAAAAGCGTTGATAATGCGCTTCTAACACGGCGATGTAATCCAGCGATAGAGACGGTGATAAACAGAAATGCGCTAAGTGCGCTTAGCGATGTTTATCGCTATTCTTTGATAATATGCCCCATGTTCTTGAGAATAATTATTGAGGTGTGTTCTGTAATGATTCTTTTGGCTGTGATTATGGAGGCAATTTGAAGAGGGTGAATATGTTTTTGCTTAATTGGTAGCCATATTGGCAGGAAATGAGATGGGGTTATGCCAGTTTTTCCCTGTTTGGCTAAACAAGGAGCTTGCTATCTATAGGTAGCCTGGGAGGTTGAGGCCACCCATTGATTTTGGCAATCTTCATTTTTTATGATCGATTTTTGTTTTTCTTCAAAGCCAAAGGAATTTGTTGATGAAATATCTTGTCTGAAAATGGGATCGGAGAGATAATTATGAGGAAGTTGATAAGGGAGAATGATCCTCATCTTGATGGTTTCAATATGGTCTCACCAGGTAATGTATCTGACTGACCATTTGTCTAGCAGGTCTTTGAATTTGTGTTTCTTTTTCATTATAGAAATGGAAAATTTCAGATTGTGTTCAAACCATATACCCATATATTTTACTCTTTTTTGAACCCATTTAAAAACTGTGTTATCAGCGATAGAGCTAATGCAATGAATACTTAGTGGGTGAATCTCAGCCCCAATTATTTTATATGAAAGTGTGTTGCAGTACCTGGGTGTGACCATTTGTGGTTCTAGACTTACTCCAAGGCTCAACTAGAGTCCATTTACTACAGAGGTCCTGATTACAAGTACAGGGCTAAATTCCAGTCCCTGTGCAAACACCTGATTGCACAGGGATCGGAATTACGAGTTGTGTGATAATTAGCACACTGTCGCAGATTTCCCCTGATAAGTTCAAGCAGGTCATACCTGCAGAAATTTAATATGGGGCAGAGGGGTGTAAAAAGGCAAAACTTGCTCAATTTGATGTGGTAAATACAGATTTAACATGTCATGCCTCATTTGCAAGTTTAAAACTCTGAATAGGAGCTATTTACCACATGTGGTACATATTTCACCCCGAGGTAATGGTAATTACCTCGTGTGGTAAATAACGTACCTATTCAGACTAACTTGTAATGGGGGCCTAAGTAGTAAAATGACATGAGTGGAGATCTCCCCTTACAAAATACAGGAGATATAGAGGCGGTGATTTCCACCTGTAGGTTTGTTAATTTCATTTTGCAGTAAGAAGTGGCACTGTAGCCCCGCTTCAAATACGACAAAATGCACTGCGTGAATCGAGCCAAACTCATCGCATTTCTCCGTCCCTTCCTCACACTCCTTCGAAGTTGATGTATTCATAAAAATAAATGTGTACCTTTTCATTCATTGGCCTCCGCTAAGAGGACGACGGCGAATGTTTATACAAACAGTGAGGAGTTATGTTTTCGTTAGGATGCGAGTTCTTGCTATATAGGTCATGGGTTTGCCCATCTGAATACAAAGGGCACGTAAAAATAGCGCAACTACTTACACCAGTGGGAGAGTCGCGCAAAAGCCACTCTTCTTCAGACACACCTGAAAGGGAGGATTACGGCTGGAGCCTACCTCCAGGTAGGAGATACCGGCCTTCTCACAGGCATGCGATGCTTCGGGTGTGTGCAGGTAGAAAGACGCTGGGCTCCCCGGTTAATTAATAGGTCTAGACAGCGTGTCTCTCTCTGTTCGCTTGCCTCTGGGTATTTGTCCTTGAAGTTTCATACCAGAGCAGCGCCAACGGGAGTTTGAGCTGAGCGGATGAGCACGCGCAGGAGTCCCGCGCCTAGTGCTTCAGCATTGTTCCCAGGGAGCACTCATCTGCAGCAGAGGGTCTGGGTGCTCTGGCTGGTGACTCACGTCACCAGCGTCCTTTGCTTGTGAAATAGGCGGGCATCTTTCTCAAGGTTGTTGCTTGCTTTTTAGTTCAGAGGTCTGAGTGGCCCATTGCACCCCAGTTATACCGCCATTTTACTGTCCAAAGCAGAAAAGGAGGTATTTTTATTGCTTGTACTCAGGAGCATGGCATCGGGGCAGCGCCTCAGGTGTTTATTGAGATAGGGCCCCACTCCTGAAGTATGTTTGAAAACCGACATTAGAGTGATTTAGGGAAACAAATTAGTTACATTTGTACCCCAAGTCTCGCAATTTCATGACAGTTTTCCATATGGAAATGTGCAGGCCTTAACTGTGGAGCCAGCCTCTCGTCTGACAAATGTATGCGATGTGCAGGTCATAATTTCAAAACTCCCCTAGGGTGACCTAATCATTCATCCTTATGACTTCCTTACATTCTAGTGTTATTAACTTGGAAGTGAAGTGATATATTTGTCAGTTCTTAGTAAAGGACACACAAAGGTGTATGTTCACAAGAACCCGTGCTAAACATCTCCCAAAAATGTTAACGCAACTTTACACATCCAAGCCTAGGGAAAATAACCCAGTGTCAACGTGGAATTCACAACACGGTGGTACCATGCGCCAGTCCGCCCAAAACGCGGACAATATCCGCTATACAACCACCTCGATGGAGATAAAAACACAAACACCAACGTGAAAAAACATGCAATGGGCCAAAGGGCGAAGAGGAAATCAGTGATAAGCAGCCTGCAATACACGCATGGCAGGCGGGAAAAATCACTCTAAAGTAGAAAAAGCACTCAAACACAAACTGACCAACACCCAAGCACCATGGAGGCAGCCGGAGCAGGCGCAGAGGACGAGCGCAACCCCACAAGCACCCCGGACGACCAGCCTGGGATCTCGGGGACAGGGAAGGGCAAACACAAGAAGAGGAAGACAAAGCTCAGTCCGCAGGAAAACAGGATCCTAGTCACGGAGGTGATGGAACACCATCAACAACTGTTTGTCACCTCCAACGTGTCATTGGGCGCCAAAAATGGAATATGGCGGAACATCATGGATAATGTGAATGCCATCGGGGAGCACAAGAGGTCAATGGACGAGGTCAAGAGGCGATGGACTGACATCAAGCGGAAGACCAAGGATAAACTCGCAGGCAACCAGAAGGCAGCAATGCACACTGGAGATGGAGGTGGGAGCCCAGCGCCACAGCTCGTGCTGGATGACATGGAGGAGCTGGTGCCGATAGGCATCAGTGTGGAGACTGTGGCTGGAGTCGGAGGACCAGACACTGCTCGACAGGACACAACATAACCGCAACAGGGTAAGTGACCACTAGGTACTGGGGGGACGGGTGGAGATGGCCACAATGGCACACATGCACAATAAAGCGGAGCACAGTGCACACCCACAATGACTCTGGGTCATGGCCCTGAAGTACAGACTGTCACAATGTACAATGCCATGCTGTCTGAATGTCAACATGTGCCATGCGGTTACATACATGTGGACACATTGTAATACAACATCTCCCCTTCACATTGCAGGGGCACCGTCAACACCTCCTGCAGAGTAGTCCCAGCCACTATTCACTGATGACGAGGAGGACACCCCCATAATCGAACCCCAAGCCCTCCAAGACATCATTGACATCATCCGCATCTCACCTCCAGGATCATGGCAGCCCAGCTGCATCAAGGAGACCACACCCACTACCCAAAACACCCAGCAGGAGGCACCCACAGCCCCGGCAGTCTCCCACGACCCCCAGGAACAACATATGGCCTTCCAACGCCATGTGCTGGAGGGCCAGAGGAAGATGGCTGAGCAGGTGCGGGTGGGGTTCGACTCCATGGCTACCAAACTGGAATCATCCATGGGTGTATAGGCCCGCTCCATGGTCTCCAACGAGCCCTGACTGACATCGCTAGAGTCATGACGCGGAGAGAAGAACACCTGTCTGCTCAGAGTAGCTCCAGTGTTGCAAGTTGTGAGCTGGCACACATGTGGAGGCTCATGGAGGACATGGTGCGGATGGAGGCGGAAAGGATGGCAGCCACCGCTGCACATCAGCGAAATGTAGCTGGGATCTACCATGCCCTGCAGATCCTCATCATGGCATTGCTGCCAAAATGCGTGGCGCTGATGAATGCTGCTGCCCTCACACCATCCATCCGCCCCCTGGTGTGTCAGTGTCTCACAGTGCAACAGGCGTATCCACTCCGGCACCTGATGTGTCACTGCAACACAGTGCGGCCGACATTCCTCCTCCGACCCCTGATGTGTCAGTGGCACACAGTGCAGCCGACAATGCTCCTCCGGCCCCTGATGTGTTAGTGGCACACAGTGCCGCAGCCGGTACTGCAACACCCACAGGTGGGGCAGAGCACACATCCGAGGGCGAGGATGTGGATGGGTTTGAGTTCAGAATGAGGCACTAGCACTTATTTCCGCCACCTGGCCTGGTTCTGCTTGGTGCCGCACATGGCCCCATGACATTCACCTGACCCCCGATACACTCAGTTGCACTCACCTTGGACCGCAACATGGACTGCCATTTACTGTTCGATGACCAATGACACAGCGACCAGACTGCGGACTGTACCCTTCCTCTTCCGCAGTACTTGTCATCCCTGGATGGACTCTGGCTGGCCCTCCACGGGCAAATATTGTGTGGTGTGCTTGGCATGGCCCTGAACCGCTCCAGCTGCAAAACTCCACTGTATGTGCAATAAACATCCAGTAATGCACAGCTGTGTCATGTCTTTCATCATTCATGTATGAATGCGTGGATGGATGTGGGAACAGTGATTTCCCTTACGTCAATGATGCTCATCTAGTGGGATGCCAGTCACAGTGTGCTACATTGCCTATTGTGTTCTGGGTGCCGTGGACACTACAACAGGGACACACGCATTAGTCACTTCCTTGTCGGGACATGGACTGAACCATGCCCAGAGCCCCCGAGTGATTTTTGCAAGCCCTGCGCTGGGCCTGTGAATGCCAGGCCAGACCACTCTGCTTACGCTCCGAGGGGGGCCCACATAGCTACCTGTCGCAGGCGTACTCGCTGGTGGTGTGCAGGTCACTGGTTTAGTTGTCAACATGTCACGGCCACTCCCTAAGGGCAGGTTTGCACACACACCACAACCATCCGGCACAGGCGTCACAGGCCATGTGACCCCGCAAATATAAGGGGCCGACAATGTCACATTCCCCTCTGCCGGTGGTGACTGGATGACGGACGCTCCACAGTTCTCAATCATAATGGGTCCATGAGTTGTTGCGCACAGGGTTAGTGGCACCCGAAGCCTTGCCGCCGTCACGGGCCTACCACCACATGGCGCTTACTGGAGTTGCACAGGGTTAGTGGCACCCGAAGTCTTGTGGCCGTCACGGGCCTACCACCACGTGGCGCTGACTGGCGTTGCACAGGGTTAGTGGCACAAGAATAGCTGAGCGGGTGTGCAGCCTGCGATGATGACGTGTGCACTGATGTGGTCTCCGCCATTGATGACTCAGGACTCAGTGTCATATGTGAGACCTGCTGGCCCGGGGGGCAGGTCCGCAGGATGTGGGCCATGCCATGGTGGCGGGACCGGGCCCTGGAGATTGCACGGGCACGTGGTTTGCCCACTGATGAACACACCGGTGGCAGCAGGTGAGCAGTGGGGCCTGAGTGTGCAGGGGCGGCGGTCTCTCTCTCTCTCTCTCTCTCTCGCTCTCTCTCTCTCTCTCTCTCTCTCCCTTCCCTCTCTCTCTCTCCCTTCCTTTCCTTCCCTCTCTTTCTCTCTCTGGCTTTCTTTCCTTCTCTGTTTCTCTGTGTCTCGCTCCTTTGATGTGAGCATGACCCACATCCTGATTTTGTGCTTTATTTTCCAGGCTGTGACGTCGATATTGTCCCTGACGGACCCAACAGGAGTCTTCCGCATTGGTGTTTTGTGTTGTATTTCAATAAATATTTGGGTTGTTACTTCAGTGCTGTGTGACTGTTTCTCGTTCTTCTGGGCACACATGTGTGTATTTTTTTGGCAATGTGCGTCATCATTCACTTTTTGTGGCTCTTGTGTCGTGCACGGTATGTGTATGTCCGGGGAGACTGGGGGTGGTTGCGGTGGGTGTTGTGGCCCTCATGAGTATCCGCGTTGCATTATCATTGTCACCATGGCATCTGTGGGTCTTCCGGTGTGGCTCTTGGCTGGGCTCCCTTGTGGTGTTGTGGTGTGGTGTTCTGTTTTTTTCCTGTGTTTTTGCACGGGAACGCCTTCTCTGCATCTCATTAGGGTTAGTTGGTGGTGTCCGCCGTGGAGGTAAATTTTGGGGCAGTTATCGCGGGAATACTGGCAATGTCTGCAATTTGCTCCGGCTTGTGAATGGGTTGTTACATCTGTCTCCCCTTTTGATGCATTAAGGTGAGGATAAATCGGAGATAAGTCCTTGTGAATATCCCCCAAACTGTGATATTCAAAATTATATTAAAAATACATATTGCTTTTTACAAACAAGTACCTTTGACACCAGCAGCACCTTTTGAGTTGGGTCGATATTGTTAAATATAGATTTTCTGACTGGGAAGTTCTTTCGGAAAGTGAACATGGCTGGTGTATAAGAAATGAAACATAGCATGATAAAAAAATCTATTTGATTAAAGGCAGAAATCCCTTCCAGTAGGCTAACACCATGGGCTGATTAAAAAAAAGGATTTGTTCGACTAAAAAGTTCTGTTCGTATGTACCTTCCTTTTGGAGTGGAAACTCACGTTTGTATTTCGCATTATATAAATGTGCACTGATATACAAACTTGGAGGCATTCACAAAATTTGAAAGACGCATTGCCATCACAATTACAGTCCAAGATTTACTCCTGCAAGAAATAGGAATAAGTTACCATTCAGAGTCAAAATTCGAGGTAACTGCTCTAAAATTAGTGGGAATGTAGGAGAGGGGTTTCTCAATGGGGAAAACGTTTCCCCCTTGGAGAAAGAAAGAAAAAGTACCTGAGGTAATTTTGTGGTACATTAAAATGTACACATCAGTAAATGTTCTTGTTACATTTCTACATGTGTACGTACTGATGCATGACAGTCCGACTGGGAAGATGCTACAGTCGCAGCTCCCTAGGAGTACCAGTGAAATAACTTTTCTAAGTATCACAAAAAATCAGAAATCTACTCTAAATGTAGCTGTCAGCATGCAGGAGTGCATTTTCGATTTTTTTTTCACAGCAAGCCTTGAGTTTGGAAAATATTTTCAGCTTTTTTGAAAGTCACAAAAATATCCGGATTACGATTTATGAAGGTTTCACGTAACGCAGCAAGACACCTTGCTGTGCTGCGATGATTGAAAGGGAGAGGACAGGAATGCTCCTTCTTTAACATTATAGGGCACATTCCTTTCCTTTCCTTGTGCTGCCTTGTGCCTATGCAGGCATGCTGGTGCTGTGGTGCAAGGGTGCCTGCGTTTTAGGCAGGATTGTTTTTGTGCAGGGAGCTTCAGCTTCCTGCACAAAGACAATCCTCAGAGACATTTTCCTCTTTCTAAGTCTGCTGCAGAATGTCTGTATATATATATATTCACTGAAAAAACCATAGGTTTCACACACGTTATAGTTAGGAATTAGCATTTAAAAAACCTTGCAAATTCACTGAAAAAAACATAGGTACATTTCACTCGTAAAAAACCAATGAAATTCCACGTTATAGTTAGTGCAGGCAACTATAACTCACGCGACCGCAATCCTCTGCTGATGCTAATACTGTATTTAGACACTTATTTGCCCATGTCTTCTTCCATTAAATTTTAGCTATACATATATTACAAATATTTTTTTCATAAAGACAAATATGTCATCAGCAGAGGATTGCGGTCGCGTGAGTTATAGTTGCCTGCACTAACTATAACGTGGAATTTCATTGGTTTTTTACGAGTGAAATGTACCTATGGTTTTTTCAGTGAATTTGCCCACGTTACGCTTGATGGGCCATGTACGCACGATGCGCTTCGCGCACCGTCCGCACACGGAGGACATTTTATGCGCATCGTGGTGAAAGGTTTTCTATTAAATGCTCAGAATCATTATGCCATGCACAAATGGTGCCCTGCTGGCACCTTTTGCACACGGGGGGGGGGGGGAAATGTGGAGTTTTTTTTTTTTTGGTTCATTTTTTGCCGTACGCGTACGGTAAGCGCTTTTGCCGTTTTTTCAAAAAAAAAATAATTTAATTTTTGGCCTGGGGGGGCCTTCAGGGACCAAGGCTAGGGGGTCAGGAGCTGTGTAGCCTGCCCTTTTTCAGGTTATCCAACTTTGTTTTTCCAACCCCCCCTCAGAGTGCGAGAGAGAAAATGGCGGCCGACACTTCCTGGTTTCGACCGATTCGAATGTTTATTGAGATCTAACAGCCAATCAGAATCGCGCTCGCGCACGGCACCGTACGCGTACGGTAAGCTTACGGTGCGCGCTCGGAGCTCGCTTACAGATATATATATTGATTTAAATGCTATTTTCTTAGGAAATACTGAACGGATTTACACCAAACCTACAAAAGGCACATCCTTGACCTGTAGACTACCTCTCTGCCAAATTTCAAGTAACTCTGTTCAGCCGTTCGGGCTGTAGCTGTGTCTAAAGGTCCTATGGAAAAATGCATGGGGAAAATGTGTTTTGGGACCCCCCTTTTTTCTCAGCCCCCGCTTGACGAATCACCCCGAGACCTTCAGGGTAGGAGCGGAGCGTAGCGCCCCATTAGTTTTGAAAATTTTGCGAGGATTCGTCAACCGGTGCCAAAGTTATTCCAAATAGAATGTTGTGGATTTCCTATGGAAACATGGTCCTAACTATAACTATCTACTGGCGACCGCCAGTAGATAATATATATATATATATATATATATATATATATATATATATATATATATATATATATATATATATATATATATATATATTCACTAAAAAACAAAGGTTACAGAGACGTTATAGTTAGGCTCAGATTTCACTCGTACAAAACCATAGCAATTCAGCAGTTATAGTTACCTGAGCTAACTATAACTTATGCCCTCGCAATGCACTGCTTATAACCTCCCATATTACATCACTCATGACGTGGTCAGTATCATCACTGATGATATTGCTGATGACATGTCAAATTATATCACTGATGCCATCATCTAGTAAGTGAGTGTAAGTATTTTCTAAGATTTTCTGATTGTTAAACATATATACTACTTCTAACATATATTATGTGAGTGGCTGTGTGACAGCATGTATCTTTGCACGTATGGTTGTGTGAGTGCCTGTAGGGGTGTATATGTAAGTGTGTGAGTAGCTGTGTAGGATAGTCAGTTTCTGTGTGAGTGGCTGTATTGGTGAGTCAGTGGGTGTGTCAGTGGCTGTATGTTCAGTGAGTTGTGGTGTGAGTGGCTCTATGGGTAGGTAAGTGGGTGTGTAGTGACTGTATAGATAAGTGAGTTGGTGTCTGAATGATGGCTGTATGAGTGTGTGACTGGGTCTGTAAGTAGCTGTATGGGTGTGTAAGTGGCTGTTTGGGTGTTTGGTTAAGTGAGCTGGTGTGTGGGTGGCTGTATTGGAGAGTGAGTATCTGTGTAAATGGCTGTATGGGTGAGTAAATGGATGTGTGAGTGCTTGTATGGATCTGTGAATGGGTTTGTAAGTGGTTGTTTGGGTATGAGTGCTAGTATGGGTGAGTGAGTGGCAGTGTTGAGAGGCAAACAATTGGGTGTGTGAGTGACTGTGTAGGTAAATAAGTGGGTGTGTGAGTAGCTGTATCAGTGAGTATGTGGCTATGTGACTGGCTGTACAGGTGAGTGTCTGGTTGTATAAGTGGCTGTATGGGTGAGTGAATGGTTGTATGAGTAGCTGTTTGGGTGAGTGAGTGGGTGTGTGAGTGGCCCTATGGATGGGTGATTGGTTGTGTGATTAGTGGTATGGGTCTGTGAATGGGTATGTGAAGGGCTGTGTGGCAGTGGGAGTGGGTGTGGGTGTATGGGAGGTTCTATAGGGTTGTGAGTGGGTGGCTGAGTGGTTTTGTGGATGATGTCATGAATTGATGTCATATGAGATGTCATCAGTGATGTTACTGACCATGTCATGAGTGAATATGTGAGGTCATAAGCAGTGCACAGCGGGGACATAAGTTATAATTGGCTCAGGAAACCTTAACTGCTGAATTTGTATGGTTTTCTATGACTGAAATCTGAGCCTAACAATAACGTCCCTGTAACCTTTGTTTTTCTCAGTGAATTTCGAAAGGTTGTTTTAATTCTATTTCCTAACTATAAAGCCCCTATAAACTTTTGTTTTTAAAGTGAATTTCTATGTTTTTTTAAGTAGTAGTTGTGTTTGCAGAGTGGTGGATAAAAGGGAAGGGACCTCCGACCAGCTCTCAGGAACCCCACTGTGTCTGCCTTACTGGAGGTAACAGGAGCGGTTCTGGCCCCCCAAAGACCATCAGCATCCACGGTGATTTCATCCACCAACCAGTGGGGTTCCAGGAGGCGCATTTGCAGAGTGGCAGAGAAAGGGGGTAAGACCTCCAACCAGTGCACAGCAATACCTCTGTGTGGGTCTTACTGGAAGTAACGGGAGGGCATGCTGGCCCCCAAGGACCCACAACAGCCAAGGGGACTTCATCTCTCAACTAGTAGTGCCCCAGGAGGCATGTTTGCAGAGTGGTGGAGAAATGGGGTGTGGCCTCCGACAACCTCTCAGCAATCCCGCTGTTTGAGACTTAATGGAGGTAACAGGAGGGATTGTTGGCCCATCCACCACAAATTAGTTATTGCCCTGGGAAACTGGTGGTCCCCGGGGCCTGGGATGGTCTGAGAGGCCCTTGTTTTAAAATAATTAAGCCCGGAGGAGGTGGTGGTCACCAGGGCATTAATAAGCCCCAGGAAGAGGGGCCCGTGTGCCCCGTCCTTTAGTATAAAAATGACCCTGGTACCTGGCATACCCGGGGGCCGATTACTTACAAAGCACACTAGTTCTCTCTTTGTTTTTGTTATTTCTGGTGGGAGCCACTGCGGATCCCTCTGAGGTTTCCCCAAGAGGCTTAGGAGGTCAGAGTATTTCTACCCTTCCCCTTTTCCTTTTCTTTTAACCTTTATTCTGGGACTCGGCTCATGCCAAGTTCCAAAATGGCTGCCAAAACTTCGTGGTTTGAAGTGTTGCCAGCCAATCAGATTTCAGTACAAGATCGGGAGGGGTTGCAGATATTTATATACAATTGGAAGTTTCTTTATATAACTTCGTAACTACTGAACAAATTTACAGCAAATCATAAAAAGGCACTTCCCTGGACTATAAATTTACCTTTTTGCCAAATTTGGTGTAATTCTGTTCAGCATTTCGGGCTGTAGCTGTGTCTAAAGGACCTATGGGAATTAACATGGGAGACACACATTTTTTCAAGCCCCCCCCCTTTTATCAGCCCCCACATGAGGGATCACCCTCAAACTTTCCATGCACCATAAGAATCACCGGGGCACTTTTTTGGGGGAAAATATCATGAAGATTCGTCCAACGCCAAAAAATAGGCAAGTCAAAAAACGATCTTCCTATGGAAACTAGGTCCTAACTATACACATTTGGGTAATTTGGCAAAAACGTCTCATTTAAAAATAAAGTATTTTGAGGTGAGCACAACGTGGGTAGCTAAAGGATGGTGATGGGACAGAAGTTGTCATGATGTCAAATACTTTATAACTTCATAAGGAGTTGGAACATCACAGTTACCTCATTAAATAAGACATTTACAAAAGTAAATCATGCACCTCTATTAAAAAACAAAACAAAATCCATGTGTGCAAAGAATCCTGCTTTAAACCTCTACTGGGGGAGATTTATCCTCAAAACAACTTAACCTCACATAAGTGTAGGGGTTCATCAAACCAATACTGGTGCAGTTTCTTTCATATAACATTTGCACTTGCAAACTGCAGCCTGTGGATTTTCGAAGGCTTATCTCATGGCTTTTTCATTAATATCTTATAATACTACTACACAGAGGCGCAACTAGAGCCAAATTTCGGGGGGGGGCTAAGCAAAAATTTCGGGGGGGGGCTGAACTTTAAGCAATAGGCAGAGTGGAGCTGCAGGGGCTCTTAGAAGGGGTGAAACAACAGCAAGGCCTCACTAACATGCAAATGGTCTTTTAAAGACCTGTGAAGTGCTCGGGTGCGGCTCTGTGTGTGCCCGGGAAGCTGTCTCATCCCGGGCTGCCACACACGACGGGGGGGGGCTGAATCCCTTTGAGTCCAATGGGTGTTGCGCGCCTGCTACTCCATAAAAAGGGAGAAGACCGCTGAACCTCCGTAGGATACTCCAGTCAAGGCCTCAGACTGGGCATAATGCAGGTACTTCGCTGAATAGGAAATATTCCCAAAAAATCATGTATCCTTTATGCAAAAAAAAATACTCCAGACTAGACAGCTCCAGCATCCATAGTGGTGACAGTCTTCTTCAAGCACTACACCAAGTGCCTAGAGGCTGATGCAAAAGGGCCACTTCCAGTAGCCCTAAACCATCTTCATCCAAAGGGACCACTTACCAATCGTTGTCATCTATCCACCAAAAGCCAGGGTGTCATGTCACAGGGCGCAATGTCTCCACTGTGACCTGCTCAGTTCTGCTTAGTTCTGGGGAGGACTTACAGGAGACACCGAAATATCTGTATAATCACTCATCAAAGATATGATTTTTCAGGGTTTCCATGCCCAAGAGAGAATTCACCAGCAGGCAAGAGTTGACTGGAGTGCTCTCACTTTCACTTCAAAACTTTATCAACAGTCCTCCACAGTATTGAAATGTGCCTAATACCATTATAGGCAATTGTTGGTGTTTTTACTGACTATTTGAACTAGTCTAACAAGTGCTCAGATATATAGGGGAACATTTTAATGGCAGAGCTGATGATATATATGGTGCTGTGAAACGGCTTGTCACAACATGTAGTTTTGCGTGGGGCACTTCTTGATGAGTTGTGGAGGCTGATGATTTGTGAGTACAAGAATTCTGGTACCTCGGGATTGTTGGTGGTATTATCAATGACACAGAATGCTTGCTTGTTTGTAGCATTCTGGGTTTCTACATAGTAGACTGGAAATACTTAAGATTGATCTACTTGTTTTAAGGGCAATTCTGTGATTGGTTGGTTAATGTATTGACCTATTTCGGACTTACTGAGTGTTGGTCCGATTGTATCATGCGTCCTTGGTTGAGGGTAGGATGCGTCAAGGCCTGTATCAAGCTGTATTTGAGGCTGCTGACATGTGTTGCCCGCAGTTTAGATTTTTGTGGTGTGAGGATTGCTCTAGGCCTGCTGATGTACCTTAGGCAAGTTATAGGCCTCTTTGGTGTCCGAGGTGGCAAGAGCTGGAATCTAAGATTGTCTTTGTGCTGTGGGGCGCATGGAGTCTGTGTCCTAGTTAGGCATTGGAGCTCATCAGCAGTTTCTTCTAGAGCTGGGCCCATAACTGGGCTAGTGGTGTGATCTGCGCCCCATCACTAAAGAGAAATGGGAATCATGACTTCAGTAGCGTAGCCAGGGGGTCATGGGCCCTAGTGCAAGGAAGGAAATTGTCCCAGGCTGCAGTTTGTATTTAGAACACAACAATAAGCAAGGTTCAGGGGCCCCTCATGCCTCAGGGACCCGGTGCCACTTCACCGGCTGCACCAGTGAGATGAACCGGATGACCTTACAGCCATAAGGCGCCGGCATTCTTCTTGAAGTAGAGTGGCAGACAAGCTTTGCATGCCACTTCCCCATTATTACCAATTCTATTTAATTACAAGCCAGACACTTTGTCAACCGAGAGTTATTCATCGTCTAATTAAACCGTCAGGCGACTGCAGATGAGTTATTGGAAGTGAGAGAACATTTTTCTTCTGCAAAACAACTCTTTAGGAAGGATTCTGCAGATCTACAAGAAGATTAAATAGTCATGTCATGAGTGTGAAGCTCAACAGAAATACATTAAAAACGTTTTTCCTGCAAACTATTGAGGCTGCAGGCAAGTACTTTAGAAGTAATTTAAAAATGAAATACTCACAAGAACTTATCAAGGAAATGAGCGTCTCTCTCTATAATATAAAAATATGAATTAACATTACAGTCATTCAAAATGTATGTTGGACGTGTAGAACGTGTCTAAATACTTTATATGTTCCGCATTTGCATAGATTTCCAAAATGTTGCTGCTCATTCTATCACTAACAAGGTATGTTATGATGTATCGGCAAATAAGACAAACAGAAGAAGATAAAGACCAATTCCAAATATTTTAAAATGCAGAAATAGTTTGATAAACATGCCTTGCTTTTTTCTTTGATTTGATTTTGGGAAGTCATGAGATGCAAAGACGAATGATTCACTTTTCACAGCTCTTCAAAATCTTTCTGATGGACCTATAATAGTAAATATCCGTGCACTCAGCTCTCTGGGTAAGTTACATGCACATGTGCACTGAGCAAGCCTCTCTTCTTGGGATGGATTACATACATGTTGTAAATGACTTTCAGACCCAGTTCAGCGGCGGGGGTGAGGGGGGGTTGCTCAGGACGAAAAAAGCAGTAATGGGCGCCAAACTTGGTGGCAGAGTTGACTTGCTACTGATATCCTAGCATCCTTCCTAGTAGGACTCTGCAAGGTGGGCCAAGTATATCCCATTCCATATCTGACTCCCAGGGTCGCGAGAGTCACAGGCTTCTCAGGGCAATATTTTGTGTTGACATGAGCCAAGAACTAAACAATCAGTCAACGTACAATATCTTGAATGTCCAGCCCAGTCGTTGTCTTTTTAGGAAAAAAAATACTATATTCGCATAGCAGTAGGAACAACTCATCCCTGTTCCTCATGGGAACAGTCCAGCCCCAACTGCCAAGCCAGGTCATCCCTGTACCAAAAACAAGCATCCTGGGACCGGTTTCTGGGTAACACCCCTCATCAGCCAAGCTATCTTGAATCCAGTGGCAACACTACAGTCAACACTGAGTGTGGAGTAACACTACAGTCAACACTGAGGGGAGTGCAAATTGTGGACTGCATGTACCATTATGCAAAGGAGCAAACTTTTCTGGGATGTGATGAAGTGTCTGGCCACACCCTTTTCCCTGCCCAAACTTATTTTCATGACCTCTTCTACTATTTTTCTCACGTTCCTAATGTTCCTTTTTGTAAAAATTGCATTCCGGCCTATTGATTACACTTCGTCTGGCCCGAGCTGGAGAGTACGGCTTTTGCCAGAGAGTATGGTCCAGACTGCAGACGTAAAGATATGACTTGTAAATGACCTCTGTGAATACCACATGCAATAAAGTTAGACTTTTGTGTCAGATTGCCTTTGTGAAACGGACCCACAGTGTTTCGTCCCCTTGGAAGTCTTCAGAGCTTTAAAGTGCTAGACAGTCATTGTAGTGGTTCTAGAGTACTCCATATGCTTCATGCTTATTCATAGGCCTTTTGTCAGACCCTCCAGGATTTCGCGATTTCTCAATTTGCAAAAAGATTGCAAAATCAGCAGTTATGTAAAAATGCCGTGATGTTTACAATACTGCAGTGAAATTTGGAAAATATGATTTTTTTTCATGAGGCTGACAGAGGGCTTTTCACCTAGCAATTACCAGCTTTTGGGAAACGAGGACCTATTGTGGTCATCTTTTGATGTCCACAATATTATTAGATGAGTAAAAAGGTGTAGCCAGGAAAAAGGGCACGTTTTGGCAGAAATGAAAGAGCAGTGCGCTCCAATGCCACCATTTTTTTGCTTCCAGGGTGGCACTCTGGGTCAAACTTCGGAGGAGCATTGCCTTTAACCTCGTCGAAGTAAGCCGTTCTTCCCTGGATTACCAGGTCCAGATCAATAATTGAAACTCGTTTTACAGACGTTCAACAGATTTTCTAGCTGAAAGCATCCAAGCACTAAGTTCAACTATTTCAAATGTAATTAATGTAGCACCGCATTTCAAGTATTCTTTCCTGCACAAACAGGTCATCACCATAGCACCATAGGGGAGTGGTTCGAAGCATTCTGTGCCACACTTGCATTCTTTTGGGCCACAGCATAGACTTTCAGTGGCACTTTACATAGTGCCTTTTATCACCTTTTGTATGACAACACATTTGATGGTTTGAGTACTTGGTACAGTGACTGGAACACCATTTTCTTTTATTTGTATTTAAAACTTAATGAGGTATGACCTATCTCAAGCCACCCTGGTCTGTGAATTTCAACTGCGGTTGGATGTGTTTGAGACAAAAGTAACAAAGAGAAACAATACACATTTACAAAAAGTGTAGAAAATGATTAATCAGTAGTTTCCAAGAAGGAATACATCTATTTTGTATAAAGTACTTATATCACCGATCTTAAATATGATGTAATGGTTCATAGTATGTGTGAAATTATGTCTGACATCATACAGAGTAGATGACAGATTGACAGATAAGTTACTATCTTAACTGGACCACATAGTATAACATCTTTTCAGGTTTTGAAGACTAGACACTATTCAAAGTAACCCTGCAAGCAATGTACTTACCCTTTTCAGACAGTATTCAGTGTAACCGTGTCTATAATTTCTTTTTATGGAATTTCGTGAGATTCCCAGATTATTACATAAGAATGTGTGTAATTATGCAAAAAGCAGTAGAAGCAGGGACACACTTCTCACTCACAAAATTTCTTGAGATCAGCATGTAATATGGCATGCATGATCAGTCATTTTAGGACAATGGCCAGGCACCAGTCCTGTTTAATCCTGCCTGCTGACTACCATCACTTCCATTTTACTGTAGCTTTCCCCCTTTTCCTGGTTTTAGTCCTTTGTAGGTCTAGTTTACGCAGCGCGCATGCGCTGCTTAGGAGGAGACCTTTAGTAATCGATTCACCTTTTGGGCCAAAAACGTGCACGCATTGCATTGCTTTCAGTGGCAACGCGTGCACGTTTGGCGATTCCCTTGCGGGAGCGAGCTTTGAAACCATCTGTTTGTAATTAACAGCTGGTTCCTGCTCGCTCCTGCAAGGTAAACAGGTGCAGGCCCCCTCCTCTTTCCACTCCCCCTGCTGCCTCCTCCTCTCCTCGTTTACTTTCAGCGTGAGGCGCGCACGCTTGTTTACCTTTTAGCTGATAGTGCCTTTCTTTTCAGTTTTTTTTGGTGGGAGCGCAGATCTTATTTTAGAAGTAACAGGACTTTCTATATCCCTAAGCTGGGTCACTGATGCTGCCTCAAGCAGGGCCGAGAATGAATTCTCACAAGAAACCATTGACCACTGGGGTGCAAGTAGAGTCGGGCGCTAGTTTTGACACTGCTTTACAAGACCCCTTTTCCTTGCACCCCTTCCTGCCTTCAAGAGGCGTCTCCCAGCCCACCTAGGCGTATGCAGTTTTTCCAAGAATGGAAACGTTGTATTTATTTCAAGACAGTCCCACCGATAGGTACATGGTTGTATTTCAAGGTGCAGGTTTGAGATCTTCAGCACCAGAGAGAAGCCTTAGAGCAAAGCAAGGGCAGGGAGTTTGTCTGGCGTCTTCCAATGCTGGTCGGTTTGAACTGTTTTTTTCTACCCGCTGAGAGGTGTTCGCAGGTCAAGGTGAAAGCGGCTTGCAGTGAGTGGGCCTGGGCACTAAGGTGTGACTCCTCTGCCCCAGCTCTATAAATAAGATGGCCGCACCCCCTGTGCCGCGACAGCGCTGCTTCTAGGGCAGAGCTGGAAATTATTGAAGTATCTGCCATGCAGGGAGGACACACGGTGATCCCATTCGATTGAAAAGGTGTCACATTTGAGGGGAGCTTGAAAAGCCGCGTGGTCGCTGTGCGTGAAAGCAGCCTAAAGCTACAAAACGAAATGAGAAATTCCTCAGAATAATTCTATCATATTTTCTTAGGATGCCATGTGCTTCACTGCCAATTAGTGACCACAGGTGGTGCCTGTTGTGTCTATGGGACGCTGGGCCATGGTGCTATGGCAATGCGTGGTGCAGCATCTGGCACGCAGGTAAACTTGTACACACTGGTTGTGGTCTGGCGCAGGACTGCCTCTGCGGAGCCCTCGCAGGTTATTTATCGTCCGTGGTCATGTGACCGCAGGCACAACCAACAAGCATTGGCATATCCAATAGGTCTCGCCTTTAGGACCTTATAAGTGTTTAGTTATCCAGCACAATATCCTTGGTTCAACAACATCAAGTGTTGCATGGCTAAACACTTATAAGGTCCCAAAGGCGAGACCTATTGGCTATGCCAATGCTTGTTTACTTTATGTCTGGTTCATTGTAGCCGTGTTTTTTAATCATTTTTTTTGCTTAGACTTCTTTTTTGGTGTTTTTACACTTGACTCATTTATCTACAGGAGAAGGAGAGGGGTCCTGCTGGAGCTGAATGGGCATTATGCCTTGGAATGAGAAAGTGGAGGCACTTATTTTTTAGATTTATATAGTTTATATTGCATTTTGCAATATATTAGAATGGTGATAAGTATTAAATCTTAAATTATCATCAAGTCCAATCTAGAAAAACATTTATCTTCACCTTTCTCACCATCGTAACCTTCCCCCATCTCCAATATTTGATGGCTCTACCAGCTACATAGGCCAATTTTAGCTGAATGGGTAAGTGTTCCTAGAGTTTTGTTTAGTGCCTCAGGTAAAGGTCTAGCAGTAATTAGATTGAAATACTCTTTCTTTCCCTCCATCCACGAAAACGCTATATGCTCTAAGAACATGCATGTTGTCATTATCATTAACACCTACTGATTTTGGTAAATTATTCTGAAAGCCTGAGACTGCATGACACCGATGTAGCCCATAAGTAGAGCGGATACGGAGAGTAACAGATTAGTCAGCCTGAGGATGAGATCCGCCACAATTGCTGAAAACTTAAATAAGTTATCTTTCATATTTGCTCTCTGGATATCTGGATTGTCCTCTATTCTCAAAAATAGGGGTAAAAGTGCCAGATCAAAAAGCAAGAGCAACGTTTAGGACTTTTGACCTTTGAACTACGCACCATGTCTATAAGACGTGATATCTATTTTGAGCAAAACATACCTGAAGCTGAAAGCTCAAGTCGCATAAGGTTAAAAAATTGTAACGTGAAATGGTACCTCAATCCAGATTTGTTTTTAATTGTACATCATAATGGTGGCACTAGAGACTTGGTCTAACGTGTAAGCAAGACAAAGTGGGCATTTTTGCATTGTTTTATATACTCAGTACTTTTATTCAGTTTTGATTAATTGGGTTTTTCTGAAAAGTAATAGGCATGATTTAAAAAATCCGTAATGAGAACCTATGAAAAGTTGTTAGTAAACAGCCCCAAGGACAGCTGCATCTTCCTGGCATTGTTGATCTCAACCAATCCGCGGCAATGCACCTCCACCAAAGACCATCCTGTGCCCTATGGTGCTTGATGAAGAGGTGCCATGCCTCATAGGTCCAGGAGGCAGTGGTGCCCCGGCAGGGGTGCGTACATGGGCAGTAAAACATTCCAGGTAGAAATAGGGCCCCCTCTCACGAGGTTAGGACTAGAGCTGTGCTTCCGTAGAGTTGCAGGCACTTTAAACATGCCTATTTCAAAGTGGAAAACCCTGCTAAAACAGTTTCCATTGATTCAAGGGTGAAAAATAATGATTTTGAGTAAAATAAAGTGCCAAAATAAAGTCGCTAAATTTCCATTTTTGTGCCGCTAAATTTCCATTTTTGTGCCGCTAAATTTCATTTTTGTGCCGCTAAATTTGCAAATCTATGCTGCAATAATCTGAGGGGTCTGTTTTGTCTCATAGCTTTTAACCTTTAGGGCCTGATTACAAGTACAATGGTGGTCCCAAGATCCATATCATGCGGTACCCTCTTGTGTGGCTAGGCCTATCGACCACAGCAGGAGTGGACCAATCCAGGGGCCAATCAAACATCACATTGAATTCAATTAAATCACTTGACAAGTGGGGTAGAGTTTTGACCAGGCAAAGTGTTGGAATACTGGATGGTAAAAATGTAGTAGATCCCCACAAATTCGGGAACAATCCCTCACAGAAATGTGAACAAAATGTGTGATTTTAGCCAAAGTTTGAAGTTTTCAGGGCATTTCGGGAAAGGCACATAGTGTGATTCACATGTGATAGATCACACCAGACTCCCTTGGCTGTCTACTTTTCCTATATGTCTTAGTTTGGTAGGCTGGCCTGGGTGGCGGCCGAGCCCGGGCCCAAATTACTTACATCACCAAATTGGGTCATTATTACATGATGAAAATTTTAAGTCTTCACAATGCATTTTCGCGCCTTTTTTGTTACGGTAATTAGGCACACCCACATAATTGGGGTATGGTTTTTATCGGGAGGATTGTGGAAACACTGGGTGGTAGAGGTTTTCGCATATATACAGATTCCAAAACTTTCCCATACAGAAAAGTGAGAGATATTCGTGGATTTCTCCAAAGTTTCAGAGCATACTGATTCGGAAAATGTGGCTGGAACCACACAAGTCACACTTCCCTAGATTCCTCTCGGTCCTTAAATTTCAGAAATTGAATTTGTAGGGCTTCCATGGTTGCAGCTGACACAGTGTCTGAATAGTGCCCACATTAACTATGCCAGACAAGAAGAAATTGGAATTTAACTCCTCTTTGCTGGACGATGTGTCAAAACTATGCCCAAACGATTTCAAATTTCCTCTCGTTCGACATGGGGCTAGGGAGGCTGTAGGCCCCAGCTTGACAGAAAGACTGCTGGGGCTTTATTAGGGGAGTGTGATCTGATGTTAGGATGGACTGGTCCCACCTCTTTTTTTTTAAAAATAATCCTGCTGTGCTATAAACTGGAATTCTATTGTCTAGTGAGAGTT
Organism: Triturus cristatus; assembly: GCF_964204655.1. Classification (NCBI taxonomy): domain Eukaryota; kingdom Metazoa; phylum Chordata; class Amphibia; order Caudata; family Salamandridae; genus Triturus; species Triturus cristatus. The sequence continues at coordinate 1,032,352,728 of NC_140590.1, forward strand.
CTCACCTCCTTGCAGCTTACATTTCAATCCCCAATCTGGGGTAGGTGACAAGAAAACTTCTGGTCCAGTTCTTGTATGAGGACATGGCCCCATGCCTGAATGTGCCACTCCAATCCTTCTTTAAAAAAAAAAAGAATTCCATGGTGTTTCATGGGTTTCTGCCCCCCCTTCCATTAGGGAGGGGGCAACAAGATTGCTGGGTACATTACAGGGTGAGGCATGGCCTATGCCTTGGTGGGCCACCCTATTGCTTTCTTTTAGTTTACAATTGTTTTGCACATATCTAGTGGGCCTTTTGCCATCCCCCACCCAAGATGGGCATCTTGGGGATAACCCCACCAATCAGCACCCCGGGGGCCAGAAACTGTGTTGGGCCCATTCTGGTGTGAGACTATGCCTCTGACATCTAGTGACATTCTGCCCACCAGGGTGGCACTTCGGGGTAAACCTCCCCAATTGTCCCCCAGGGGAACAGACATACTCTTGGGGCTTTTTTGGGATGGGTCATGGTGCAATGCTGAGGTTGGACTGGACCCACTCCCTCTTTTTTAAATAGTTAGCCCTGGTTTCTAGTGGGTTTTCTTCCCCCGGGGGAGGCTGATTAGGAGTAAATCCCCCCAAATCCACTCCGGGCAAGCAAAAAGACTTTTCCAACTTTAGAACTCATATGGGGAGGACTTGTCATTGCTTGGGGGAGCCGGTCCTACTCTCCCTGGTGTCTAGCGGGTGGATCCCATCATGGTCCTGCGGAAGTGATCTACTAGGACATTGTCCAGCTTTTCCTCTCCCACACTGATTTGATGCTCGGGGACAGAATTATACCTTCTCTCATGTTCAGGGTTTCTTTCAGGAGCGATCATTTCTTTAAAGTGATGGACAATTCATCCACATCCTCAGCAATTTGGAGGTAATGCAGTGGATATCAACAGGTGATCCACTGTATCAAAGAGGTTAAGAAGGAGAGGCATGTGACTGAAATTACAGTGGAGTGGGAGTGAGCTATACACCAAAGCCCCAGGCAATGGCATATGGCAAGTGAAAGGGCCTTTAACAACCAATATTAACTGAGGCAGATCTAATGCAGTTGGAACATTCTACACATTGAGGTTGAAATGTTCTAAATTAAAAATGGAGAAACACAAATACAAGTGTTGGAATGTTGCAGCAATAGAAGCCATTATTGGCCCTTATCCACTCCTTTCTGTTCATTAGAGTTCACAAAATTCCAATTATTTAATACTAATAATACTAAGACACAAACCAAAAAATCTGTTCCCCCGGATAATGCGTGAATGATACTGGCAGATCTGGTCAACCATGCCAGACTCCTGAGCTCATACCATCATATTGCCTATAGGCTGTGTACTGCAGTATTTATCATTATGTTGTTTTCTATACACAAAGGGTTGTTAAGAGCATAGTGCATAATCCTTTCTGGCAGTTGGGTAGTTTTGGATTATTATGATGAGGATCATAAGTGTTGTCGAATCAATGTTGTCACAATAATGATTCAGCTGCAATAACTTGTGCAGGCACAAAGAAGAGATAATAACCCAATAACAGACATAAATCTAAAAACCAACATTAAAAAATTGTTTTCACAATTGATTGTCAAGATACTCAAAGAAATTCTCCTAAACGCACCCACTTGAGGATTACTAATTGCAAACTTCTTGCCAAGCCAGCATTTTTTAAATGTGATTGTTAGAAAGACCTGTTCATCTAGTGATGATTGACTGTGATTCACTTTTGTGTCATTTGATCAGCGATCTACATGTCATACACGTCACATGACAAGGAACTCCACACAAGACGTTGCCTTAGAAAGGCTGAGGGAATGGAGAACAGTCAGTCACATGTCACAACACTGACTCTGCCTCAGACTTAGCCTATTCCAGGCAGAAAACTGACAGGGAAGGCTATGTAAATGTCAGGCTTTTCCTTCTCCCTTGTGGAAACACTGTTAGCCCAGGAAAGAGGATGTGGCATAATGACCGGAGCTGCCGACTTTGGAACTGGGGAACTACGCTCCAGTCTCAGCATATGCTCAACGGCCTTTGATTTTGGGCAAATCACTTGGGATATCCGTCACCATTGTGACAGAGTAATCCGTCTGTCGAAATCTAAATCAGGCCCTTGATCTCCCTGTGCCTAGAAAGCAAAAATAAATGTGTCCTTGTCTAACATATGCAAAAAGAACTATAGATGGACAGAAGGCAGAACAATGTCATACATTCACCCCAGTAGAGAGATCTGGGCCTAAATTCATCGTTTTTTTGCTCACCATGCCATTCCAGTTTGGACCCAGCCATATGCAAATCAATCTTGACCCTGTGCCCAGTGGGAACAGTCCAGCCCGAACTGCCAGGCCAGGTCTTCCATGGACTGGAAACAAGCATCCTAGGACCGGTTTCGGGGTTTCACCCCTCTTCAGCCAGGATAGCTTGATTCCAGTGGCATGGAGAGCCCGGGACTCACGTCTGAGCATACCCGTCCCACTCGGGGTGACAAATGCAAAAAGAACTATTGATGGACAGAATGCAGAACAATGTCATACGTTCACCCCGGTAAAGAGATCTGGGCCTAAATCCATCGTTTTTTTGCTCACCATGCCATTCCAGTTTGGACCCAGCCATATGCAAATCAGTCTTGACCCTGTGCCCAATGGGAAAATCCAGCCCGAACTGCCAGGCCAGGTCTTCCCTGGACTGGAAACAAGCATCCTAGGACCAGATTCGGGGTTTCACCCCTCTTCATCCTAGTCTTCTTGAGTTGACACTTCAATCTGAGGTTGTTTAAAGAATGAGTGCAAAAGAGCCTTCTGCCACACCAGCAGCATCCACAGAAAAGCCCCCCCAAAATGTGTATCCTATAAATAGTGCCTCACTAACTGTTATTACATGTAAAAGTGAATTTGTAGTACAGCTGTAATGCCATACCACAAAGTGGACCCCTGCATTAGTCCTGATGGAAGTAATACATTATGAGATTAGATGTTTCAAAAATGGTTAAGGTTTCCGTGAATTAAATTAGTCTCAAAATCAGGGCTGTGCCTATTTAAAAAGTGAATACATACCATTACACTTACTATCTAGAGAGTGTAATTTCTAAACATGTTCTGTTGTATTATGCATACTACTGAAACAAACTTGCAAGCATTACATTTTCCTACACATGGACCATCACTACAGGAGGAAGAAGCAGGACGGAAGGAAGCCCAGTGATTTAATTGTCATCACCATTCTTGCACAGAAACCCATGCCAACAAGGACAAAAGTTGTCTAATCACCATGGCCGAAAACTCAACCTGCAACCATACCATCCACACAGTTATAGTCACAGGCAGGAGTGATATAGCACAACAACAATTCTAATGACTATTTGTGAATTGATTCTAAAATTAACACCAATTCATTCAATAAAAACCCATAGTATTCATAAACCTAATCATTCATCTTAACAAGCATGCTCCTGTCCACACACTACAATTCCAGTTTAATTCCATTGCTAACTTACACTCACTAGAATTGTTGACACACGCTCACTGGAATTACCTAGTGTAACCATATTCACTGACCTATTGGCTGCACAATCATGAATAACAAAGGGCAGGTTTTGGTTTGCTTTGACCCTCAAGGAACTATACTGGACCAAGAGGAATCCAATATGTCCAGTATCAAGCCTTCAGCCAGTTCATAATAAATTGTGTGGGGATGTCCCTTCAGTTCCCTCCTGGACTTCAATTCTCCAGATATTATTACACTGAGATCAGCAATTAATGTCCTCTACCTGGGCTGCTGGCTGATGTACCACTTTCTGAAGTCCTGATTTTTTTTCTGGAAGCTGCGAATGCAACCCTCAGACCAAGAAATTCATTCTTGCGCCTTCACATCCCTTTTTACTCCGTTGAGCAGATCCTGTTGAAGCATGGAGATGTCAACACTGAGTTCCCCGATCTTCCTCTCCACGGAAGACGGGGAGCTGTGAATTGCTTGAAGAATGGAAGTAGCCAGATCCAAGATAGGATCAGTGTGGGGGTGGTCCATTGCCGGGGCAGGAGTCCCTCTAGGTCCGGTATTGCACACATGAACCTTCCAGTTATGCCCTGGGTCTGTTGGGGAGTGGCTTGTTTCTCCCCATAAAGCTGCATTGGGTGCCCTGGCTGGGCAAATTTACAGCTACAGGCTCAGTGGGGCCCAAAAGGCAGGCCTTGATAGGCAAAAGTGGTGGTGATACTTGCTTCCTTCAGGGGGAGATAACTCTGTGCTCAGGTCCTCCTAAGTCAGTGTCCCAAAGTCTCCATTCACCCCCTGCCCCGGAGTGGCCAGGTCAATGCCCTGCCCCGGGTGCCCACAGCTAGTTAAAAATCACCCCAGTGGTTGGTCTCCACCCACACACTTTTAGTGCCCTGGGTCTGCCTCAAAGCAGGAGCTGGGAAATACGACCAAGACGAGGGACGGGAGAATGAAAGAACTAGGCACACCTGTACAAGGGGAGTTTAATGTTGGGGGGTTATCTTCAATTCCCTTGCTGTCCCTATGGTTTCCCTTGCATCAAGGCATTTTCTCTCGCCCACCACACGGACTACCAGCTCTCCGCAGCCGGTGCAGGTAAGAGCAGTAGAGTGAAGGGGAAGTTGACAGACAAAGGAATAGGGAAAAGATTTTTTTTTAAACAAAACCACTTACCTTGCGCGAGCTGCATCACTGAAGCGGCAAGCACAAGGTAAGTGGTTTTATTTATTTTTCTATTTTATTTTCCCTCCTTCGTCGTCTGTCAACTTCCCCTGCCCCCTGCCCTGCCCGGCTGCGACTGATGCCCAGTGCTGTGCATGGCCACAAACGTGAAGACTGACACCTCCATGTCTTTCAGCCCAGGGGGTCCAAAGCATGCTTCCCGTGCTCTCTTACACTGGTCTTCCCCACGGCACGCAGCACTCTGTCACTGGCAGGCCACTCTATCCAGCAGGACCACACCCTGCTAACAGGATTCGTCACCGGCTCACTCGGTGTGAACCCGCTGAGGGCCCTGGGTGTCTCAGCAGTTTGACCCTCAACATGGCCCGTTCCTTGAGGGCCAGCCAGTCCTCACTCACTGTACAGTGCGCCAGCACTTGAATGCAGGATCTGTGGACAGATGATTAGTGGATTAAGATGCAGTAACGTGGCAAGCTCAGCAGCGAACGAACACCATCCTGGTGACTTGCGATCCCTGCACCTACACCTTTTTACTAACAAATAAGAGTGCTGTGATTTTCATCACATCTGGTAATCACCAAATGCGATAAAGTTTGCATCCATGTTAAATTTCAACAGGTCACATCAGCTTGAATTTAAAGGAGATACCTGTCTAGTAAATACCGAATCTCATGGATTTTTTGTGCAATAAGCATTACAATCTGCATGTTATTTCCTATTTCAAGGTCAAAAGATGTAAGAGGCAATACTTATCATGCCGGATAAAATCTAAACACATTAGCTGGGTGTTCATCAGGTGCATGAACATCAGCTACCAGGCCACTTGTAATGAGGGCCCATTGGGGTGATTGTCAGCTTCTTGGAATGTTTTGGGTCTGTTCCATGAAAAGGTGAGCTGTCTCTTCTCTGAACTGAGCACCTGTGTTCCTTGATTTGCTGTGTATAAAGTTCACACATACACATTGAAATTTCTCTAAGTTATTGCATGAACTACAGACAGTAGAAGGCAGAAACAGTCATTGCTCACTGTTTAAGTCTTGTGCAGTTCATGCATTAACGCAGAGAAATTTTGGAGTTAGATTTATGAACTTTAGACACTGCAAACACATAAAAACAGGTGCTCAGCTCTTTATTGGGTCACTGCCTCTATAGGTTTTGTTGATGTGGGGGTTTTGAGTGATCTCCATCTTTGATTTGTTCCAACTATTGGACGATCATAACAACTGTTCTTCCTCCTTGATGGAACTATGACCCTATGACATCACTGAGAGTCAGGGTCATTGTTATCAATCCCAATGTAGCATGCAATTGAATTGTAACTGATTTAAATTAGCTATCAAAGTTTTTAAAGTCTTAACATTATGTAAACATTATTAATGCTGGTATCAACATTATATCAAATATGATGATGTTATATCAGACAACTCTTAGCTATTTTAAAAATTAAAAAGAGGTGTTCTAATCTAATGGCTGGAAAGGAAAAAAGGAGGGCAGGGTGAAGGAGCGAAAAAGATAGAAGATATGAGAATGAAGTTTTAAAAAAGCCAAGTCAATATAGGCAGACAAGGTTGAGGACGAAGATCTCCCTCAACTTATGAAATCGTAAGAAAGAAGCACATTTGTTTGGACCATTTTTTCCATGACTGACCAGAGATAATGGGATGTTGGATCAAGTCGAATCTGGTTCTTAGCTGTACAGTTCCAAGGATGCTATTGTAGAAGATGTGCAGATTTTACTATATGTTGTTTAATATGTTTCAGTCGTTATTGTTCCTTGCAAGGACCATTTCTGTTTGTGGATTGAACATTTTAATCTTGTCCACTCTAGGTGATCCTCTTCTCCCGAGGATTGGAGGGCTGCAAGCGATAATGTATAAAATAAGGTTGTTGACTGTAGATGATGTTGAAAAAAAATGATTAGGCCTGCTTTGGTACACTGAGATGTAAAAGAAGTATTTTAAGTATCTACAATACTTTCAGTGTCACACACTCATATAGTCCCAAAAATGTACTAATGGGGACACAGATTAGAAACATGTGGTATAAACAGACTTGCTGAAATGTTAAACCACCTTTGCTAGGCTGACTCAGTTATCCATTCTTCCAACGTGGGTAACCCGAGTACCATTAAATTCAGAAACTGTAACACCTGATAATTACAGCATTTTGAAATGAGAGAAGCGTAGTATGAAGTACTGTGTAAAAACGAGGGCAGATAGAAAAACATGCTACTATACATAGAGCAGCCTTAAGAAGTTTCTCTGGATGTCTTATTGGTCTATAGGCACTGTGGGCAAAATAACAAGGAGTGGGTGAAGCCAGCAGCTCTAAATACTTTAAGTGGCCTTTCCGATGTTGTTTTTTGTGTTTTCTAGATTGATGTCAGGTATGGATTGCCATTAAACCCTGCTTTATGTTGATTGTTCAGATCAATTTTTAAATCTATTGTTTAGTAAAATACAGACAGCTTTATATTTTTATACTGAATTATATTGAGTTGATAAAGTCTTCATTTGCTAGGAGAAACTGGGCTTTAAGGTCGATGATTAGTTGCATCCCTGCATTAGTGTAGAGGTGCATTATTTCAGTTACATATTGTTTGCCAGTTAGACCAATTTTGTGGAACTTGTTGACCCAAGGGTGTTAGAAAGCTACCTATTCCGGGTGATTGGCCATATCTTAAAGGTGAGATTATAAACTTTCTTTGATTGATTCAGTAATGGTTAAGATATAATACTTAAGTAATAAATCAGTCAATGATACAATAGTTTATAATTTGTTTAATTTCTCTTTTCTCTTGTCTGAACTAGCACCTAGTTAAGCTGAGGGGGTCTTAGACCTTTTGAAATTTTGAAAAATGAGTTGAACTAGCTTGGATTGGATTGGAAAAGATTGATTTTATTGTCTTTTATTGTATTGGATAGGATTGGGTTGGATTTGATTGGATAGTTTGATGTTCAGATCAGTATAGTCTGATTTAGGTGAGTGGTGCGCCAGTGTAATAGCTGTTACAGTCTAAAGGTCATATAGAGTCTTTGGAAATTTACTACTGCATTAGCAGATGAACTTTGCAGGTTTTACAGCATGTATAGGGCTCAATATAATAGAATGGTGGGAGAATTTGATGAGAACATTTGTCAGTGTTGGCTTGAACATTCAAAGAATGGATTAAACATTTCGGTTAACAGTATCCTGGATATATTTACCTAACAGGATAACTAAGTATGTTCTTATGTATATATACGTCTATGCGTATGTTTGTATGCAGTATTTGTTTAGTGTGAACCTAGCCAAAAGGCAGTGGAGACTGTACCGGGTCAGATGCAAAGATAGAGTCAACAAAGAGGTAGCTTGGCTCTGGGTACACACATGGGCTGTTACGTTTTTGAATATGTATTGTGCTTTAAAAAGGTAGGGATTCAGCTCTTTCCTAAATTGGAGGAGTTATGGGGTGGTCCTGTTTAAAACAGAGATATTTTTCCATATTATGGATATATAGATTTAGAAGGCTTGTCACCTTGTTTTTTTTTAATTTTTATACTTCTTGGCCTCCTGTTCTGACTGCTCACATGTTGAGAGCCACTGGAGATGGTTAGCTAGCCAGCGAGAGACATTCTTTATAAATGATGTCACTAGCTAAATTTAAAGCAGAGTTTAATGGGAATCAATAACTGACATTAATCTACCAAAGGAAACATGGATAACAGCATGGGGAAGGCTACAGAATTCAGAGCTGCTGGGGTCATTCAAACCTTGTTCTTTATTACCTATTGGCCAATGTAGCACCCAGATAACATTTTAAGGCTTCTCTATGGTGTACTAACATGTTTTTATACCTCTACTTCTTTTTTCACAGTTCTTCATACTACTCATCTGCCATTTCAAAAAGCAGTAAGAATCAAGAATTACTATTTCTGAATTTAATGGTACTCAATTTACTCACATTTGAAGAATGGCTGACTATGTTATTCTAAACTCACTTTCTGAAATGTGTCAACTCCCTTCAGCAAGTGCATTTAGAATACATGTTCCTAGTCTGTCTAAACGTAAAACAATTTTGTATTAATATGATTGTGTGACACAAAACATGTTGTAAATACTTATGGCGTGATTACTAGTTTGGTGGTCTTACTGCTGTACTGCCATGGCGGTGGTCCCAAGCAGACCGCTCCGGCGGCAATCACCCGGCCACAGTATTACAATGTCACTCCTAGCACAACTGCAGTTTTTCTGATGGTGGTGAATGTTTTTTTGCATACGTGTTACTGCATGTGTGCTTATTTTGACTGCTCAAGTGTGGAATGTACACCAATGCTTGAAACGTGAAAAATACCTACTACCAGTACTTATGCATTGCTGGAGTCTGGACCATATGCGCCTAGTCCAGTCAATGGATCAATAGTACAAAACGGACTTATCTGTATGTCGGCACCAACAGGGTCATTTTCTTCGGGGTCAAGAAGGTGCTGTGAAGGGAGGATGTGGAAGAAGGGTTCCACTTGGGAGAGTGAAGGGAAGAAACGGAAATAGGTGAGTATGCACCCCAAATACTTCGATCCCGACGACTTGAAGCAGGCGATCTTCCAATCATTGTCGGCTCGTTGGAAACCCAACTCGTAATTCAGCCAGTGGTGAACTTCTCTGCATCTCCCTCTGACAGCTGCTTTCCCACTACGGGCACCCGGTGGTTTGCAAATAGCTGGCAGTGTCGGCGGTGCTCCATTGATCTTTTGTTCTGAAAACAGACACCATCGTAATACAGCAGGCAGACCACCTATTCGACTGGTGGGGAGTCTGACACCCATGCTATGGAGGTCCAAAGACCGCCAAACTCGTAATCAGGCCCTAAGATACTTAAATATACTTTTTTTTAAAGCATATACATCAGAATCAATGCACCAAAGCAAATCTCATTTCTTTTAAACATTTTCACATACAGACTACAGCCCTATACCTTACAGTCCTCTGACCCTGTAAGGAGAGGTTTAACTGAAAGTGGACCAAAATTAATATGTTCAGGGCACAAACAGAAATGTATCTTGCAAGAAACAATAAAGGCTGAGACATTTAATAGCATTTAGAAAGATCTGCAAATCATCTTCTCCAATAACAACCTCAGAACTGTGCAACAAATAAAAAAATTTGACTACATCAACTCCCCAACATAATCTCTGCCCACATCTGCAACAATGTTGTTCTTTCCTACTATTTCTTATTCTAAGCCAAATCTTTTCCCTAATCTTTCTCTGCTTTCTGATATCCTTTATCAAACTATCTTCTGCCATAATCTGACCTCGTTTTACCTTTCCAGATACTGTATAAGAACACCTTTTTAAAATGTTAAAATAGCGAAGAATTGCATGCTATTGATCATGTTTGATATAATTTTTATGCAACTTTAAGTCCTTTGCATAACTAATTTACATTCTATCACTGTCGATGCAATGGCACACTACCTGGTGCTTCATAACAATGACCATTACTGTCAGTTCCATCAACAAGATTGAACAGTTGTTATGATTGGCCAACATTTGTAAAAAGTCAGGATTGTAGATAACTCAAAAATGTACTATCATTGAATCCTAAAGGTGTACTGGCCCAGCTTACAGTCGGGGACCTGTTTTTGTGCATTTGTAGTGTCTAAACCTCATAAATATAACTCTGAATTTCTCTGAGGTAATGCATGAACTGTTGACAGAACAAGTAGGAAACGGTGAGCAATGATTTCCTCTCTCTTTTTGTAACTTGTGCAGTTCATGCATTAACACAGAGAAATCAAGAAGAATATGTATTAACTTTATACACTGTAAATACATAACAACAGGCATTCAGCTCAGTGATGAGACTACATACCTTTTCATGATGCTGATACAAAGCATTCCGAGACAATCACCTCTATGGCCCTCATCATTACGAGTTGCCTGGTATGTGACTATTAACATACCTGATGAAATACGACAATGATGTGTTCAAATTTGATCAAGTGTGATAATTCTTACCTATTTCATGATTTTCCCTTGAAATAGGGCACAAAATGCATGTTCTGATGGGGCTTAGCCAACATAGCAGCTACATTAGATGCGCACCCTGTGAGCTCCGTCTTGGGCCCACACACCATTCTGATATTCCGGCTCCATCCGGCCTAATATCACCCCATACTGAGTGGAGGACATGTGGCATCTCCAAAGTCTGCTGCTGCCTGGATTAAGGGCTCCTATGACTGCAGCTGTGAGGAGAGCGGGCGTGGGATTTGGCAATGCTGGAGTTCTGATCACTTTACCCCCCAGCTGCCTCGCTTGCTGCAGCAGAGCTGAGTCAGCCGCTGACCAGGCCCAGAACCCAATGAGAGGTGTTGATGCAACAAGGTGAGACCCATGGTGCACTGTGCTGCCCCCTAGGCATCAGGGGGCCTGACCAGGCACCTTCACAGCCCACAAGCTGGAAGAGGCCTTGGTCTGCCGGCCTTCGCGGTGGTGGCCACAACGAGGGAGGGCTGCCACGCGGATGCCCACTGATGAAGGCAGTCTACCTAGAGACCTGAGAGGAGAGTGAGACTGATGGAGCACAGTGCCTCTGGGAAGAGTGGACTGAAGGTGAAATGTCATATCTGGGGCCCAAAGGGAGCTGCTGTAGCCTGTCATAAATGAGCTGTGTCCTGGGATGACCTCTGAATGTCACGCTGCTTGCTACTACGGGATCATCTCGGTGTCCTGTTGTTGGAAGGACAGCAGAGGTAGGTACTGGATGACTGGCCCCCCTGGTTGGAGTGGGTAGGGCTATTTGCACAGAAGGAATGGATTGGAGCCTATTGAGGGCTCTGTGTCGGTGCCCGGAACTGCTTCTCATTGGCATTTCTTCCTTGGTTGCTGCTTTCACTCTTCCCCATGTCCTGGGGTGACATTAATACTGCTACCTCTGCACTATAATAAAGTGTTAGGAGCCCATTGTCCCTGTCCACGGAGCAATGCCCAGCAAGCTGACCATAAAAATTGCCGGATCAATCCGGAACCCTACTGGTAGGTTTACTGCAGGCTCCTATGACGGTGGGGTCATGATGGTGAAGCCAAAACCTGCTGCCCCATTGCCCTAGCGGCACCACGAATCCGCTGATCCTCCCAGATCATTATCTGGCCGCATTGACTCATCTAGAAGCCACCCTCCACAGCCGCTCCACCCAATGTGAGAAGGTGCTACATGCTTTCATGGACACTAAAACCTCATTGGAGAATAAAATGGAAGCTGTCTCCGTAGATGTAAACCTGCTCCGCGTGGATCATCGGAAGCTGCCAGACTGGGTGGATGATGCTGAGTCCTCACTGCCATTTATTAGGCCTGCGTTGCTGGACCTCCAGTCCCAGCTGCATGACAACTCTCTTTAGCGATGAGCTGAAGATGTGGAAGGACTCTCGAGATGCAACAATGTACACTTTCTTGGCTACCCTGAATGGTATGAAGGCCCAAACACTAAAGTCTTTTTGGAGAACTGGTTGATGAATTTGGTACTGGAATGTAAAGTGCTGAAATTATTTTCTATGGAGCGAGCGCATTGAATAAATGGCAGACCACTGCCCCAGGGTGCTCACCAGAGGCCAGTTATTGCCTGTCTTCGGAACTATAGAGACAGAAATCTGATAGTGCAGTTGTTAAGATCGAAGGGCCTCTGGAGGTTTGAGGGTGATATCATTGCTGCCGATCCAGGCTTCATCACAGAAGTGCAACAACAGCGCAATTCCTAAGCTGTGGTTAAGCAACGTCTCCGAGAACTAAATTTTTAAATATGCTCTGCTTCACCCTGCAAATGTAGGTAATTGACCGCAAATCCAAGAGGTCTTCTCATCTCCAAGCTAAGGGCCTGGTTAACAATACCAATGGTGACCAGGTGACCGGCGAGTGGCTGACACGCCGAACCTGGTGCAGGAGGCAGAGAGGGAATGGGAATCACCCCACCCAAGAGCAGGTTTCCATGGAGAAAGCACAGACAGTAGCGGAAGTCCTTCACCATAGCAAGAATCCTTTTGAGGCCCTATGGCTGGGCTGCAAATCAGACACTGGGTCAAACACAGGGTAATCAGAGAACACATCAGAGAGAAATGCCCATAGCCTGGACTTGACACCCAGATTGGCAGATGATCTCCTTTGAGGGAATGGAGGTGTTCTTTGCTATGGATCTGTGGACTGGGTTTGCAGCATGGAGTGTGCCAAGCTGAATGTAGGCTCTTATAGTTGTGGGCTGGGCATTCTGGAATCTGCAGCGGGACCACCGGCCGGATAACTCAGTCTTATTGTGTGTCATGCCCCAGATGGTATCTGAAAAGGACTTGATTTGTATTACGGTTATTTTTGTTGTGCTTGAAGGGGTGAGGGGGGTAGTTTATTTTGCAGTTTTGGCTGGGGATACGTGGACTTGCTTGTGTGGGAGGGGTTGGGTTTGTTATGTTTCTTTCTTCACTGATATGTAAGTGAAGCCATATGCACATGTTGTGAAGGTATGGTCCTGGCGGATGCAGGTCACATAGTTACAGTGGGCAGTTCCAGGACAGTCCCCCGTACTGCGGTCATATGGGGGCGATGTGGAGGGGACACTGATTGTTAATATATCACAATTTAATCCATGGGCACTGAACTAACATGATGTTGTCCTACAATATAATCTGATAACATGGCATATGCAGGGCATGACCGGCCTCATTAAAAGGTATCAGGTACATGCTTATCTCAAATGCTGTCATGCTCATATTGTGATCTTGGGTCTACATCTCACACAAGAGGAGGTACAGAAAGTGCACGCAAAATGGAAACAGCAAGTGTATGGCACCACATCATTGGCCTTTATGAGAGGGGTGCTGGTCTGGATAGCCCCAGTGGTCCCATTTATGACAGATTCACATAAGATTGATGAGGAGTAGAGACATATGATTCTAGAGGGCCACTTAGACGGATCGCCACTCACATTGGTGGGCATTTATGACCTCAACTTTAATCAGACAGCCTTCTTCGAAACTCTCACTCCGGCACTCTTCTGTGTTCTGCAGTCCTTGGGATATGGGGTGGAGACTTCAACTGTGTACCAGATGTGGTCTGGGATTGCTTTGTTCCCTCCATTCCTGTTGCTTGCTATTTTCACACATTACAACACTTTCAAGATTGGATTGATCGTGTCTGATTGTATGACAATGACAGCGTGCTTTCATTCTATTTCCTGGTTCATACCGCCCACACTAGGTTAAACCTCTTCCTATGCAGATAACCCTTTGGGGGTGATTCCAGCACTCTACAAATTCCTCATTCATTCATTCATTCACTAGGCATGCAGATTGCCAGGACTGAGTACTTGGCCCATACCCTGTCTGACTACGGTTCATTGCTGGTGACACTGAGACGGAGGAAACCGTGCCCCAAGATACAGACCTGGAAGCTTTAAATCGAGTCCCTGTTTGACCCCTCCTTCAGGGAAGCCCTATCAACACATATCACTCACTACTTTGAACTAAAAAAAGACACTACTCAATGGAGTGGGATGCCCACAATGTGGTCATGCAGGGGCATTGCATGGCTGCATAATGGGTGGTCCGATGGGTTCTGACCGAGGAGTTGCTCACCCTGGAACTATAGTTGAGCTTGCTGGAAACTGTGGTGGCCCAGCAACCTGCCAAACTGGAATGACTTAGTACTTGTGTAAGAGAATAGGAGACGCATTTGGGGAAACATGACTACAAGTGTCTCCTTGCTCTCCTGCATGTACAGAGGGACCGATTGGGAAGACTTGTGACCTGGCTAGTAAAAGAGGATCAACACTGCCCACCATTAGGGGCCATTAGACTGGATGATGACACAATAGTCAGTACTCAGGCTGCCATCAATACTGCTTTCCAGGAACATTATTGGTCCCTTTTTGTGGTGGATAATGCTCCGTTTCCAGATCAAATAATGGGTTTCCTACCAGAGCTTCCACTGCCCAAGCTGACATGGCTACAATGAGCTGACTTGGATGCGCCCGCCAACTCAAGGAGATACGGTCTGTCATAGCTCAGATTGCCCAGAATAAAACCCCAAGATTTGATGAACTTCCACTTTAATATTGTGCTACGTAGAGTACATATATAACTCAGAAACTCCTAGAGGTATTCATCGTGGCTAGACTGTGAGGCTAGCTACCATAATCACTCTGGGAAGTGTTTATTGTGGCCCTTCTCAAAACAGGAGGTGACCCCTTAGACGTTTGTTCTTACTGTCCCTATCTCTTTTAAATTTAGATTATGATACTGGGGAAGTTGCTGGCGAACAGGTTACTCCCCCTCATTGGTACCCTTGTACATGAAGACCAGTCAGGTTTTATACCTGAGTGTAGTACCTTCTTAAATATTCGCCAACTGTTGCGTATGGTGGAGGTTACCCCAGCTGATGCCCGGGGGCAGGTTGTGGTATCCTTGGACATAGAAAATCATTTCACACCCTGATGTGTAATTACCTATTAGTTTCTCTGGAGGACTTGAGCACAGGACAAAACTACCTGGCTGGATCCGTGCCTTGTACAAGAACCCAACAGCACAGGTTTGGACAGGGCTGTTTGACATTCAGAGGGGCAGCAGGCAGGGCTATCTCTTCTCCCAATTAATCTCTGCCCTGGCCATGGAACCTCTGGCCTGCAGTCTGCAACTGTGGACGTGGCAATGGGGGATATTAGCACATGGTGAACATCACATTGTTTCTCTCTCTGCAGACGATGCACTAGTTTACCTGCAGGATGCAGCCACCTTACTGCCAACCCTGATGACTGTGTTGGAGGATTTTAGAGTGGTGTTGGGCCTTGTGGTGAACTTGACAAAGTTGTGTCTGTTTCCACTGGGCCCCAGTCCCTGAACCTGAATGGGAGACTTTACTGGGCTTTAGGCTAAAGTGATGGCTAAAGTGATGTTATGCTAAATTTAAGTACCTTGACCTCCAAATTTTTCCTGTGACCAGAGACCTCTAGTAGTGCAATGTAGATAGGGCACTGGAATCAGTCCGTAAATCCCTCTCCTTCTTGACGTCCTTACCACTGTCCCCGCTGGGGCGAGAGGAGATTTCTAAGTTGCTGGTACTATACCCGCTTGTTATACTTCTTCAAGGCATTACAGCTTTCCCTTCCCAGGTAATTTTCTCGAGATCTGCATAGCACTCCGACAGAGCATATATGGGGGGCAGGTAGAAGGCAAGTGGCGCTCCCATACAGCACTTGCCCAGAGAGGAAGGCCTTTCATAGGATTCTTGGGGAGACTCGGATTTATACATGGTTGTCAGATCATGGGACCCATATGTATCGGGAGGTACATATCTGATGAAGGTGGCTCGGGTGAGCTGACAACGTTATGTTGGTGGCAAGGGACCTTAACTGCCATACTGCCTGCCTATTTTGGTATGTCAGAGATTGATCACCTGGGGGATTTTTATAATGATGTGTGCTTTATGTTCTTTCAAGACCTCATGGACACCTATGGGGTGGTGGCTAATTAATTTCTGGTGTATCATGCAATACACCATGCAATACACAACACTTGGGGTGCTGGCAAAGCAGCGCCATCCCGATCACCGACACTGCATGCATTACTGTCATATGGGGACATATGGTGGGCCATTACCATCTTCTATAATGCATTAACTTCTACCGCCCAAGGGGCAGCTGGGGGGTTCGGGGCCAGATGAACCACAACCCCCCCCACAACCAATAACAGATAGGTAATGGGCCAAGGTGCTCCAGCATGTCAAAGGGGTGTCCTGTAATCCATGCTTTCGGTTCACAAAGTTTATCTACATACATCTAGCTTATCTCACACCACACCGCATTAAACACATGTTACCCAAGGCATCATCTGAGTGTCCCAGGAGAGGAACACTCGACACAGGTGCTGCAGAGAGCTTGCTGGTAGGTGACAGAGACCACAGGAGCGATTATGGTGAATAAACTTTCACCCACACCAAATCCTGTCTCTTAGGAATCCCACCCAAGGCCAAGGGGGATAAACACCTACACAGGCTTATTGACCTTGCTTTTATCATTTTTAAGCATCAAATTGCAATGTGGTGGAAGGTCCCCATGGCACCAGATATTAAGTGTTTGCTAAGTACATTGTTGAAATGGGCGCGTGCTGAGTCAGAGGTGCTTGCAATGGTGCTAACCAGGAGTGGGGGCAAAACAGACAAGGGGTGCTGGGAAGTATACCTTAGAAACATGTAGGCGAAAAAATGTTAATCACCCGCCCTGACTGATAATAGACGCTCACTGATGTCATCCCTGTAAAAATTGATAGGTCACTAGGCTTGGTGTGGGGTAGATCAGGCCTCGCCCAGTCTTATGCATTCTAGCTGTCCTCCATGTATACTAGGGACCCCTAAAGTGGACATAAGTGGAACCACTTGGGAGATACAAATGGAGACACAGTTCTTTCTCTCCCACTTGGGCTGGTCAAGCGCCCCCCTGTTACCGGATGTCCTCTGCTTCCTTGAGACACAAACTGGGGACGGCTGTGGGAGTATCCATGGCCATCATTACCTGTTGCGCGTCCACAACTGTACATGTTGTTTTCTCTTTTTGTGCATGAGTGTGCCATCAGTGGACCATCAAATACCATGCAGCTTGTTACCTTAGTGGAACACGAAAATAGGAAACTGTGTTTACTCCACTATTAATACTATTGTTTCTATGTTAATTGGAGGTCTAATGTGGGACAACATAGTGTACCTATAACATAATGTAGTAATCTGTTGTAATATGTTGTACATCAAAACAATAAAATAAATATTTTAAAAATGCATATTTACTAGTCAGTTTTCCCCTTTAAATTGCAGCCAGTGCGGACTGTCGAACTATAACAGGAATGTAAACTTTATCACATCTGGTAATTACCAAGTGCGATAAAAATCACAGCACTCATAATTTTCCTGGGCAAAAAAAGAGTTTGTGTGCAGAGATCGCAAGGCTCTAGGCTACTCATAATTAGGCCCTAAATATTCTCTGATGCAAAATGCATTTCTGAGCAAAGATTAAGGTAAAGGAGAGATATAGGGATTACATTTGACAATATATTAGAGATTAAATTTGAAAAGATAGGTGTGTTTATATTTTTTGATGAAAGAAGTTGAAACAAGAGCATTTATGTTGCAAATCAGCATTCAACATGATTGGTTGATGTGGAGCGCAACAAACAACACATTCATTCTCAAAGAGGAAAGTATGACTGTCACACTTGTAAACCAAGGGGCATATTTACAAGGGGATATTGCCACCGGAACAACACTTTTAACAACATTCTGGTGGCGCAATGCCCTTCTCCATGTTTACAAAGTGGTGTTAAGCCACTTTTTGTGGCTTAACGCCACTTTGTAAATATGGTACACTTTCACGCAGGTATCTGTGTGAAAGGGGTGTGCAATGGGTGTTGCTGGGAGCATTCCACCGCAACACATTGCTTTTTGACGCTGCCCCAGATGTACAAGGATGTGTGAATCTGAGGCAGCACCAAAAACTAATGCCATGCAATAGCAGGTGTTAGAATGGCACAACAACAGAAATACATTTATTTCTCCTCATTTTTGCTTTTTCTATTCTGCAGCTTACATAGAAAGAGCAAAACACCATTAATGGTTGTTTATGTGCAGGAAGCTGTTCCTTCCTGCACATAAACAATCAAAAAATAATGGTGATTTGCTGCTTCGATATGTGCTGCAGAATGCAGCACACAAAGAAGTAGCAAATCTCCATTATTGTTTATTGATGTGCTGAAAGGGACATCTTCCTGCACATAAACAATCATTCCCTTCAACACAGGCACCCTTGCGGCGTATTGTTGTAAATACGGCACAACCCTGCATTTTGGAAATGGCGGAGCAAGCTGCTGTACAATTTGCCGCATCTCTGTGCTCCGCCATTTCCTTGTAAGTATGCACTATACACTTTATATAAGTATTAGCCGTAAAACAGTATTGTATTTAGAGGCAGATTGGGATGTCTCAGATGTGAAGCGCACTGCTGCACTCCAGCACCCTTCCGGCAGTGAAGCTTTCGTAGCATGAGCTATGTTTAAATAAAGCTGCAGCACAAACTTTCTTGTTTTTCAGATCAAACAAACTACAGAAGCAAAATCTTTTTTCCCTGAGCAATAAGTAAATGGCCCTAGCATGTGTGTAGCTGTTTTCCTGGGCATTGAGAGCATTTAACATTTTATTTTCCATGTCCGCCTTCCCATCATGCATTGCAGACATGGGTAGGTAAAATGAGGGACAGTAGTTCCACTTCAGTAGGGTGGGATGACCATTACTGTTACCCAGCGGTCCTGTGGCATGCCGAACTGTGGGCCAGGCTTCATGCTTATCCTGAATAATTTGTGGAAACATAATATAAAGTGGTCTGCTGCAGATAACCTGGCACCCCTCCAATGGATGATTAATAATCAATTCTCACCCTTGAGGTCACATCATGCAAATGATATTTTAATTTGCTGAAAAGATGACAATATTTTGTGAACAGAGAAATATTTGGTGATCTTTTGAGTCTTAGTTCATATAATGAGACTCAATCAACATGGATTCATATGAATTCAGTTGTGGCTGGTATTAATCGTGGGTGGGGGGCGGGGGTCGAGCGGGGATGCGGAGGGGAGGTTAGTATAATGATAAAGAAAAAACATACCTGTCCACCAGCCGGGACCCGCGTTTTCTCGGCGCCAGTCCTGCTCAGTGCCTCCTCCTGCTCTCCTGCCTCCGGCAGGAACAGGAAGCAGGCAGCCTCTCTCCCCTCCCCTAAGCCATACCAAATGCTGCAATGGCAGCGTTATGATTGGTGGGGACAGCACCCAGCATGGGGCATACGCTGAGGCCATTTTCTCCATGTAGGCTAGCCTGCATGGAGAAAGGGCAGAGTGTGCATGACTGGTTTGGGTGTCCCCAGAGGGCTGATCAAACAGTCATTGCACCCTCAGGAGTGGGCACACCATGCCCACCCTGCTGGTAGAGTAGCCCCGCCCACCTGCCTGCCCCCAACCAAACCCTTCTGTTCTGCTTCTCGCACTGAAACAACATTGTAGTTATTACCAGTTTATGTTTCTGCTTCTCGCACTGCGAGAAAGCAGTGGAGCGACGCTCCTCCATCCTAGTGTAGGAGCCACCCCTCTATCCATTTCTGACTTTGGTGGGAGTACATCAAATATGCATTGTTACATCGCATGTGGTACACCGCATGCGATTACAATGCGTTGTTACAACTACTGCGTTGTTACAACACATACCATTACCTTACAAGTCGTTTCTATGACTTGCTGTAGGTGGCGCGCTGGACTTAGGAATAGTATAATTTACTATTCCAACTCCAGTGGGCGCAACAGTAGGGAAGGTGTTGGAATAGTAAATTATACTATTCCTTAGTTTAGAGCACCCCCTACAACAAGTCATAGAAATGACTTGCGTTGTAATGGTTAGCTTTGTAAGAAAGTGGTTGTTGTAACTACCGCGTTGTAATGGCATGAGTTGTACCGCATGCGATGTAAACGCTACTTACCAAGTGCAGAACATGCAACCAGCAGAACAGGTTATGTCAGAGCCTTGTTCTGCCATAATAAGGTACAAAGACAGTTTAGGGAAGCAGTATGGTCGTGTTGAGAAAGTTGAATGGAATCCACATCTTGTATTCGAAGGTAGTGAGATTTTTTAGATGTATATGTTAGTGTGATGATCATTTTCAATTAGCCTGTTTTCATTTTTCTTACTGCTGAAGTTACAGATAGATGGGCATGCGAATTTAGGCAACGTTGTGAATTTCACACAATCCTAATTATGTCATACGTAGTAAAAATGACATTTTTGCAATGACCAATGAAGGGTTCTTAGATGATTTTATGGAGATCATAGTAAGTACATAAGATAATACTCTCTGTAGATGCCACAAAGATATGCCACACGTTTGACTTACCAGAGCAAGTGGAAAGAAAAGACATTAATATAAAATGCTGATCTAGTAGGTGGCAGCTAAATACAAAATCATGCCAGCAGGTCTTTAGAAGATTGAGGCTCTATTACTGCCACACTTAAAGAACTTCTCTGTCTCCTGACACCAGCCAACATCACCTTCAAGAGCTGTTCCATTGAATTCAAGGCAGATGCAATCAACACACTACTCTACCTGGCAGACAATCAAGAGCTCAGTTGGCTGACACAATATGCACGGTCCTGACGTCACCACGCTAGAGACCAAAAAGTGCTGCTTCACGCCTTCACTTTAGGAAGGAATTAAAGCCCCACTACCTTAAACAATGCTTTGTGGGAAAGAAGTAGCATCTCTGACTCTTCAACACAATGTCACTTGAGGAGTAGCTTCTCTTCTGTGCACCAGTGAAGATTTTAATTCCTCCATTTACCTTATACAGCTTTTGGGTTATTTCCACCCGGATACACATTTTACTAGTGTCCCTCAGACATACATTTCAAGAACGGCTATGGCAATAAAAAAAAGAAAATATGGTCCAGAAACGGATGACCAAAAGGGGGCAAGGCTTGAATGGCAGACATGAGATAGAAAGAGTGAACAATGCACAGAACAAGCTACCAGCATCACCGGTGGAGTGAACAACAGTACAGGACAAACAAAGTAAAGCAACTGAGTGATGGAAAAAAGGGGACTTGTAGTGTCCGGAGCAAGCAGAGGCACGGACAGACTGGAAGGGAAGGCCAGTTTTTACCTGTTATTAAAGTCTTTGTTTATATTTCTCTGCAATAACAAGAATACCATACTTGTGTTTAGTACTAGTAACTGCTTTCATCTAAGCTGAAACCAGCTCAAGGAAAAATAAATGGAGTGAACATTGAACCGAGAAATAACCCTAGAAATCTGAAAATTCAGACTGTGTAACTTTCACAAAAGAGGAACCCTCACTGCTCAGCAGAAAGGGAGTAGGTGTTGTAAAGGGAGCAAAACAGGGGAGGAGGGCTGGACCCACACACTGCAGCACCATTGGGTATGCCCAGTCGACTAGACTCAGAGGGCCAGATGTATCAATGGTTTTCCCGTTCGCAAACAAGCCGAATCAGCCCCTTTGCGAACGGGAAAAAGCCTTTTGGGATGTATCATCCCAAAAGGCCCTCGCAATATAGGGAATCGCAAATTTTGCGATTCCCTATTTTGCAAATTGCGATTCCTTAAATGCAATGCAGGAAGCACCCAAGTTGTGCGATTTTGCCCTAAGAAATCGCAAATTATTAATCATCGGTGGTAGTTTGCAATTACGTTGAAAAATGCACTTTTTTGCATTTTTCAAAGTGCCATGTAGTGCACATACATTCCCTTAGGGTATGTATGTGCGCCACATGTGCACACATACATATTTCAGGGGTGCAACAGGGTGTCCTTTTGACACCCATGCACCCTTGAAAATGCATTCGCAATTTGCGAGTACCTAAAGGGTACTCGCAAATTGCGAATGTCTTCCCATTCATTCCTATGGGCCTCTAGGCCTGTAGGAATGAATGGGAAGGTATTCCTTGATCGTGAATCGCAATTTGGGATTCGCAATTAAGAAGTATTAAGGAATCACTATTATTATTGAGATTCCTACATACATTCCATTTTGCGAGTCCTTAATAGCGATTCGCAAAAAAACGCTAATAAGGACTCGCAAAATCCAATATTGATACACCTGGCCAAAAGACTCTGATAAAAACCTATGGTTTTAAACTGTGATCACTGTGCAGAAAGGCATTCTCCCTGAGATCAACACACCGAGACAATTCACCTCGGTATTAAGTCAATAACTTAATCACTAGGCCACATTGTTTCCAGTCAGTAAATGGAGTACACATATGCAAACTAACAGTTATTAAATTAAAAATTGAAGGTTTGAAAGCTTACCGTGGGCCTTATTTCTGATTTTCCTGGCTTTGTGAAAAGCTATACTGACTCCGGGAAAACGCTCTCCATACTAAAAACGACCAAAAATGTGTATTCTTTGCAAAACTACATTGACAAATCTGGAAATGTTAATAACTTGCATAAACAAAACGTAGACTGATCTGAGGGCCAATCAGTCGTCCTGCATGATTTTTGTGAAGCTAGACTGTGTTGTTTATATTTGTTAATTTGATGTAATAATCGAGATGTACCCAGGAGTAAGTGCGAGCGTGGGCAAATGCCAGTGGCATTGGCACCAACTTCATGAGAACGTGAACTGCTTTTAATTTATTCTGGCAGCATTCAGTATTGGCTGAAATGCCAGAGGGTATGACTTCATCCAGCAAATTAATAAGTCAAATTAAATTTTTATATTCGTATGGAAGACATATTGTTCCATACCTTAATGTGCTTTTTTTCAGAGGAGTGGCTGTTTGACTTCATTATTACTATTGACTGAGCAGGAATTACAGGAAGGGCAGCAGTAAAAAAAGTCGAAAGTCTCTTAATTGAAGAGTGGACACCGAGGAACTAAGATGGTCAGGATCCAGAGAGTGAAACACGAGCTCATCTGTGCAGTCTGGCCAAAGATTATCACAGACTATGAGTAGATAAAGTGCCCATTGTAGATAAGTGGAAGTAAGAAGTAACAAACACACAGTTGTGTTCAACAAAAGAAAGATTTTTGCCAGAGAAGTGGACTTCATTATCCAACATCCATATTCACAGGAGGTGACATCACTGCATTTCCCAGCATTCACCTCAAGAGGAAGTGACATCACTCTTTTCCAACCAACAGACTCTTTAAAAGAAGACACCACACAAACTGTCTACATTCCACAACTTCCATTTCTACAGGAAGTAATATTACTTATTTCTTTCTCCCTACTTCAACCCATGCCTCAGAGTATCCTAGTGCCAGGACATCCACTGTAAAAGACAGAAACATCCAAAGATGTCTCTTGTTTAGAATTGTTAGGTCAAGGAATGGCCTTGGGCCAGAACCCCTGATCCACTGCAACGAACAAAGTAAAAGCTCAGTATGTGCCTCACCAGTATACACCACTCCCAATCCCAACAATCACACCCACATTTACACCACGCAAGCGTTCCTATAGCACTGCTGTAGCAAATAATCCCAAACTCATATACATCCCACTAGCCAAAGCACAGTCTACATCACTCCATGCTCCAAAGATTGAAGACGTTATTAACTATCACAACCTTGATGCAATCGATAGAGCAGAGATTTCATCAAACGATTTTAATGACAAAAGAAATGATTATGTCAGTTTTTATACAAATGATGACCAACATGTGCTAAGCTCCATGTTTTTTAAAATTACATTAAAATATAATTTAGATACTGCATTGTAAAAGCATGCAGATGGAAAGATAGGTTGAGACATATAATGTGCTTGAATTTCAATAGATGTAATTGTTAAACAAGTAGTAATGGGTTTGATTCCCATGTTATGAATGTGATATTAATAAGACTGAAGAAAATAAATGTGTAGAAAATCGATTTTCGTGTGAAAAGTAAGAAATTATTATTTCCAGTTATGATGTGTGTGCCAAAAATGACAAAAAGTAGGTGCTACACAAGTGTGCTTAAAGGTGCCTTCTTGAAATTTCTTGTGACATAAATTGCATATAGGTAATTATCGAATAACTCTCAAATGCTAAGATTATTATGCATTTTTTTATATGTGTAATGTTGACACTTGCCCAATTTTTTAAATGAGTACCCTATACTTACATGAATTAATTATGGGCAGATTAACATGTTTATTAAAAAAAAAAAAGTTAATATGTTAGGCTGTCTATTAATGTGTGATTCACAATGTAACATAATCCTGTCATACATTTGCCACATTTCATGTAGGCCTCATTTTTACTCTTCTTTTCCAAGTGAAGTCACAGACTGAATATCCTGAAGCGCATGGGAATATTCCAGAAATAACGAGTTGTATTGAAATGATAACTGTTTCTTTTGACATCCTTTGGACTGAATAGTGTGATTCCAACAATTTTGCTACACCCTAAACAGCTGCATGGGAAAAGTGCACTGGTGAACTTCAAAGTTTTCTTTCTAAATGTCCCATTGCTTGACGTATTCTGTGCCTACATGACTTAAGGAAGCTATGTAATCAATTTAATTAATTCTTCTGGATTGTATCTTCTTTCCTGCTACATCACCCTCATCTCACTTTGGACAGACCAATGGAACTGAGTAGTCTGACATTTTTTGTTTATGCCAGAGGGTATCACCCCAGAAACCTATGGAGTATAATTGCTCAAATCTCGGAAAAGCAGGGGGTTAAGGCTCTTTTGCAGCTGCGGAGGACAGAAGCTGCTTGTGACGCAACTCTGCGATTTGCTGATGATCGGCATGCTAACACAGATTGAACCTTTTGGCTGAAGGATTCACATCATGCTGCTGAGACTTTTATTGTTACAGTGGCAGATTGAGACTGGTTGCTGTCTTGAAGATCTGGAACTGGCCGCTTGAAACTTGGCTGAACTTTCCTGTGGGACTGTATAAGGCTCACATGGTTTCCTATCAACGCATATGCTATATGGGTCCAAATTTGCCTTGGCTGAGGAATATTTTCCCTGGTCATCCATCATATTTTCCCAGAATCTCAGAGGCTTAGTATATTTAATTAAAACTGTTTACTATTTAAATATTAGGGCTGTATGCTCTCTTATCTTAATGCTAATGTTCTTTAGCTAAAAATGAATAACTAAACCATGAATTTTAACTGATTCTGCTGATTCTGTCTCATCATTCCTTGTGGGCAAATCATTTATATTTATTTGGGAATATTTCTGACTGTAAAGAAGTTAGATTTGAAGATAACAATTATCCTATTCCTGATCATCATTGGATAATTGTCCATCCTCTGAATATCCAGTCCCTTTCAGCACAGAACAAGATCCATCGGAGGACCTAGAGAGTTGTAATATAAGCGAGAGGTTAAGGATATACTTAGATGTAACATTGGTTCATGATAGTTGGGCCCAGTATATGCTACAGCACACTCTTTGCCACAGAAACATGGCTCACCCACACATCCTCACACATCCTAAGCATCCTTCTTCTACAGGCTACATAAAAAGTGAGGAGGCCTTGCCATCGTTCATATGTTTTACTGTCCGGCACCACAGGAAGCCAATCAACATCACAGAGCTCTTCACATGCCAGCTCCCTCTCTACTTGTCAAGCAATGTGGTCTTACCATAGTAGCCCACGACGTTACCCGGCATAGATAATATGGACCTACCTTCGAAGCTCTCTATGGCCTGTGTCGATGATATGGATCAACTCCGTAAGCCCTACCTCTTACTGGCAAGAGGTACTGCAAGGAAGGCAGATAGGACTGAGGGAGAATAGCCTGTCTTGGGGACAATGATGTAGGCACAATTCCCACAAGTTTTCTGTTGTCGTACCTTTAGGAGACACAACGGAATACTCCTGCTCTCTCCGTGTTTGATGTCACCCTGTGAGCCCCGTATATGTGGTAATGATGTATCAAAGTAAGTACCTGCAATCAACTACACGTTCTTCTATCGTGGTGCCCCATGAGCTGACAAGGAATAGTGATACTTATCACTGTTTTGTTTTGGATGTCTGGTTTATACGTATGGTTTCACAACAGGTCTGCAGAAAGGAAACAGTGGTATGTCACATTCACAATAATCATACATATGGATTGTCATTGTTACAATACAATGTGTGGTGGAGTATACACATAAATAATACACAAATGTTCTTAATGGAAAGTGTACACATCAGTAATACACAAAGGTTCTTAATCACCTACTGTATCTGGTAAAATGCCTTGCGGGGATTTCTTGTTCTGTACCGCTTAATGAAGATTATTCTCAGTTTTTCCTGCACAAAACAAACTGTACAGCACGTTAGTTCACAAACAGGGGTTATTTGCTTAGTTATAGTGTTAGTTGTAGTAGCAGTAACTGGGGCATCAGCATTAGTCTCTGGTTGCACCACTAGGTGTAAAAATGTGAAAAAGAACACAGTACTTGGTTTGACACGGGCTGGTGTCTTGATGCTTGCTTGCGTTAGCACTAATATTTGTTGAGCATGCATGTGTTGCGCACGATAGCTAAATTCAGATTTGTGTCTCTTTCTTTTCCAGGTGTAATTACAGATTCTGCGGTATGAGAGGTGGGTTTCGGGCTCTGGGATGTGAGGGGTGGCGATTGGATTACATGTGAGTCATATAACAGTTTCTTTCTTTAGCAGAATCCAGCGTTGTGATCCTCCCATGATGGGGTTCTCAAGGCAAGCAAGCCTTGTTGCTTGGGCCTGGTTGAAATAGATCTCTACCCCTGTGACCTTACCCTAACTACATTCAATTCCAAGATCTCGTGAGATCTCAGAAATCTAGTAAAACTGAGCGGCAAAGTAACCAAAAGATCATCCAGTGCTTGGCGATCGCTATAAACAGGTAAACAAAGGTCAGAAAGCAAAAATACATAAAACATAACAGCGCTATTACAGATCGCTTGGTGGCATATATTATATACATTGCTTAACAGAACAGAGCATGCAGTGCTCAGGGGCATGGAGTTACTGAGTCAACAGGCATTCAAGGGGACGCAGTGCTCAGGGGCATATTATGGTACAATGCTTGGGTAGTATAATACAGTGTTCGGGAGGCAACATACATCAGAAAAACCACCTTACAAAGTAGCATGCTACTGATCAGAGAATAAAACAAAGGACGCATGGCACAGGACATGATTCTCCCCAACTCAGTCTACTACCTTCCGCCTCAATTACAAACCTCCTTGATGCAGGAAGGACTTTATAGACACATTTTTGACATCCTCATAATCTCTTACGTTCAACATGCCCATATACCATCCTCCGTAACTTCAATCAACAAGACAATAAAGCATGAAAAAACACAAGACACCCTCCTCAACCCCATTGATATGATCATTGTGATACTGCATGCCACTCAGTCAAAGCTCTCCAAAGGACACACCCTGGATCTTGACTTCCAGATATTAGCAACCATTCATTGCCACACTTAAAATACCCCTGAACAGTGCTAACCATCTTGTCATCTCTATCACCCTGCTCAAGGTCTGACCAACACAATGAGGTAAACCCAAAAGGGAACAACAAACCTTCTGTTCTCCCAAATACTTTTTTATATGTGACCTAAACCTCCTATTCCCCTCTCTGCTCTCCACCTCCACATCTGATGTTAGCACCTTTCTAATGAATTCACCATTCTTCCAGTAACTACATGGACATTGATTCATCAAAATGCAGGGGTAGCAAAAGGACATCATATACCCATTGACCTTAATGATGTCATAGGAAGTTCTATCATATGACCATTGACCCTGCTTCATCCCAAGATGTGATGTTACATACCCTTAGTCCTGATGACATCACAATAATTTACATTACTGAAGTTACATAATTGCATAATTATTATTATATATTCTTCTATGGGAGGAGAAGGGGTGTCGGTTCCTCTTCCCTGAGAAAATTTGAAAAAAATGGGCTTTACCATCGCATTTTATTGCACAATTTTCCCAAAAATTTGCTAATGAGCCATAGGCTCTAAAAAAGCACTCCCTAAATATTCAAGTCCTTTCATGGTGTGCCAATCTACTGAAATCTGACAGTCTGCATGAGTTCACCCAAACATGTTTTTGAAATGTTCCATGGGTGCCCCCTTATGTCAAGAATTACCTCCACTGCCAGGTTCGCCATTTTGCCATGGTGGCACCTTTTGAGCAAACATTACAAACAATATGCCAGTGGCAGAAGTTTCCTAATACTGCTTCTCTTGCACTGTGGAGGCACCTTATGTCAAAGATAATGTCTAATGTGTCATGGACCACATTTTGTCATGGAT
Source organism: Triturus cristatus (assembly GCF_964204655.1). NCBI lineage: Eukaryota > Metazoa > Chordata > Amphibia > Caudata > Salamandridae > Triturus > Triturus cristatus. The sequence continues at coordinate 1,032,381,242 of NC_140590.1, forward strand.
GGCCCCTTGACCTTGACACAGTTGTCTTCCCATATGCCAAGAATTTCCTCCAATGGAATCACAAGCAATTTGCCACAGGTGCCAACTATGCCAAGAACTTCCTTCAGGATGCCAGCACTGGCATTTTTTAGTGGGTGCCCCATGACAAAATTTACCTACAGAGTGCAAGCAGTGGTATTTTGCAGAGGGTATCCCATATGCAAGTATTGCCTCCAGTATCCCAGTGCCAACATTTTGTCAAGGGTGCTTCTTAAAAGCCAAGAAGCATGCCAGGTGCAAAAGTGGATCTGAAAGCATAACAACACATGCTCACTTACATTCACTTATTCACACTCATTCTGTCATTCGCACTGACTTGCACTCATACATTGTCACCTACTCTTGTGCACTCCCTCTCACCCTGAATCACTCATTTGCATTCTCTCACTCACTCTTACTCTGACTCACTTATACTTACTCACTCATTTTGACACACACAAACACATCCACAATCCTACATACAAACATACATGCTCACACATATACATGCTCTCTAACCGAAACTCACACTCACCCACATGCATGCAAACAACTTACATTAAAACCATTTTATTTTTCTTATCCAAGATCCCACTGAAGGTCCAGATCTTGCTGCTACACTTTTTGTTAAACAAACAGTGAATAATAAACTATTATTGACTTTTAATGCAATTAAAATGAGCATAAAACAAGGATAGAGCCTGACTCTGATAATGTGCCACACCCCTGTGTTCTTGACACTGACTTTGCCATCCGTGAAGCTAGGGGTAGCAAAGTCAGTGCCAGGGGTTGCAAGGGGCAGGATAGGGGTCGCAACCACTGCCCCTGTTGACCCCTAAATGACATCCATGAGTAACCATCTGAATGTGAACACTTAAGCTTCAAATAAAACATGAATGCACAAGTCAAAACCTCCAGCACCCTGTTACTAACATAACATGTATTTGTAAAGCACACATTCACCCAGAAAGGTACCTAACTTTTACTTAAAAGATGTTTATTGTTACTCAATGATATGCAGTTCATCAACTTGAGAAGTACCTGTGACTATGAGGTCAAACACACATTCTTGCAATGGAAACATTGTCCAATAAGCCGCCTAATTGGATATTTCAAAAGTCTTGCTGACAACAAATTCTACATCTGCAGACAGAAACAAAAATGAAAGAAAACAGTACACCAATGACGTCATGCTACTGAAGCCTGACTGCATTTACACACAGACATCTCATCCAATCAACCAAAGCCAGGTACTATACCAACACCATCAATGAAACTGCCAAAAAAGGAGAACAATCTTTGAAACAATCAAGGACTGTAGAATCCCCCTACCTGATGCTCCTACCAGATATTCAATGGAAAATGCAATGGCAACAACCATGTCTTCAAAGAAAAAATGCATAAGAAATTGCAGCACATCAACAACATCAAACCTGCTTCACACACCAACTCTTCCCTGTTGTATCCAACAATGGTCATCCTTTAAACAACTGTCTCTCAATGATCTCGCAACATACTTAACCCCTTCAAAGATGCCACCTTTAAAGATGAAGTCTTATCCTTACCCTTCATTGAAGCTCTTGCTAGAGAAGATCTCTCACCCTTACTCACCTTTGTCAGCATCTTTCTCACTCAAAGCATCTTCCTTGAAGCTCTCAAGATGGGCCAGATCCTTCCATTCCTGAAAAAAACCACATTAGACTCTGATGGCCTTTCTAAATACCGACTCATCGCTCATCTACCCTTTGTCGTCAACATCATTGAAAATAAGTCTATGCGCTACTTAAAGATCCATCAACATCAAACATCCTATGCACCACTATCGTGCTGACCAGTTGACCCCTGTCTACAGATATTATTGAATACCTTTGGCATTGTTGACCACTCCACCCACATCCACATCCTAAAATGTCGAATGGGATGCATGAGATGTACTGGTTTACTTCCTGACAACCCAAAAGACAGTGGTTCATTCACATGGGCACTTCCAGAAGACCCCAAGGACTTTCTGCGTTCGCCATTATTACAACTTATTCCCAGCAATCTTCAACCTCTACATGGAGCCCCTTGGGGCACTACCCACAGATAACTATACATTTCACCAACATGCTGCTAATGCACAACTAAAATTTAAAGTTTCCTTCGCTGCAGCCATTCAAAACCTCAAACACAGCGTGCACCTCATTCATACTTGGATTTGCAGTACCCATCTCAATCTGACACTGACCAGAACAGAATCATTGGTGCTTGCAAAGAACAATACACAACAAATAGTCCAAACCTAGACCAACAATAAGATCATTGACCAATTGTAATCCCAAATTTCACCCAATACCATGTCTCTCAGATTCACTCTGAACAACGATCTCACATTCAATAAATTATTTTTGGGATAACTAAGATGGCCTGGCACCAGCTCTCTCTTTTAAAATGAAACCATTTCTCCCAGAAAGCAACGTCAGAACTTTAGAACCTTATATTCTTGCATCTGGAAGGCAGCACTGCCCTGCTCAACAACTTTCTGTGGTGCGCACTAGACAAGGGCATCCTACATGCAAGAGCATTCCTCACCAAAAGCACAAATGAATATGACCACATTCCCCCCACCCTGATGGAACTACACTGCCAGCCCTTGCCAGCATGGTCTATCTTCAAAACCAGCTGCATCATGTACATAGCATCACTGACAGCCCTTTAGCCTGTCTGGTTCCGAAGCTTGATATCTTCTGTGGCTCCTTTCATAGCAGCACGCACAACATCAACAGACTGTAGACGAACAAGTGTTAAAAAGAAAAAAAAACAGGCAACAAGCTTTCTCCTTATATGTACTTAGAGCTGAAGACATGCCTCTTTAAAAAACATTACACCATAATACAGCAACATTCCACTTACACTGTTAGTAATCAACTATCCCTCCAATCAAAAGATGACCGTGTCTTTGCCTTGGGCATTTTACTGCACTCTGCTACGTTTTGTCTTGGTTCGCATAGGATAAATACCACAAACATGCATAGATACATTACCCTACCAATTCACAGATATAATAAACAAACTTAAAAGTTTAAAAGTGCAGCTTTGACAGACTAGCTGTGTCCTAGGGGAGAACAACATTTGTGAACTTGTTTTCTGCAAATAATTTATTAGGAAAGTACGCATAATATGGAAAATATATTTTCCTTTTCTATCTAAATTAACAATTCCCCGGGGGGAATAGATTGCACAAAAATGCAAAATAAGTAACATAAAGATTACTAGTTCTCAAATACAAAAAGTCTCCCAGCAAAGCAATTTTTATACAAACCAATCTTCTAGAAGCAGTAATTATGCACAATGTTGCATCTTGCAAAATGCTGTAAGCTTTGCATATTTTATGTAATGCAAAATTGAAAACTATGCAAAAGTATACCGCATAACAGACTATGCAGGACCAACATGAAGAGCATGAGTTTAGAATTTTAGTTACTGAAATGTTGGGTCCATAAATGATACTTCACAAATGTAGATGTAGTTAAGATATATATGTGTCTAATCTGAATTTTTAATACAGCAGGAGTAGCGAAAACACTCAGCAAAGACTTAGACAAAATTGTACTCTAAAGTGATCAGTGGCAGAATGTGATGGCATGCACCACGAAAAGCTTTAGCGTGTCATATATTTCTAGATCACTGATGAATTTGTAGATGTTGTGAGTAGAAGGATAAAATATCTGGATTTGGATATATACTAAAGGAGGTATGTTCTAACTCACATATACACAAGGAGGTATGTTCCTTGGCAAAAGCCAAGAGGACTGTTACCTTATTCTAAAGGGTGAACAAAAGTCTACAAGTAGTCTAAGGCATAGATGTCAACTTGGTTCCTTGGTGATCTGAGATAACATCATTAATTCAACATTTACAAGGGCATATGCTTTATGTTATGTTATGTTATGTTATGCTATGTTATGTTATGTTATGTTATGTTATGTTATGTTATGTTATTTGGGTATTTATTGAAGCACACATGCACCAGCAGGTTTCTTGGCGCTGAGGTTTCGAACAGAGATCCACTAGTTAAAGGCCAAAGAAAACAGACAAGTTTTGGGCTGCTTTCTGAACCGCATGTAATCCACCTCAAGCCTCAATGAGATGGGCAGAGAGTTCCAGAGCCTCGGACCCAAAAAGGAGAACCGAGTCCCACCAATGCGTTTGCGTTTGAAACTGGGAACCACCAGAAGATTCAAGTGCATTGATCTCAGAGTACACAGGGCAGAGTACTTGCTGATTCGTGAGAAGATAAAGTTAGGTCCTGTTCCCTGAATAGCTCTAAAGAGAATGCAGCCAGTTTTAAACATGGCTCTCTGTTCCACTGGAAGCCAGTGGAGATCTTTTAGCAGTGGGCTAATATGACATCGTCTGTCCTGAAGATGAATGATTCTGTCTGCTTGATTTTGAATCATCTGAAGACGATGTTTCTGCTTTTTGTGGGAGGTCAAGATAAAGCGCATTACCGTAGTTGATTTTTGATAAAATAAGTGCAATCACTACTTGAGTACAGGCCTCTTTACTGAAAAGCGTTTCATCTTGTGCAGCTTACGGAGTTGGACAAAGCAAGAGGAGGTAACTGACCCAATCTGGGCAGTCATGGAGAGACCTGAGTCAATGTGAAATCCCAGACTCTTTATCAAAGGTTTAGGGAGTGGAACCACCCCTAGTTCCAGAGGCCAATGAGAAGGTGTCCAGTAGCAGACCTTATTGCTGGGTATGATTATCTCAGTCTTGTCAGACTTAGTTTTAATTGGTTATTGTCCATCCAGTTTTTTATGTACCGCATAGAATTCTTAACGAAATCTTTGGATTCATCTGAGTTCTCCAAGGGGAAGATTAGCTGCATGTCATCAGCATAGTTAAAAATCTTTACCCCCCCTCTGCCGGACGCTGGTGATTAAGGGGCGTATATATATATTAAAGGATTGGTGAAAGAGCGGAGCTCTGCGGGACACCACAACTCATTTCTACTGTGTTGGATTTGAAAGAGGAGAGCCACACAGACTGTTTGGGATCCTCTAGGATATATCTAAACCAATCCAAAGCTGGTCCCCCGAGACCTGCTGCGGCTATACGGTTCAACAGAGTTTTGTGGTTTATGGTCAAATGCCGCAGATAGCTCGAGGAGGACCAGAGCCTGAGAGTAATCAATGGCCGCATGTTTTTTGAGGTCATCCATGACGGACAGAATCACAGATTCAGTGGCATGCCCGGGGCGAAAGCCCGTCTGGTGGATATCCAGAAACCTGGTAGCTTCTAGAAAAGTACTGAAACAAGTAGCTACATGAGCCTCCAGCAGTTTAGCAGGGAAAGGGGGTAACGATATAGGCCTATAGTTCTCCAACTCCAACTTTTTCGGACACACAACCTGCTTTTTTTGTATCGGGATGACCACTGCTTCCTTAAAGACCAGCGGTACAGCACCATGAGACATGGATAGATTAAGAAACTCCAAGATAATATCAGGAAATGCCCAATAGATTACCTTTAGTATATTAATAGGGCAGTCTTCTTTGGGGAGCCTGATTTAATTTTCGTAACAAGGTCTAAGGAAAGTTTTCTGTCTAATCTAGGGAAAATATTAAGGGAAGATGAGTTGAGGTAGGCCAGGCTTGGCTCTGTATTCAAGTTGCTGGCAACAATGGAGTGTTGAATTTTCCTAATTTTAGTAATGACTTCAATTAGTTGCAGAGATCCTGGGTAGCCGTGACAGACGGAATCTCGTAGCTGGGATTTGATAACTCTTTCACGACCTTGAAGATTTCTTTGGAGCTGTTCTCCGAAAAGATTATCCTATTCGTGAAAAAGGTTATTTTTGCCTCCAATATAGCATTTTTATACATATGCAGTTTTTAGGGATATATAATTTTATCCTCCACTAGATACGATTTGCGCCATTTCCGGATGAAATCAAAAGGCCAAGATAATCTCCTGTCCTTATGGATAAAAGTATGGAGGTGTTATGTAAAAAAAAATTCAATCGGAACATCCACGCTCTGCAGCTGACTTCAAACAGTGGAGAAAGACATCGAACTATTGTTGAATAAAAACCCAATGTAAACCAATAAAAAGAGATAGAACTTAAGATCAGAAAGATTCCAATCATAGAAAGTTAACATCAGAAATACACATGTTGTTACACAACGTTATTACATCTATCACCTTGGAAAAAGGATTGGAAAATAAATGGATTAATGACGGACATAGAATAGCTTTATTCAAATGCACAGCTGAACAGGTAATACTAGCAGCAATAAAAGGTCTTGCAGGAAGGAAGGTTCCTGAGGCTGACTGCTTAGGATTAAACTGTTATTTTTATTTTATTGTTCCTTAAGGGAGAGAAGGGTCAGAGACCAACTAGATCGCTGAAATAGAAGGAAAAGATAGAGTCTCTGTAGGTTATGTGTTCTACCCTAGGGAATCTCTCCTATTGGATATTAGTGCCCTCACACACCCTTGCGAGTGTCATGCTTCATCATCGGGCATTGCTCCTCGTGGGGGTGGCGCTGCAGTCCCCCACGGGCCCCGCAAGAGGGCTCTTTATTGGAGATCTTTTTGTGTGAACGCCGCAGTTGTGCATGTGGGTATGAGGGGCTAGAGCAGGGAAGGGTGATAGTGGTGTGTGTGATAGTGTCTTAATATAACCCTTCGGAACCGTGGGGATAGCTTTATTCGTCAGTCCGAGGGTAGAGTTAAAAGTAACAGAACAGCGCCATAAGGAGTCCTCTATTAATGGATGGCATAGAGGACGGGGTATTACTCCATTGCTCCTAGTGCCTGTGTGTGAAAGGAAAGTGCACTGGTCAACATGTTTTGTGCCGTCAACGGGTCCCAAATGGATCCCTTTGCGCTTCGTCAGGACCAAGAAAGTGAAAAGTTATAAATAGTGTTAGGAAGAGAGTGAAACACTCTTAGATCCTAAAGTACCTTTTAGTCAGGTTTTTAAATGCGAATTACGCAACGGGGGACATAAAAATAGTCTGTCCCAGCCATGTACCTGTGGGGAAAAGAGGGAGACAAGAGGGGAGGAAAACATACAAACAGAGACTATATAAAAAATTTAAAAATTATCGTAGTTCACGCTGTGCCTAGAGTGAAGCAGAGAGTATATTGGTAGATTGACGTACCATTCATCAATGGTTAGGTAAAGGCATGAGCTGCCGTGTGGTGCACTCATAGTCATGTGACAACCACAGGCAGCAGTGAACTTAGATCCCTGAGCACACGTGCATATACAATCTTATCTGATGCGTATAGAGCCAGGGGCTCTATCTAGCTCAAAACTCGTTCGCCACCCAGGTGTGGTGCCTAAGCAGCACGGGATGTTGATCGTAGGCACCTGAACGGTGAGGTACGGGATAGCGGATGGAGAACAACTATCACCCTTATGCATCAAGCCAAAATCCAGTCGGTAAAATACCGAATCGTTAATAGCTCCCGGTATTGCGTTAAAAATACCCAATCCCAATGCATCAACCCAAAACCTGAGCAAATAACGAATCGCAAAATAAATAACCGCGAACATACCGAATCGCTAATACCCAAAATGCTAATTTACCGAATCGCTATATACCGAATTAGCAATTACCGAAATCACTATTAGCTCCCGGAAACTGCCAATAGCAAATAACGAATCGCACCCCAATGCAACAAAACTCGCTAATAACGAAAATCCCAATAATCGCTATTTTGCAAGAGCTAAATAAGGGGAATCCAAACCTGGAGGTAAAGTGGAAAACAAAAAAAAAAAGTAAATGCAAAAAAAATAAATACATGTGCGAATGCTTGAGGCAATCACCAAACCCTTAAATGTGGCCCAGGAGACCCTGTTGGCTCCCACAAAATGGCTGCCCTCCACGTGCTTGCAAGGAGGATGCGGATCAATGCAGCAGGACAGCGCAGGAGAAGGGTCCAGGAGCGAGTATACAGACTGCGCATCACCTTGCTCGGGCAGAATGAGGACGAGGTGTACCAGAAGTACCGCCTCAATCGTGCCATGATCATGTGCCTGATTGCAGACCTGGGACCATTACTGCAGCACCAGACACACAGGACAAATGCTATCCCTGCGCACGTTCAGGTCCTATGCAGCCTGCACCTACTGGCCTCAGGGAGTTTCCAGGGGGAAATTGCGGTGGCCGGAGGTGTGTCACAAAGCGCACTGTCACGCTTCTTCAGGAGATTCCTAGATGCCATGCTGACAATGCTACACACACACATCAGCTTCCCCACAACCCCACAGCAGTTGGACCGCACCAAACAGGCTATCTACCAGGTGGCACAATTCCCACATGTGATTGGATGCATCGACTGCACGCATATCCCCATATGTCCTCCCGCAGCAAATGAGTACATATTCCGGAACCGCAAGTCATACCACTCGATCAACGTGCAGGTTGTGTGCGATGCCAATAACATCATAACGGACCTAGTGGCACAATTCCCAGGGAGCACACACGACTCCTACATCCTCCGCCACAGTGGAATGCACAGGCGACTAATCAACGGAGAATTTGGAGAGGGACTCCTGCTAGGTACGTAGAAATACGCTTCCCACCCCAACACCACACATGTATGTACATCACCAATGCTAAGTCTATGCTCCTATCTTCTGGGTGACAGTGCCTACGCCCTGCGTGAATACATACTCACCCCATACTTAAATCCTGCAACCCCGCAGGAACATCGCTACAACGCTGCACACATCAGCACCAGGAATGTGATAGAGCGGACTTTTGGGATTCCCAAGAGCCGCTTCCGAATCCTCCACAAGACTGGCGGCGCCATGCTATACCAACCTGAAACATGCTGCCGGATAATTGCTGTATGTGCAATGCTGCACAACATTGCCACCAGAAGGGGGATACCCATAGAGGTGGACAGGGATGACGACCACCGGGATGACCAACCACCCGCCCAACAACGACAGGCACACATCCCAAACACAGCAGAGGGCCATAGGAGGCGGACATACATAATGCAAAATAATTTTTGAAACATGGGAAAATGAGACATTACAAGTTAGTATGTGGTGCAACTGTTTAATGCACAGTAGCACTGAGGATTGTGCAACAAAACTAGCATTGTAAATCATGCTCCGATTGCATTCATGTAAATAAAAGGCGCCTTAAAGTCAGGCCTGTGCATACACAATAATTGGATGGCCATGGTTGCCCCACCATGGTCCTGCATGCATGTCCAACTGTCTAGTGGCGCTTGCCACGTACCCCAAGCCTCCGCTCAGGTGTATCCAATGCCTCACCACGGCCTGTCCCCGTGGAGGCACGCGAACTGCGGCGCCTGGTGCTGGCCTCTGCCAGTGACACGCTGCTGACACTGGAGGCAGCCTCACTTGTGTCATCCCCTCCCAATGCAGCAGCACTGCATGTGCTGCTCTGAAGGTGTTCCACAGCAGTGGTGATGTGTCCCAGTGACTTAGCGACATCCCCGCAGAAGTGCCCAAGGTCCACCTGCAGGGAGACTGTGCGGCGTGCCAACACAGCGGTGCTGTTGCTGTGCCGTGTTATGGCCTTGGTATCGGCGGCGGAACGCAACATTAGCTGCCGGTTACTCCTCCTCTGGGACTCATGGCCCTCCCTCATGGCACGGGTGAGCTCATGTACCTCCTCCCTGAGCTGAGCATTGCCCTCTGCAACCGCAGTGGTCTGGTCCCTGACCGCCGTGCCCATGTCCCTGACCGCCGTGCCCATGTCGGTGACTGCTGCAGTCATGGCGCGCATCTCCCTCGCAAGGCGCACGATATTGCAGCTAATGCTAGCCACATGTCGTCCCTGCAGGCGCTGTGTACGCAGCATCCTCTCCTCGATTGCAGAGGTTGTTGGGACATCCTGTTCTGCTGAGGAGACGGAACTGCGACGAGCCCTGTGACGCCGTGCGTGTCTTGAGCCTCCAGGTGGTGCAGCAGGTGGTGTGGATGTGCGCTGCCTGGGTGCCAATTGCGGGGGGGGTGTTACCATCTCCTGCAAGGGCGCAACTTGGTGCCTGTGCCTCTGCGGTATTGTGGCTGTACTGGCTGCAGCCTGTTTTGCTGGTGCCGTTGCTTGTGGCGCTGTTGCTGGTGCCTTGGCTAGTGGCGCTGGTGCTGGTGCCTTAGCTTGTGGCACTGGTGCTGGTGCCGTTGATTGTGGCGCTGGTGGAGGTGGTGCTGGTGGGGTGGCAGGTGTTGGCGATGCGTGCGCATCCTGCGCTGTCTCCTGGTCTGACTCAACGGGTGTCTCCGAAATGATCAGCTGGTCGCTGTCGTCAGAGTCCCCAGGTGATGCATCTGTGTGTGAAACAGTGCATGGTTAGTGGGATGATTACACCTACATAGTGTTGTACCCATTAATGTCCCTCTGTGGTCCAACAAATGAACAGTCTCCATCCATGTACAACTGATGTGGTGTATGCTCATTGGATTTAAGCCTGTACATGCACACTGGGCTGACTAGACTACAACTCCCAAGATGCACTAGTTTCATGTGTGGAGCTGTCTGTGCCAGAGCTGCAGACACAGTGAGATTGGGCTGGGGGCATGGGTATGGATTTACGCTATGCTGGGTGTGGCACAGGCATGCATCTTACCTTGGGCACTTGTGGCTGCGCCGGACGTGTCCATCTGGGTCACCCCCACGACGGCTTCCCGCTCTATCGTCCCTTCCACAAGGTCCTCCAGGGCTGTGTTGGATGGTGCTGTAGATGTGCCGCCTCCAGTCCTGCTAGCCTCCCGGAGCCTCTCCGCAATCCTCTCTTTGGCGCGCTTCCGCAGGTCATACCACCGTTTTTTAAGGTCGTCGATGCTGTGGGTAGCGACGCCAACCGCATTCACCCTCTCACGGATGCGCAGCCAGATGCGCCGCTTCTCTGTCTCAGGCACCTTGAGGGACAGCTTGCCAAAGAGGCGGTCGTGTTTGCTGGAGACTCCCTCGATGAGGTACTCCAGCTCCCTGTCCGAAAACTTCTTCTTGCGCTTGCGTGCAGATTCTGCGCTGGATGGCACTTCCTGCGCCATGATGGATGTCTGATGTGATTTGCAGAATCGGTGTGGCCTCACTCTGCACAGGCAGTCTTTCTTCCCAGCTCCTGTCTGCTCCTCTGTCGAGGCTATGTGGGTGGGGCAGCAGTATTTCCTGGTTGGTGATGTCATCTGCACGTTCCCGGCGCGACGCGGCAATTTGCGATTTCGCTATTACCGATTCGGTAATAGCTAACTCGGTATTACCGAACTCGCTATTAGCTAATTCGGTATTACCGAACTCGCTATTTGCTAGTGAGGCCGTTTGCGTGCCCCGCTATTAAGGAATCGGTAAATTTAGCGATTTTTAAGGAATCGCTAAATTTTACCGAATCTGTTGATGCATGCCAATTACCGATTCCTTAATGACGATTCCTTATTTTTCGCTATTAAGGAATCGGTATTCGTTTGGTTGATGCATATGCCCCTATATCGTTAATTTATTCGTTGGTGCAGTTATAAGCTACGTTCATTGCGGGCTGGAAAGTGCGGTAAAAATGGTGCGCAAAAGACGCGAACGTGCAATCACACCAGATACTTCTCGAACACAATACCTCAAACTATTGTTCCCTGGTTCCCTTTGAAACTATTACGAGCAACCAGAGCGCATCTACGATTCCTACGATTCCTACGTTTCACGTCTGCACCATCGTTAGGCTTGGAAGTAATGCACTGCATCAGTGTCGACTGTGTCCCCATTCCCAATCCAAGATAGCCACCACATTCCCACGGCACACCTCCCTGACAACGCTTGGCTTCCCGTAGGAACACGCCCCCCGCCCGGACAGACTTCTGCCATTCTCCTGCATTTAAACCGAAGTGACTCCTCAAACTGCTACTCCGGAGTCCCTCATTCGGCTGGGTAGGTGAATTGACCTGAAGGAGGGTGGACCTAAGTAAGTATCACTCTGCTGGTCCTACGATCAAGGCTACAGAAGGTATGTTAGCGATCTAACGCTCGAACCATCATTGTCTTTATTTTCACAGAGACTGCCGGATGGACTCACGAGGGAGCACTTTTCCTTCTCTCTAGGGGTATTCAGCTCATGGTGTTTGTTGAATGTGTTTGACTGGTGTGATTGCACCTTCGCGTCTTTTGTGCACCAATTGTACCGCACTTTCCAGCCCGCAATGAACGTAGCTTATAACTGCACCAACGAATAAATTAACGATATAGTTGTTCTCCATCCGCTATCCGTACCTCACCGTTCAGGTGCCTACGATCAACATCCCGTGCTGCTTAGGCACCACACCTGGGTGGCGAACGAGTTTTGAGCTATATAGAGCCCCTGGCTCTATACGCACCAGATAAGATTGTATATCAGTCAAATAATCTTTATTTCAGTCATAGACCCTAAAAGATACATACTTACAGACAATATCATTACTGGTATTTACAACACTTAAAATATAAACACAGAGCAGTTATCATACGATATACAAAAATTGTTAAAAGTTTAAGAAATATAAAAATATTAGAAAGCACACAGGTTTACAATTCTTGATTAGTTTCTGGGAGGTGAATATATATAAAAAGAGATTTTTTTATTTTTATTTTTTTTTGTTTATAAGAAGGATCTTCTCCGGTGCCACATAGCATCGATGAAACGCGAAACAGAGAATACAAGAGGAGTAGAAGTGTTACATTTAAGTATTCTGAGGGCCTCATTATAATGACTAAACCCCAGATTTCTACAAAGTTGGACAAGCCACCGTTGCCGTGTGGATTTATACTTTGTGCAGAAGAAGAGAACGTGGGACTCAGTCTCTTCCTTAGCCCCACAGGCCGGACATTCTACTGTCTTGTTGGCCGACGATTTATAGGAGAACACCCTAAGCGGGAGTGTACCATATCTAAATTGCAGATTAAGTTTTCTCGCTGCACTGGGTAGAATCTCATCTAGGAATGGCTCCACTCTATATTCGTCTTTTATATTAAAAAAGTGGAGGGTAAGTGAGCCCAAGCCGGAATTGCTAAGGGTATCCGTGATTCTATTCATACGATACAAATAGACCAAATCAGCGCGCGACAGCTCAGCACAGGATACTGCAGGATTGGACTAAAGACCTAATAAACCCAGTCTCATACTTTCTTTTTTTATAAAAGCAAACCAGGGCAATTTCTCAGTCCCAGGAAGGCCCAATAACTCTTCAGTTTCAGCTCTAAAGTGCGTCAGCTCAGGGGTAACCCAAAGTTAGCGCCAATAGGTTAGGGGCCGTAGAGCCACTTCTTCTTCTATAGGTCTAATACCCATGTCCATTCTCATGGGAATAAGAGGGGTACTAGATGGAAGAGCCAACAGTGATCTTAGGAATAGATTTTCAATCTTACTAATACCTACTACCGAAGAATGTCCCCACAGTCCCCACCTGGCTTAAAGGTGGATTCCCTGTGGAGTTTTAAAATACCACCTGTGGTCTGCGCAAGTCTGAGTTTAGCTTTAGCCAGTTGTGGGCCCCAATCCATTCTATCGGTGAGAGTGATACCCAAGTATTCAAATACAGTTACCCTGCCCAAAGCTATGCCATTCAGGGAGGGATTGGCACATCTGGTCTTTGGTGGATTGCAGACCATAAACTTAGTCTTTTGTGTGTTAATCTCCAACCCCCTTTTATAACAAAAATTGACAAAGCTGTCCAGGGCACGTTAGATTCCCATTGGCGATTTTGACAATAGGAGAGTCTCGTCAGCAAACATTAATGCCACCACCTGATCGTTTATTTACTTTGGGGCATCGATGTCTTTGACCCCCTTAAGGTGGGCAATCAATGCATTGACGAAAAGACAGAATAGGGTGGGTGCCAAGACACACCCCTGTCTTACTAGTCTATTGACTGGGAATTTAGATGTTAAGCCTCCCCATTTACCACTCCTCACTTGGGCAAAATTATCCGAGTGAAGTCTCCTAATGATATTAAGGAGATATGCAGGGATCCCCATATCCTCCAATACTGCCCATAGTATTTGACGGGGTACCAAGTCGAAGGCAGATTTAAGGTCAACAAAAATTAAATAGAGGCTGCCACCCTCTACTCTCACAGTTTTCCAGTACAAAAGTTGGAGCCTTAGTAACTGGTCGACCGTGGATGTCTTTTCCCTAAAACCAGCCTGATAGGGGCTCAGGATCAGCAGTTCCTCCATCCAGATCTGGAGCCGATCGAGAATGATACGTGCAAATAGTTTTTGACTTACATCGATCAGACTGATCGGACGGTAGTTAGCCGGGAGTAGTGGGGATCCTTTCTTGAACACTGGTATAATCTCAGCTCCCACCCAGGTATCAGGTAATTTAGAACCCTGAAGTATAGCGTTGAACAATAAACAGAGATATGGGACCCATATCTCTGTTTGGTCCTTATAAAGATCACCAGGAATTTTGACGAGGCCAGGCGCCTTACCTACTGGGAGCCTTTTAAAAGCAAGTTCAACCTCCTTCAATGTTACTTTGTTATCAGATTTTTCATTATTAGTATGAACTAAGGGAGGATTATCGAGGAAGCAATTTGACGTCTCATCGATGTTCTGAGACAGTGGCTGTGCAGAGGGATCATAAAAGGGATTAGCTTCTACCGGAGGGGCATACAGCATCTGAAAGTGCTCAACCCATCTCTCTGGTGCTATAATTGGATCCTCTGCATTTTGTCCATCCCTACTGCCAGTTCGTATTATTGACCAAAATTCCCTCATATCCCTATTCCCGAGGGCGATTTTTATGGCATCCCAGTTGCTATTTTCCCAGTTCTGTTTGGCCTTGGTTAGCACTTTCTTGTATTCTAGCCTCTTGTATTTTATTAATGGTCTGTTCAGGCATTTAATTGCGTCCAGGAGTGCCCCCTTGGCTTTCTTGCAGTTGGAATCGAACCATGTAGAGGCCTTCCTATTCTTCCTGGGTTTAAACATTGGTGGATTTAATAATTCAGCGCGAGCGGTCCCTAGACCTGTGTGTTTATTATATATTTGGTTAAAAAACACTTCCTGCCCATGGTCTAAATGACCACTTAGTTCAAAGAACGCCTGATGGACAACTTGGTAGAGGGTACTCATTTTATCTGGGGACTTTTTCACCGTTGGCCATTTAAGCCTTCTTCTGTCGTTTGAAAGAAGGGGAGTTCCTCGGTTATCCAGTCTATCCCCCATATTTAAACCCATCTCAGGAAGGCTTATATCAAGTACCAGAGCATTATGGTCACTATCATGACGTGGAAGGATCACTAAGTCAATTACCTTAGACCAAGTCCTTGCCTCTAGCATGATATAATCTATACGGGAAAGCTGGCCTGGGCGGTTAAAAGTGGCATTACCCTCCAGGTCGGATTGGGCCCGACCATTACAGGCTCTCAAAGAGTGAGCCATAGTAATGGAGTTCATTTGAAGAGCAAGTGGTGTCCATGCCTTAATCGAAGGTATTTGGAGATCTGGAATGGACCAAAGCGAATCCTCCTCACTAGTGATAGATTCTATGATGCCCGGCAAAGGTTCATATTGGCAGTTGAAATCCTCTGCAACAATCAAAGTACTCTCCCCCTGTACTGCAGATATAAAATTATCTAAGATATCCAATGTTGGTGATTCTTTTCCCATCCTAGTGGGACGGGAATAGACGTTAATAATGATCACACAAAATTTAGATGGGAAGGAAAGTCTAATACATTGAAGATCTAGGATTGGGGTATCTAATTGCGTCACTGTGCATCCTAAGTGTGAACCAATCAGGATGGACAAACCCCCAAAGGGTCTACCCCTCTCGCCAATCAAAGCCAAATTATTAACTGACAAAAAGCCCAGCCTAAAGAAATGTTCCCTGATCCAAGTCTCCTGGAACAGGCAGACATCAAACTGGTCAATAAAAAGTCCCCAGTCGGGACAGGACCTCTTATTAGAAAGCCCTGCCACGTTCCAGGACAAAATGGTAAGTCTATTATCAAATGCCGACAGCCCTCCACCATCATCAATTGAGACCCTTGTCGCCGTAACTGGATCAATGGGAGGGCTAATATTATTTTCACTAACAGAATTGTTAGTTTCATTCTCCTTATATGGCCATAAAGGCAAAGCAGAAGATGACTGATGAGTACCTACAGTTGCACCAAACCTTGTTATATCCAAATTTATTGGAGTATCCTTATTATGTGAGTTGATTCCATCCCCAAGATACCAGTGATCTGACCAGAATGGGTGGATGGATCAGGAGGGCTTGAAGGATATCTACCTGTATTTAAGGCGTCCAGCCTTCCCAGTCAATCTACGTCCTCCAGTGGGGTGTATCGATTAGATACAGGGATATTAAAGAGAGAAAAATGTTGATGGGAACTAGAGGAAGTAATATAAGAATTCATACCCCGTCTTTCATAGTCAATTGAAAACTGAGGGGCGCCTGCCCTCCGGGAACATGGGTAAAAGAAATCTAGGGTAAGGGCCCGGATAGTAGTGGGATGTTCCCTATGGAACGGGGATTGAAATGCTAATCTTTGGATAGCTTCTGGGTGCCTAAAATTAATAATCACACAATCCCCACAGATGGACTTATGCGTAGGGCCCACCCAAGCAACCCTCCTTACCATCAAGATCACACCTACCTTATCATATGGGAATTGCCTATTTTTGGCCAGCCAAAACAGAATCTTATTGCGTAGTTCTAACTGTGATTCTTTATGCCCTTTCTTAAGTTCCGGTATTCCTGCCAAAATTATTACATAAGGGACAGCCTCAAGGGGGAGATTGATTATAGGAAGAAGGATTGTTGAGTCACACAACCACCTCCCCCTGCATTCCCTATAGCAGATGGCAGGGCACTTGTATCAGTAACGCTTGCATTTCTGCCTGTTGGTAAATTGCGGATTGGCGGCGTCCTCACAATATTGGGATTGTTCTCCTGCGAACTTTGGGTTGATAACCGGGCGAGCCCTTGTCCACAGGCTGGAGTCCCTGCCAACTATGCCAAGAACTTCCTTCAGGATGCCAGCACTGGCATTTTTTAGTGGGTGCCCCATGACAAAATTTACCTACAGAGTGCAAGCAGTGGCATTTTGCAGAGGGTATCCCATATGCAAGTATTGCCTCCAGTATCCCAGTGCCAACATTTTGTCAAGGGTGCTTCTTAAAAGCCAAGAAGCATGCCAGGTGCAAAAGTGGATCTGAAAGCATAACAACACATGCTCACTTACATTCACTTATTCACACTCATTCTGTCATTCGCACTGACTTGCACTCATTCATTGTCACCTACTCTTGTGCACTCCCTCTCACCCTGAATCACTCATTTGCATTCTCTCACTCACTCTTACTCTGACTCACTTATACTTACTCACTCATTTTGACACACACAAACACATCCACAATCCTACATACAAATATACATGCTCACACATATACATGCTCTCTCACCGAAACTCACACTCACCCACATGCATGCAAACAACTTACATTAAAACCATTTTATTTTTCTTATCCAAGATCCCACTGAAGGTCCAGATCTTGCTGCTACACCTTTTGT
Source organism: Triturus cristatus (assembly GCF_964204655.1). Taxonomy (NCBI): domain Eukaryota; kingdom Metazoa; phylum Chordata; class Amphibia; order Caudata; family Salamandridae; genus Triturus; species Triturus cristatus. The sequence continues at coordinate 1,032,398,795 of NC_140590.1, forward strand.
TAAACAAACAGTGAATAATAAACTATTATTGACTTTTAATGCAATTAAAATGAGCATAAAACAAGGATAGAGCCTGACTCCGATAATGTGCCACACCCCTGTGTTCTTGACACTGACTTTGCCATCCCTGAAGCTAGGGGTAGCAAAGTCAGTGCCAGGGGTTGCAAGGGGCAAGATAGGGGTCGCAACCACTGCCCCTGTTGACCCCTAAATGACATCCATGAGTAACCATCTGAATGTGAACACTTAAGCTTCAAATAAAACATGAATGCACAAGTCAAAACCTCCAGCACCCTGTTACTAACATAACATGTATTTGTAAAGCACACATTCACCCAGAAAGGTACCTAACTTTTACTTAAAAGATGTTTATTGTTACTCAATGATATGCAGTTCATCAACTTGAGAAGTACCTGTGACTATGAGGTCAAACACACATTCTTGCAATGGAAACATTGTCCAATAAGCCGCCTAATTGGATATTTCAAAAGTCTTGCTGACAACAAATTCTACATCTGCAGACAGAAACAAAAATGAAAGAAAACAGTACACCAATGACGTCATGCTACTGAAGCCTGACTGCATTTACACACAGACATCTCATCCAATCAACCAAAGCCAGGTACTATACCAACACCATCAATGAAACTGCCAAAAAAGGAGAACAATCTTTGAAACAATCAAGGACTGTAGAATCCCCCTACCTGATGCTCCTACCAGATATTCAATGGAAAATGCAATGGCAACAACCATGTCTTCAAAGAAAAAATGCATAAGAAATTGCAGCACATCAACAACATCAAACCTGCTTCACACACCAACTCTTCCCTGTTGTATCCAACAATGGTCATCCTTTAAACAACTGTCTCTCAATGATCTCGCAACATACTTAACCCCTTCAAAGATGCCACCTTTAAAGATGAAGTCTTATCCTTACCCTTCATTGAAGCTCTTGCTAGAGAAGATCTCTCACCCTTACTCACCTTTGTCAGCATCTTTCTCACTCAAAGCATCTTCCTTGAAGCTCTCAAGATGGGCCAGATCCTTCCATTCCTGAAAAAAACCACATTAGACTCTGATGGCCTTTCTAAATACCGACTCATCGCTCATCTACCCTTTGTCGTCAATATCATTGAAAATAAGTCTATGCGCTACTTAAAGATCCATCAACATCAAACATCCTATGCACCACTATCGTGCTGACCAGTTGACCCCTGTCTACTGATATTATTGAATACCTTTGGCATTGTTGACCACTCCACCCACATCCACATCCTAAAATGTCGAATGGGATGCATGAGATGTACTGGTTTACTTCCTGACAACCCAAAAGACAGTGGTTCATTCACATGGGCACTTCCAGAAGACCCCAAGGACTTTCTGCGTTCGCCATTATTACAACTTATTCCCAGCCATCTTCAACCTCTACATGGAGCCCCTTGGGGCACTACCCACAGATAACTATACATTTCACCAACATGCTGCCAATGCACAACTAAAATTTAAAGTTTCCTTCGCTGCAGCCATTCAAAACCTCAAACACAGCGTGCACCTCATTCATACTTGGATTTGCAGTACCCATCTCAATCTGACACTGACCAGAACAGAATCATTGGTGCTTGCAAAGAACAATACACAACAAATAGTCCAAACCTAGACCAACAATAAGATCATTGACCAATTGTAATCCCAAATTTCACCCAATACCATGTCTCTCAGATTCACTCTGAACAACGATCTCACATTCAATAAATTATTTTTGGGATAACTAAGATGGCCTGGCACCAGCTCTCTCTTTTAAAATGAAACCATTTCTCCCAGAAAGCAACGTCAGAACTTTAGAACCTTATATTCTTGCATCTGGATGGCAGCACTGCCCTGCTCAACAACTTTCTGTGGTGCGCACTAGACAAGGGCATCCTACATGCAAGAGCATTCCTCACCAAAAGCATAAATGAATATGACCACATTCCCCCCACCCTGATGGAACTACACTGCCAGCCCTTGCCAGCATGGTCTATCTTCAAAACCAGCTGCATCATGTACATAGCATCACTAACAGCCCTTTAGCCTGTCTGGTTCCGAAGCTTGATATCTTCTGTGGCTCCTTTCATAGCAGCACGCACAACATCAACAGACTGTAGACGAACAAGTGTTAAAAAGAAAAAAAAACAGGCAACAAGCTTTCTCCTTCTATGTACTTAGAGCTGAAAACATGCCTCTTTAAAAAACATTACACCATAATACAGCAACATTCCACTTACACTGTTAGTAATCAACTATCCCTCCAATCAAAAGATGACCGTGTCTTTGCCTTGGGCATTTTACTGCACTCTGCTCTGTTTGTCTTGGTTCGCATAGGATAAATACCACATACATGCATAGATACATTACCCTACCAATTCACAGATATAATACACAAACTTGAAAGTTTAAAAGTGCAGCTTTGACAGACTAGGTGTGTCCTAGGGGAGAGCAATTTTTGTGAACTTGTTTTCTGCAAAGAATTTATTAGGAAAGTACGCATAATATGGAAAATATATTTTCCTTTTCTATCTAAATTAACAATTCCCCGGGGGGAATAGATTGCACAAAAATGCAAAATAAGTAACATAAAGATTACTAGTTCTCAAATACAAAAGGTCTCCCAGCAAAGCAATTTTTATACAAACCAATCTTCTAGAAGCAGTCATTATGCACAATGTTGCATCTTGCAAAATGCTGTAAGCTTTGCATATTTTATGTAATGCAAAATTGAAAACTATGCAAAAGTATACCGCATAACAGACTATGCAGGACCAACATGAAGAGCATGAGTTTAGAATTTTAGTTACTGAAATGTTGGGTCCATAAATGATACCTCACAAATGTAGATGTAGTTAAGATATATATGTGTCTAATCTGAATTTTTAATACAGCAGGAGTAGCGAAAACACTCAGCAAAGACTTAGACAAAATTGTACTCAGTGGCAGAATGTAATGGCATGCACCACGAAAAGCTTTAGCGTGTCATATATTTCTAGATCACTGATGAATTTGTAGATGTTGTGAATAGAAGGATAAAATATCTGGATTTGGATATATACTAAAGGAGGTATGTTCTAACTCACATATACACAAGGAGGTATGTTCCTTGGCAAAAGCCAAGAGGACTGTTACCTTATTCTGAAGGGTGAACAAAAGTCTACAAGTAGTCTAAGACATAGATGTCAACTTGGTTCCTTGGTGATCTGAGATAACGTCATTAATTCAACATTTACAAGGGCATATACTTTATGTTATGTTATGTTATGCTATGTTATGTTATGTTATGTTATATTATTTGGGTATTTATTGAAGCACACATGCACCAGCAGGTTTCTTGGCGCTGAGGTTTCGAACAGAGATCTGCCAGGCAAAGAAGCCACTAGTTATAGGCCAAAGAAAACAGACAAGTTTTGGGCTGCTTTCTGAACTGCATGTAATCCACCTCAAGCCTCAATGAGATGGGCAGAGGGTTCCAGAGCCTCGGACCCAAAAAGGAGAACCGAGTCCCACCAATGCGTTTGCGTTTGAAACTGGGAACCACCAGAAGATTCAAGTGCATTGATCTCAGTGTACACAGGGGAGAGTACTTGCTGATTCGTGAGGAGATGAAGTTAGGCCCTGTTCCCTGAATAGCTCTAAAGAGAATGCAGCCAGTTTTAAACATGGCTCTCTGTTCCACTGGAAGCCAGTGGAGATCTTTTAACAGTGGGCTAATATGACATCGTCTGTCCTGAAGATGGATGATTCTGTCTGCTTGATTTTGAATCATCTGAAGACGATGTTTCTGCTTTTGTGGGAGGTCAAGATAAAGTGCATTACCGTAGTCGATTTTTGATAAAAATAAGTGCAATCACTACCTTAGTACAGGCCTCTTTACTGAAAAAGCATTTAATCTTGTGCAGTTTACGGAGTTGAACAAAGCAAGAGGAGGTAACTGACCCAATCTGGGCAGTCATGGGGAGACCTGAGTCAATGTGAAATCCCAGACTCTTTATCACAGGTTTAGGGAGTGGAACCACCCCTAGTTCCAGAGGCCAATGAGAAGGTGTCCAGTAGCAGACCTTATTGCTGGATATGATTATCTCAGTCTTGTCAGAGTTTAGTTTTAATTGGTTATTGTCCATCCAGTTTTTTATGTAACGAAATCTTTGGATTTATCTGAGTTCTCCAAGGGGAAGATTAGCTGCATGTCATCAGCATAGTTAAAAATCTTTACCCCCCATCTGCCGGAGGCTGGTGATTAAGGGGCGTATATATATATTAAAAAGGATTGGTGAAAGAGTGGAGCCCTGTGGGACACCACAGCTCATTTCTACTGTGTTGGATTTGAAAGAGGAGAGCCACACAGACTGTTTGGGATCCTCTAGGATATATCTAAACCAATCCAAAGCTGATCCCCCGAGATCTGCTGCGGGTATACGGTTCAACAGAGTTTAGTGGTTTACGGTGTAAAATGCCGCAGATAGGTTGAAGAGGACCAGAGCCTGGGAGCAATCAATGTATGTTTTTTGAGGTCATCCATGACGGACAGAATCACACATTCAGTGGCATGCCCGGGGCGAAAGCCCGCCTGGTGGGTATCCAGAAACCTGGTAGCTTCTAGAAAAGTACTGAGACAAGTAGCTACATGAGCCTTAAGCAGTTTAGCAGGGAAAGGGAGTAACGATATAGGCCTATAGTTTTCCAACTTTTTCGGACACATAACCTGCTTTTTTTGTATCGGGATGACCACTGCTTCCTTAAAGACCAGCGGTACAGCACCATGAGACAGGGACAGATTAAGAAACTCCAAGATAATATCAGGAAATGCCTGATAGATTACCTTAAGTATATTAATAGGGCAGTCTTCCTTGGGGGAGCCTGATTTAATTTTCGTAACAAGGTCTAAGGAAAGTTTTCTGTCTAATTTAGGGAAAATATTAAGGGAAGATGAGTTGAGGTAGGCCAGGCTTGGTTCTGTATTCGAGTTGTTGGCAAAAATGGAGTGTTGAATTTTCCTAATTTTAGTAGTGAAAAATGACTTCAAATCGTTGCAGAGATCCTGGGTAGCCGTGACAGACGGAGTCATGTGGCTGGGATTTGATAACTCTTTCACGACCTTGAAGATTTCTTTGGAGCTGTTCTCCGAAAAGAGTACCCTATTGGTGAAAAAGTTTCTCTTTGCCTCCAATATAGCATTTTTATACGTATGCAGTTTTGAGGCATATATCATTTTATCCTCCACTAGATACGATTTGCACCATTTCCGGATAAAATCAAAAGGCCAAGATAATCTCCTGTCCTTATGGATAACAGTATGGAGGTGTTAAGTAAAAAAAAATTCAATCGGAGCATCCACGCTCTGCAGCTGACTTCAAACAGTGGAGAAAGAAAACTGTTTTAGACATAGAACTATTGTTGAATAAAAACCCAATGTAAACCAATAAAAAGAGATAGAACTTAAGATCAGGAAGATTCCAATCACAAAAAGTTAACATCAGAAATACACATGTTGTTACACAACGTTATTACATCTCCCACCTTGGAAAAAGGATTGGAAAATAAATGGATTAATGACAGACATAGAATAGCTTTATTCAAATGCACAGCTGAACAGGTAATACTAGCAGCAATGAAAGGTCTTGCAGGAAGAAATGCTCCTGAGGCTGACTGCTTAGGATTGAACTGTTATTTTTATTTTATTGTTCCTTAAGGGAGAGAAGGGTCAGAGACCAACTAGATCGCTGAAATAGAAGGAAAAGATAGAGTCTCTGTAGGTTATGTGTTCTACCCTAGGGAATCTCTCCTATTGGATATTAGTGCCCTCACACACCCTTGCGAGTGTCATGCTTAATCATCGGGCATTGCTCCTTGTGGGGGTGACGCTGCAGTCCCCCACAGGCCCCGCAAGAGGGCTCTTTATCGGAGATCTTTTTGTGTGAACGCCACAGTTGTGCATGTGGGTGGGAGGGCCTAGAGCAGGGAAGGGTGATAGTGGTGTGTGTGATAGTGTCTTAAAATAACCCTTTGGAACCGTGGGAATAGCTTTATTCGTCAGTCCGAGGGTAGAGTTAAAAGTAACAGAACAGCGCCATAAGGAGTCCTCTATTAATGGATGGCATAGAGGACGCGGTATTACTCCGCTGCTCCTAGTGCCCGTTTGAGAAAGGAAAGTGCACTGGTCAACATGTTTCGCGCCGTCAACGGGTCCCTAATGGATCGCTTCGCGCTTCGTCAGGACCAAGAAAGTGAAAAGTTATAAATAGTGTTTGGAAGAGAGTGAAACACTCTTAGATCCTAAAGTACCTTTTCGTCAGGTTTTTAAATGCGAATTACGCAACAGGGGACATAAAAATAGTCTGTCCCAGCCTTCTACCTGTGGGGAAAAGAGGAAGACAAGAGGGGAGGAAAACATACAAACAGATACTATATAAAAAATTTAAAAATTAACCTAGTTTACGCTGTGCCTAGAGTGAAGCAGAGAGTATATTGGTAGATTGACGTACCACTCATCAATGGTTAGGTAAAGGTATGAGCTGGCGTGTAGTGCACTCATAGTCATGTGACAACCACAGGCAGCAGTTAACTTAGATCCCTGAGCACACGTGCATATTCAATCTTATCTGGTGCGTATAGAGCCAGGGGCTCTATATAGCTCAAAACTCGTTCGCCACCCAGGTGTGGTGCCTAAGCGGCACGGGATGTTGATCGTAGGTACCTGAACGGTGAGGTATGGGATAGCGGATGGAGAACAACTATATCGTTAATTTATTCGTTGGTGCAGTTATAAGCTACGTTCATTGCGGGCTGGAAAGTGCGGTAGAATTGGTGCGCAAAAGACACAAACGTGCAATCACACCAGTCAAACACATTCAACAAACACCATGAGCTGAATACCCCTAGAGAGAAGGAAAAGTGGCCCCTCGTGAGTCCATACGGCAGTGGGGGTGTTCTCTGTGAAAATAAAGACGATGATGGTTCGAGCGTTAGATCGCTAACATACCTTCTGTAGCCTTGATCGTAGGAGCAGCGGAGTGATACTTACTTAGGTCCACCCTCCTTCAGGCCAATTCACCTACCCAGCCGAATGCAGGACTCCGGAGTAGCGGTTTGAGGAGTCGCTTCGGTTTAAATGTAGGAGAATGGCGGAAGTCTGTCCGGGCGGGGGGCGTGTTCCTACAGGAAGCCAAGCGTTGTCAGGGAGGTGTCCCGTGGGAGTGTGGTGGCCATCTTGGATTGGGAATGGGAACACAGTCGACACTGATGCAGCGCATTACTTCCAAGCCTAACGATGGTGCAGACGTGAAACGTAGGAATCGTAGTGGCCATATTGAAATATGAGTGAGATGCGCTTTGGTTGCTCGTAATAGTTTCAAAGGGAACCAGGGAACAATAGTTTGAGGTATTGTGTTCGAGAAGTATCTGGTGGAAAATACTTAAGTTTGGAGGTAGTCAGAATCACAACAAAGAAGTAGAGTCTTCTCTGAAAGGCACAGTGGGTGTCACTTCCGCCATTCTCCTGCATTTAAACTGAAGCGACTCCTCAAACCGCTACTCCGGAGTCCCGCATTCGGCTGGGTAGGTCAATTGGCCTGAAGGAGGGTGGACCTAAGTAAGTATTACTCCGCTGCTCCTATGATAAAGGCTACAGAAGGTAAGTTAGCGATCTAACGCTCGAACCATCATTGTCTTTATTTTCACAGAGACCACCCCCACTGCCAGATGGACTCACGAGGGGGCACTTTTTCTTCTCTCTAGGGGTATTCAGCTCATGGCGTTTGTTGAATGTGTTTGACTGGTGTGATTGCACGTTCGCGTCTTTTGCGCACCAATTTTACCGCACTTTCCAGCCCGCAATGAACGTAGCTTATAACTGCACCAACGAATAAATTAACGATATAGTTGTTCTCCAACCGCTATCCCGTACCTCACCGTTCAGGTGCCTACGATCAACATCCCATGCCGCTTAGGCACCACACCTGGGTGGCGAACGAGTTTTGATCTATATAGAGCCCCTGGCTCTATACGCACCAGATAAGATTGTATATGCACGTGTGCTCAGGGATCTAAGTTCACTGCTGCCTGTGGTTGTCACATGACTATGAGTGCACTACACGGCAGCTCATGCCTTTACCTAACCATTGATGAGTGGCACGTCAATCTACCAATATACTCTCTGCTTCCCTCTAGGCACAGCGTGAACTACGATCATTTTTAAAAATGTTATACAGTCTCTGTTTGTATGTTTTCCTCCCCTCTTGTCTCCCTCTTTTCCCCACAGGTACAAGGCTGGGACAGACTATTTTTATGTCCCCCGTTGCGTAATTCGCATTTAAAAACCTGACTAAAAGGCACTTTAGGATCTAAGAGTGTTTCACTCTCTTCCTAACACTATTTATAACTTTTCACTTTCTTGGTCCTGACGAAGCGCGAAGGGGATCCATTAGGGACCCGTTGGCGGCGCCAAACATGTTGACCAGTGCACTTTCCTTTCACACACGGGCACTAGGAGCAGCGGAGTAATACCCCGTCCTCTATGCCATCCATTAATAGAGGACTTCTTATGGCCCTGTTCTGTTACTTTTAACTCTACCCTCGGACTGACGAATAAAGCTATTCCAACGGTTCCGAAGGGTTATTTTAAGACACTATCACACACACCACTATCACACTTCCCTGCTCTAGGCCCTCACACCCACATGCACAACTGTGGCGTTCACACAAAAAGATCTCCGATAAAGAGCCCTCTTGCGGGGCCTGTCGGGGACTGCAGCGCCACCCCCACGAGGAGCAATGCCCGATGATGAAGCATGACACTCGCAAGGGTGTGTGAGGGCACTAATATCCAATCGGAGAGATTCCCTAGGGTAGAACACATAACCTACAGAGACTCTATCTTTTCCTTCTATTTCAGCGATCTAGTTGGTCTCTGAACCTTCACTCCCTTAAGGAACAGTTACCACAGTGTGACATAACGATATTTCTTGGGAGTATTGGTACTGGACCTAACCTCTTTCCAAACCCACTCCCAGTACCCCTCTCTTATTTTTTTGATTTTTATTTTATTTCCATGTTGCTGCCAGCCAATCAGAGCACTAACTCTGAAAAAGCCCCCTTAGCCAATCAGTAGACTTACATTTTTTTATTTCAGCCCAACAGTCCAGATATACAAAGTTTTTAAACATTAAATTCTCAAACACTACTGAACAGAATTAAACCAAATCGCAAAAAGCACACTTTCTGGACCAATATAACCTAATGCCAATCCCTTAGAGTTGAAAAACTTCTGACTTTTTTCCATTCTCCTCGCTCCTGCTAAGATCTTGGAAAGATTCATCAACAAGGAACTGATGAAATTCACTGAATCCCAGGAGATCTTAGATCTCTCTCAGAATGGGTTCCGCATCGGTCATAGCACCGTATCTGGCCTTATTGCGGCAGCTGATTGTAGTTGCACACAGGTTGATCAGGGTAGATTGGTTGTGTTGATTATGCTCGACCTATCGGCGGCATTCAACACCATCTCCCTGGTGCGCATGGTTCAGCATCCGAGGGAAGTGGGAGTCACAGGAAAAGCCCCGCAGCTTCTCCACTCTTTTATGTCAGGTAGAACTCACATCATTAGCTGCAGAGGTTTTAGAGCAAATGCCTTTAGCCTACCCTGTGGGGTCCCCCAGGGATCATCATTGAACCCCACTCTTTTTAACCTCTATGTGACCCTTTTGGCTTAGCTAGTGTGATCTTTCAGATTTCAGGTGCTCTCCTACGTGGACAACACGCAAATCATTGTTTCCATTTCGAATGATTTCCAACCTAACACAGAGAAGTTCAATCAGTGTATGTCCAGCATTATCCGCTGGATGAAGGGCAACTCACTAAAGATCAATGCAGACAAGACCGAGGTGCTGGTATTTGGCGCACAGAATTCCATCTGGTCAAATGCCTGGTGGCCTGCAGATTGTGGGCACCTTCCTGTCCCGGTTATGACAGCAAAACATATTGGGGTCACTTATGACATAGGTCTTACCTTCGATGTTCAGGTCAGCCGTACAGTTACCACTTGTTTCCATATTTTAAGAACTCTTAGGAAGGTGCTGCCGCATATTCTGTCCAAACTGCATCGGTCCACCATCATGGCACCAGTCACCTCTCAACGGGACTACTGCAACGCTCTGTACCTTAACATCAATGCGGTATCCCTGAACAAGCTCCAGGTGGTACAGAATGCAGCGGCAAGGCTGTTTCTTAATATTCTGAAGCATCAGTCAGTCAGGGAGGGGATTTGTGTCTTGCACTGGCTCCCCACCATGAAGTGCATTTCCTTCAAGGTCCTGAGTATGATAACTAAGGCCCTGCTCAGTATAGGTTCCCCATTTCTGAAAACTCTGTTCCAATGGTACACCCCAGGTAGGACCTTGCGATCCTCTACAAATGAAAAACTGGTGTCTCCCAGATTTTGCAGGTCCAGATGGGGCTGCTGCTCCTTTTCTGTAGCAGCCACCAAGTTCTTGAATTCTTTGCCCACCTTCATTTCCAATGCGGACTGTTTTCCGGTTTTCAGAAAACGTTTGAAAACGTGTCTGTTTTCAGTTTAAATGGCTGCAAGTGCGTCTCTCTCCTTCTCGTTTGCTCAGCACCTTGACACCTTTGGGTATTAGTGCACTCAAAAAATACTATCATATCCTATCCTAATATCTAAGGGGGTGATTATGCTGACGGTGAACCTGCCACCGGCAGCCTGCACCATTCTACGCCCTCCAGATAAAGATGGCAGGCGGTGTGCTGGCGGACGGAAAGCCCGTCCGCCACTGGTCCGACGCAGGCAATCATTACAATTGCCTGTCGGACCCACCCCGCATCTCCAAAATGGCAGCCATTCAAAGGCTGGTGGGATGTACTTTAAGGGCCCGTTGTGGGCCCCCTTTTGCAGGGGCATGTTACTTGGGCTACAGTTCCCTCCACTAGGTGGCAGGCACCACATGAAATTGAAAAACGCTTGCTGGTTTGGCCGATTTTAAGGTCCTACACTTCTTGGATTGCACGTGCAAAGGTATTTCATTTGCTCTTCTGTAATCTTATGAAACTCTTTCCTTAATTAGCATAGTAACATTGGGGTACAAGTCATAGATAATCTATCCCTTTCCAAATTTCTCTTTTGATCATCCTCCTGGACTAAATATTTGTAACGTGCCAGATCCACTGCCTGCAACAAGCACAGAGTATTTAAATTATAACACATCTATTTTATACCTCATCACACTCCAGATGTCACATTCTTTTTGCCTCCATATGGGAGACCAACAATTTTCTATTGATCTTCTGAAGAGTCTTCATAACCATGAGCAGCAGACTCATGGGTGCTTGTATTTGTTAGAAGGGATTGACCAACAAAGTATTAGCATTTGTTTCCGATATATACATTACATTCCTGAAAAATAGTTCAAAAGTCTAATTCCACACTGACTCTCAACCTCCTCCTGTACTCATATATAACAACCCTGAAGTCGTACTTGGAGGTCAAAATATTAGGACTTAATTTTCACCCCTCCAACATCAGAAAGCTATGACTAAATACAACAAGCCTGTGAGAAGACCAGTGGGAATGAGCATAGGTAAACACTCTTAATTGTCACGTTCCTAAATCAGGTGTATTGGACTCTCAAATAACCTCATAAAAAACATTTTGATGCCACTTTTCAATACATTGGAAGAACAAGTGCCTGGGACTAAATATGCACATTCTAGATTTCAATTTATTTAAATCTGACAGCTGAATTATTAGGGTAGAAGTACTTCCCACCATATTGCTGGACCTGCATGGTCTCACAATGAACATGATCAGAACGGCAAGGACAGTTGTTACTCTTGGTCTTCTTATTGCCTGAGGAAGGGTTACCGTGACTCAGTTACCCTAACAGTGAGCCAGGACTGTATCAGACTGACTTTGTACTGGTGCATAAACAGGGAAACTCCATTTACAACATTTGTTTGCGGAATCCATAATATAGAATTAGCCAAACAGATAATTTCATCAAGAAACAATTGAAGTGAGATATTGCAAAAGAATTGTTCAACATACATGAACCTTAATGATTATGAAAAAGTGTAAATGTTTATCAGAGAGTTCAACAAAGATATCCCAGCTATTAGAGGACATTCTTGTTAAAAAATATGGACCTCTGATTTTGAAATGGAACAAATAGATGTTGCCACATCTTTCACATTTGAAAATTTGAAATTCAGTTTCAACATTTTTCTATTATATACTAACAGAGCAGAAAATCAGTTTGAGTCATGTTTTGCCATGGAATGACAATCTAGTTCTACCTCTTTCACAAACTAAAATATCTTACTTGTAGCCTGTGAGTCCACTTAATGTCACCACATTAACACAGTGATAGCCTGTCTTGTCACTTTGACCACTTCAGAACATCAGGGAAATGAAACACAAAACAGAAAGAAAATATAGGGGGAGCTAGTGTCCGGCTGGATGAGAGAATTGTCCAGGATCTGGCATTCTTATGTGCATTGTTGGGGTAGCTGCCTGATTGAAGAATGTTTTGAAAAGCAACATTTTCAGGGCTTTCATGAGCAGAAGATAGTTACAAAGCATAGTTACGAACAAAAGGTGTTACAGCCTCGTGGGCCGTGGACCTTGAAATATGTGACAAATATGTGACCCCAGAAAATTGATGGGTGAAATCTCAGCCACTTGTAATTTGTTTAATGTTTGCCCACCATGAAATCGTAGAGAGAAACTGGCCATATGCAAATCAGCGTTGTTCCTGCTCCAATAGTAGTAGACGAGTTCAAACCATCAGGCTATTTCCTCCTGAATTGGAGCACAAGCAACCCTAGAATGGCTTTGGTCTTAACAGTAAAGTGCAGATTAAGTCCTACTGAACAGTTAGCATGGTATCCACGTCTGGACATAGGCATAGCACCAAGGGCATCACAGTAAGGGAAACAAAAATGTGATGTGGAAAAGCCTGAATTATGTATATACTTTATTTCGGTCCAGAGACCATTAAAATGCAATTGCAATAAATACATCATAATGATAAAAGACAAAGTAAGAATAATAGTATGAAGGGAAGAAGAATGCATAAAAACATTACAGTAGCATGTAATCCATAGGATCGGCATGATGGGAGACCTCAAGGGAAACAATTACCCCTATAAACCTCCATAGTGGCCTAATTTCATGCCAATATGTGGTCACATTGTTTGATAGCCCAGTCTAACCTATCTAGAATGTATAACAAAGGTATTCTTCCATTCATTCTAACCATCAACAGAAAGGGGACGATTTTGATGCAGTCGGAGACGGCTCCGACCTTCGGTCGGAGCCATTCCGACCACATCGAAATGTCCCGTTCTGATTCCTTTCCTACTGACTCATTTTGATGGGGTCGCTCAGAAAGGAATCCAAACTGGATTTCTGAATGGCCTCCGACGGGCTAGGAGACACCGGCTGCCATTCAGAAATCCTCGATCAATCCCTTGGGAGGCTCTTTCCGGCCGAGGGATTACGATGGAAGATTCCCACAGCTTTTCTGTGCTGGCCTTTCCGGCACAGAAAGGGTGTGGGAATCTGACTTTGGGGGTCCCCAGCAGGGCCCCTATGGGTGCAAGGCCTCCAGATGGTGGGCTAGGGAACACCTATGGTGCCCCACTGCTGAGCCCAGTACCCTGTGGCAGGTACCTTGAGGTGCCTGCTACGGGGTGCAGGGATGAACTGCACCTCTGCTCTTTACAATGAGATCATGCATTCCGTTCGGTATGCATGCTCCCATTGTAAAGAATGCATCCTACTTGCTGGGCTGGAACCGACAATAGGTGGTCGTATGGTTCCAGTTCCCAAATGACGTCGGACTGACTCCGGTCTGTCCGACATCATAATCGGCCCCTAAATGTCCTATTCTATGAGTAAAAAGTGTTAAGAAGAAATAAATTATACCATGTGTAAGGGAAACAGCTTAGAAGCAATTCCTAAAACAGTTTTAGCTAATGATGCTGAGTTCATAAAGACATTACCTATATTTACATAGGAGCAATGATAATTACAGGTTCACAGATATTAAACTTTTCATGCATATTGTCAAAGACCCCTATAATAATTGTGCAACAGCAAATACTAATGGCTCGTTCGTATCACTTTTCAGAATACGCATTGCCTCCTGGTAGTGCCTTACACCCTTTAGTTTGCACCATACTAAAATCTATTTTTCCATAGAGTAAAATATCTGGGACAAAATAGCAAGAAGTGAGTCTCTGTTTCCATTATTAACAGGCAGAAGGGTCAACTCTCCGGCTCACCATTCGTCTTATTCTATCTAGAGGTAAGGCTTCGTAGGGGATAGGGTGCCGAATAGGAACTGTATGTACACTCACTTCACCCCTGCTGGGTCTATCCTGTCCATATAGCGTTTAAAACTAGGCGAGCATTTATATAGTAGAAATTGCCCTGTTAGTGAGTTAGTGTTGTGGGAATGCCTGAATTATTCTCAGCCACTGGTAATTACTCAGACCGCCTTCCAATTGCTAATTTTGTTGCCCAAAATACCACCTCAGACAGGAACAAACCTTATGTAATTGGGTCTTGGTTTTGATCCAGTAGGAACAGTCAAGCCGGAACTGTCATACCTGGACACAACTAACCCTAAACTGGCTTTGGCCCATTTGGGCCTCATCAGTAGGTGCAGCCTGAGTCCCATTGTAGAGAGCATAGGAGCAACATCTCAGCATACCTGTTCTACTTAGGGTGTTGCACTGCTGAAAATAAAATAATGGTGAATGCAACTTAAATTACTCTTAGGCACAGGTAATTACTTGGACCACATTCCAGTGTATAACGTTTTGCCCATCATTCAACCCCAGCCAGGAACCAAACATAAGCAAATCAGCCTTAGTCTTGCTCTTGTAGGAACAGTTCAGCCTCAACAGCCAGTCCACGTTTCATCTGAATGAGATCGCAAGGCATCGCAGACTGACTGCAGCTTCTTTGGTCCACTTCAGTGGGCATGTGATCCACATCTCGGCATAACTTAAGAACTGCAGCTTGACCTGGACGTTCAGGCTGGACTGTTCCCTTTTGAGCAAGACCTAGGCTGATAATATATACCTAGAGTGACACTGTGTCGTAATGACTTCCTCTTGTTTGTGCAGTTTATCGCGTCTCTGTCTATTATGTGCTGATTCTTGCCTAACAGATGTTTAGCGTTCTATATTCTGTTGGGGTTTCCTTTCAAATGCTGATGTTCTTGTTAAAAGTCATCCTGCCAGCTTGTTTGTGGGGGGTCACATTGAAGGATATTCTCACTTATTTCGTTCCTCGTAATCCTTTTTACACTTGGTGAAGATTTCCCAGCGAGCCCCGGTAATCTCTTCTGATTTTTTTTTACTGCCCTTGGCGATTTTCATCCATACAGCCTCTTGCCCTGCTATGGCCTTTGTTAGCCTGCAAGACGTACATAGCTGTTGACCTCCACTGGCGGAAGTGGAAAGTGGATACCAAAGTGGGAGCTTGTTAGGGCTTTGCCTTGCTAGTGAGGCTGACTCAGCTCTTGGTCTTCCAAGGTGGAGGTGGAAGTTGGAGATGCACAGTAGCTGGTAGAAGACGTGCATTGCCTGAAGAGCATTCGTGAACGGAGAGCGTTACCCCTCTCCTAGCAAGTCACCAATTCACACAGAGACAGTCTGGCAAGATCTCGATTTCAATTACTATGGCCTCTTCCAACATTATAATTAAGCTGCAGAGTCTGCTAGAGGCTGCTTTCTGGGTTCATCCAGCTTATTTTCTGCCAGTCCATTTTTTACTTTCTAAAAATAGTGGAGTTTACTTGACAGCTGGTTTCTGTGCACCTCCAGTTTGTTTTCCTAGCTCTCCTAATTCATAATTATTTGGAAGCTTGCGTTTTTATAGCTCTTGGTATCAAGCATTCAATTATTTAGCAGATTTCTTATTATGAACTTCAATCCTAGACACTTCATCTACACCGTTTTACCATTGAGACTCGCAATCAACCCTTATTGTTTTTTGATATTGCAGGGGAATCCTATATTAACTGGGACAATGGTTCAAAATTTTTAATAGTTATTCTATTGCCATTAATGGTTTATTATTCACCATTAGTGCAAGGAAGGTTTATTATTAAATTTAACAGGCAGAGAATCTCAAAAGATGTTTGAACATCTTCCACTACTTTTTCCCTAAATTGATGGCTGCTTGAGGATGTAATGGATTTGTAGAAGTCGCTGACTGTTTAAAATCCGGTTTTCAGAAAGAGGTCCACATTGGTGTAGAAAGGCATAAATTCTAGACAATTCTAGACAAATGTACAATTGTCTAGTGAACCCACTGAATCCTTACAATGCTAATCTGTCGGAACACTTGATACATACATCAGAGACCTATAATTAGTGCTACAATATAATGACCCACCAGCAGCTATTAAGACATAGAAACTCTAGGATAAAAGAAACTACTGACATAGTGAAAGTGTTGAAACCTTTTCTGTTGAGATTTCAGCTGTTAACTGTATCAACTCAAGAGAGAGGCAAAGAGCGAGACACTTCTTCTTCATATGGGAACAGTAGAGGTTACCTTTGTGGCTCAAGAGCTCCCTTTCCTAATTTGAATGTGTCCAGCTGCAACCAAGGGCATTTGCACAGAATACAGAAAAAAAATATTCTGAAAAAGAATACTGCCACAGGAATATCGTGATGTCATTAAATTTTGTGGACATAAATATCGAAGGTGTGTTAGCTTTTCAATGTCTTATATAGCTCATTTAAAATAAGATTGATATTATGTGTAGTTATTTAAAGCAATAACCGTAATGTTTATTCTATTTTAATTTTAAGTTGTATTTATTGTCCATTTCTTAAAATAAATATATATTTTAATATAATTTGTATTAGTGAGAATGGTGGGTTTCTAGAGTATGTCTGTGTAGTCAAGTCAACAAAACTTTATTCGATTTCTTTCAAGATAATCATAAAAGCACATGCTATCACACATCATTATATTCAGTACAACTTTAAGAAAAATTTAAAAAATACAATCAAAAATTTTAGCTAATAAAACCCTCTTGTGGCTTCCTATGTACATAAATGAGAAGTTACGTGTAAGAATTCATATTATTTGGGGGGCAGTAGAGGGCGCCAAGCAAGATGGCTGCACCCGCGTGAGGCTCTTGCAGTTCGGGCAAGAATCCTACTATAATCCTTGCCATCCTGGCACTCTAATACATTAAAAGTGGCCATTTCCGCTTGGAAGGCGATTGGCGACAAGCTGGAGACAAGAGCGAGAGGTTTTCCTACCTGGAAATGCTTTTTCTGTGGCGGCTGACCTCAGTGCCTGCGCTGGTCAACATGGCGACTGGGCGGGCTGCCTGAGCCGGTCCTGGCAGAGCGGAGGAATTGGCCACTTGCTGCGGAGCCCGGCGGTGGGAGCGCCATGTCTCTGGAGGTGTGCGGCGGAGAGCTGCCCCCCTCTGCTGCTCTGTGGCTGAATCTGACGGGCCCCGGCCTGCCGCGCGGTGATCCCGCGGGCCGCTGAACACGGTAGAGACTGGCGGCTGTGGGGCGTACGTGCTGAGGCGCGTCGGCTGTGCAAAGACTACGGAGCAGACCAAGCTGCAACTGGACCTGGGGTGAGAGTGCTGGCTGGACGGGAGCGTCGTGGCTGCGGCTGTGTGGGGTGGGCGGGTGCTGGCGGAGTGGACTGGTGTTCCGGCGCCCCAGCCCCGCTGCCCGATACTCTGATTGACTGCCGCTTCTCGCTGGGGACAGGGGAGTCCTTCGGATCGGCGACTGCACCGCGTCCGGGATAGCTGCAGCAGTGAGCTGCGGCCGACCGGCGGGCCGGGGCAGAGGATCTGGTGCAGGGCCTGAGGCTGAGGCCTACCGACATGCCGCCGCCGCTGCGTGCCCCACTGCTGACGGCTTTCAGGCCTCGTTCGTTCGCCTCCCTGACACTGGGCTCGTTCTGCAGCTCTGCCTCCTGCCACACCTACAGGCCCACACCCAGGTTGGTCCAAGCAGCGGCGATAATCCTCAGATACCGCAGCGCATGTAGCTCACACTACCGCCCTATACCTAGTGCAGACCACAATTTCATGCCTAACTGTCGGCACAGGTCCGTGCCCATCGTCAGCCCAGCTATACACTGAGGCATCCGCGACCTGAGCCTTGCTGAATAATCACTCCTTCCGTCAGGTCGCAATGGGGAAACCGGACAGCAAACAGGCATAGCTCACCTTCGATACCCATAAGACACCTCGTTCCCAGACAGGCCCGGATGAGGATCCTGCTGAAACCCCGGCCCCGTCCACGGCTGAATTAAAGGATCTGCTACTGGTCATGCAGGAGAGTCTGACGTCGCTTGCATCTAAAATGGATTCCATGTCGGCCAGGATGGACGGCCTGAAGTGCAGGGTGGATAAGCATGAATATCGCCTAGCCGAGGCAGAGAGGCATATATCTGACTTGGAGGATACTTCCAACGCAACCTCCGCCCACACCCTAGAAATGGACAACGTGTTGAAAGTGATAGCCGCCAAAAACGAGGAGTTGGAATCGCGCTCCAGGAGGAATAACCTCGGCATTCTGGGCGTACCGGAATCTACGGACACTGGAAGGATGGAGGGGTATGTGGAGCGCTTGCTCATCGCGCTCTTTGGCAGAGAGGAATTCTCAGCGGTATTTGTGGTCGAGAGGGCACACTGGTTGCTGGCGAGCCACCCTCCCCCCGGAGGTCCCCCACGTCCCATAATAGCTAAAGCGCTGAACTACCGCGATCGGGACATTGTACTTCGACTATCCAGGGAGAAAGGACGCCTCACGCATGAGGGAACAGAGATCTCCATATATCCGGACTTCACCATGGCTGTACAGGAGCAGAGGCGCAAGTTTCTCCAGGTTAAGAAGAAGCTTCAACAGCTTAACATTCCCTATGCCATGCTATTCCCGGCCCGCCTGAAAGTGACTTCCCAAGGGAAACAGCACTTTTTCACTAACCCACAGCATGCTCAGGACTTCATCAAGGCTCTGGGACTCATAGTAATGGGCTACTAGATCTAGAGAGCAGAGAGACGCATCCTACTGACTAATTCCCGGATTCCTCGCTGAGCCTGCCGGGACCACAGTCCTTAGAGAGGCAGCAGTTGTTTCTCCCGTCCTGGCAAATCACCCCCCAAAACAAAACTAACCCATCCTCGTGAGAGCACGCTATGCAGGTTTCAGTCTTAAGATCCTCTACTCGGTGCACACGTTTAGTGTCCCGAGGCTGGCCCTGCGCGCCTGCATTGCCTCTTGCACCCTGACCTTCCCTATTGAACTGACGTGACCAGGCCTACGAAATGCATCAATCACACTGCCAAAATGGACCTAAGATACTATGCCTGAACACCTTCGCACCTGCGAGGAGCACCTGGTTGCCCTCTGGCCGCCGCCCACCAGGTGAACCCTATTGTTTGAACTTGAAATAACATGATTGTAATGTCATCCCATCGTCCCCTGTTGGGACCGGGTTTTGCGAGACTGCTAGGGAGGGGGGAGGGACGTAGCACAGCTGGTTGGGTCTGTTGTTGTGGGTGGGGGGAGGGATCAGGGACGGGGGTTTTCTTTATCTACTGTTACAACACTATCACGGCTCCACTTGTTGCTACATTACCACACAGCTACACTCACTATGACCTCGACAAAATCATCTATTATTTGTATGACAGAGTCCTGCCCCAAAACACTTCAGTTTAACTTTTTAACGTGGAATGTGCAAGACTTAGGCAACCCCCGAAAGCACCGGCATATCCTTGCATACTTAGATCGTCACAATGTCTTGTGCGATGCTGCAGGAAACACACCTATCTCCTAGTGCACCCCCCACGTTTGCAACCCGATGGACCAATCATAGAGGTTTCTCGTGCTACTCCTCTTATGCACAAGGCACCTCCATTCTGGTGAAATGCACACTCCCATACACCCCCATTTGTTCTTATGCAGATCCACAGGGTAGATTCAATATAATGTGGGGAAGGCTTGCAGCGCAGTCCATTACTATGGTGTTGTGCTATGGTACTAATTTGGATGACCCAGAGTTTCTTCGGGTACTGTGGGGGAGAATACAAGATGTGGGCACCACACACTTGCTATGGGGAGGGGACTTTAACGTTGTAATTAATCCTAGCCTGGACAGGTCGCACCCGCAACCATATCATTACACAGCTGCGTAACAGGTCCTTTAAAATATGGTTGAAGGAGGCGACCTAACGGACCCATGGAGACTTCGCCATCCATTGACACGTCAGGGCTCTTGCTACTCCTCTGCTCACGCTTCCTGGTCGCGCATAGACTATTGGTTGATGGACAGGGGTCTAGCAGCGTGGACATCGCATATATCTTATCTACCCCGCACATACTCGGACCACTCTCCCGTGTTGGTTTCTCTCGCCCCGCCACAGGACGGGTCCCCTTACCTATCATGGCGTCTCAATCCACAGTCGCTGCTAGACCCGGTGTTTAAAGACGAGCTTGAGCACGAGATATCGGACTTCTTCCTCCGCAACAATGGCTCTGTCCCTCAGTACTCTACGCTCTGGGAAGCTTTCAAAGTCACCATACGTGGCATTTGCATAGCCAAGAGTGGGGGGGGTGCTAAAAGATATTCGCACTACGCTCCGCAGGTTAGTGCTAGAAATAAAACAAACTGAGTCAGAGATCCAGACCTCACCATCTCCGGCAGTACTGGCACGTTTACGTACACTGCTCACAGATTACCAAGACACTGCTGAGTGGGAATGCAAATTCATAACATAACATAACAGGTGTATTTCTAAAGCGCACGATTACCCGTAGGTGTCCTGGCGCTGAATAACAGATGTTTATTGTTACCCAACTCAATGGTACTCATTTTATCGACCTCAGATGGATGAAAGGCTGAGTGGACCCGCCGGGATTTTGAACTTGTGACCATGAGGTCGAACACAGGCTCCTGTAGTGGCTGCTTTAGTCCACTGAGCCACCAGACCCAGAGGTAAATATCATACAGCTCGCCAGTACGGTGAGGGTGAGAGAGCGGGGCGGGCACTGGCCTCCTCCATTCGACCTCCACGCTTTACTAATACTGTCTTAGAAATAGAAGATGAGGACGGTCTAACGCATAGGGACTCATCTGCAATTCTAGCCGCGTTGAAGTGATTTTACAAAACATTATATGCTACCCACCGCCAGGCCCCAGTAGACTTTGAATCAGTTTTCGAAGACACCGCCATAGCCTGGCTGGGAAATGGCCAAAGAGAGTTCCTCCTTGCATACCACAAGGACGAGGAGATCATCTCCGCTATTATGCAGTTACAATCTGGCAAGGCTCCGGTGCCAGACGGCCTACCGGCCGAGTTTTATAAATTGTATCAACACTTACTCATCCCCATACTGAGGCACGTGTTCGAAGAAACCCGACAAACCGGTATTCTACCCCGTACATTGCGCGAGGCACTCATTATTTCCTTACCCAAACCTGGTAAAGACCCCACGCACCTAGATTCATACAGGCTCCTTTCCCTTATAAATGTGGATGCTAAAATCCTAGCGAAACTAGTTGCAAATCGTATCAGCCTACTTATGCCAGCACTGGTTCTTCCTGATCAATCTGGATTCATCTCATACAGGAGTACGGCTCATAACTTGCGTACTTTGCTCGCGTTGCTTCAAGACATAGATCCCGCAGAAGATGCGGCTGCCGTATTCCTGCATGCCACCAAGGCATTTGACTCCCTGGAGTGGGATTACCTATCCTTTGTCTTGGTGCGTATGGGATTTCCTCCCCCTTCCTGGCCTGGATTAACTTATTATACACAGGACTCCGGGCCTCCGTGATGATGAATGGCCTACGCTCTTCTTCCTTCCCAGTGGCATGGGGTACCAGGCAGGGCTGTCCCCTTTCCCCCTGCTATTCGCGCTGGCCGTAGAACCCCTCGCTGCGAAAATAAGAACATTATCGAGAACACACCATCATCTACCCAGAGAGACAGATACTCGTCTCACTATATGCAGATGACCTCACTCTCTACCTGCGGCATCTGAGCATCAGCTTAAACCCCATCTTACGATTATTCATTCTGTTTGGGCATTTGTCAGGGATCAACCTAAACTGGAATAAGTCGCAGCTATTTCCCCTCACTGATTCCACCATGCGATTTGCACCTGACTATCCCCTTAAATGGTGTGCCGACACACTCAAGTATCTTGGAATCACCGTCTCTCTCAATCGTGAGGAGCTCATGAGGGCAAACTATGGGCGGGTGTTAGACTCCATCACCGATAAAGTTACGGGATGGATTGCGTTGCCCCTATCCATGGCTGGTAGAGCAGCAATAATCAAGATGGTCATTCTACCTAAACTCCTTTACTTATTTGTCAATATCCCCTAAGCCCACCAGTCGTCACTTTTTCTCGGCTATTAAGTTCCAGTGTATACGTCTTGTATGGGGAGGAAAACAGGCTAGGATAAAAGGGGAAATACTCATGCGACCCTTTTGGGCTGGAGGTTTCTCTGTACCGGATATTGAGTTATATTATAGTTGCGCTGAGGCACAACACGCTACCTACTGGATGAAACCCTCCCCCTTCATGCCTCATCTAGCGATAGAAGACGTATACATGACCCCCACCCCCAGTACCACTTATCTTAGTGCCCCTGGGGTTCCTAGACATCTTGCAGTTACCACCGTCCAGTGCACTGTCAGTGCATGGCACAATCTGGCCAAGGCTACCCAATGCACTCTATTGTACTCTCTGCTCCTGCCCCTCCTTGGACGTCAGGATCTCCTGGTTACACGGGAAGGTGGCTGCCGTTGGCTTTTCAGGAAACTCTCCCTTCACGCCTGGGGCAATTGTATTCCACTGGGAAGTTCTGCACTAGTGACAAATTCTTTAAAGAGGTGGACTGCACCCCCTTAGACCGCTTCTATTATATTAGACTTTGACAGAATGTGAAGGCTGCCACACTCGCCTTTCCCCACGAACCACCTCTGATGCCTGCGCTACATGTCTTGTTGCAACATGATACCCCTGCAAATGTGCTCTCGCTCCTATACCGCACTGTACAAACCAACAGAGACTATGACCTATCATCAGCCCGAACCAGATGGGAAGAAGAACTGGGTCACCCCATAACTGACAAACAGTGGATGTACTGTTGCAAACAGACAGGAGAGATCTCCGCCAGCAGCAGGCTTAGAATTATACACTACAAATATATACATCACTTATATTATACGCCAGCGCGGATGTACAGACTAAAGATTCGCAACAATGACCATTGTGCCCGATGTGGTAGGGAAGGGGCCGACTTTAGGCACCTGGCCTGGGATTGCCCTTCAATACAGCAGTACTGGGCAGAAGTACTTCCTGCGCTAGACCTCATGACAGGCCTTCATATCCCTGCAGACCCCCTTACCGCCCTGTTAGGGTACACAGAACCCCTTGCTGCCAAAATGCGCAAATATACATCATTGGCGCTACTGCTCGCTAAAAGAAGAATTGCTTAAGGAGTCGATCCGAGACCTTACTTATTGTCAAGAGCAATCACATCTGTATGCAGATCTTCAACCCCCATCATCCCGTCCCAAAGATATATGGGGCCCCCTGCAGACTTATTTACTAGAACACGCCACTGACACGGACATTACCACGGTAACCCCATGACGAGGAGTGAATGTTCCCGGACGAAACCGTTTATCTGGGCCCGCACGCGTCACACACTAGAGGGCAATGACTACTACGATACACTACTGCACGCTCTATAGGTCACAACATTCCATCAGAATAGCCACACCTTGATGCAGTGTGGTGCATCAGTGGAGCCGAGCACTGTCCATGCTTTTGTTGTTTGTTAGTGTTTACTACTACATGTGTACAATGTTAATCCTACAGGCATAGCTACATGTTCCTTCCAACGCGGCCGTCCCGATAGGGTTGTAGGCGGCTTGCTGTGTATTCCCCTACCCCCTCTCACTACGTTATCTACACACATGCATTGTCGCATTGCCGGCCCAGCTGGGGTTGTAGGTACGATGCTGAGATGTACACTTGTTGATGGAGTATAATAAACTTTAAAAAAAAAAAAGAATTCATATTATTTTGTTTTTTCTACATTTGATCAAAAAAAATGTTTAAACTGATAGTGTCCTTATAAAATGTTTGGACTCTAAAGACTGCAGGGCTATAAATACGGGGTGACATTGTCTAAGGCCACGTAACTTTAAAATTGGTAAAATCCACCATTTTCTTTGTGCAGAATAAAATGTACAGAATAAAACTACATGCAGAGTTGATTGTTGAGAGACATCATCACATGGGCACCTGCATATATCTCTGGACCAATCGTTCATAGTAGGGAAGCTTGTTAATCTATGAATGATCCCTAGTCTAAATCTGGTCAGTAAAAATCAATCGTATCCACCATGCGTGTTTTTGAGATACAGCTGGATACTATAGGTGGTTAGAATCATTGGATGTGCCAGTACAGTTGGCTTCACGATTTCTGCGGAAAGTCTAATTGTGTCCAGTAGCATCAAACAGCTTGCTTTAAGATCTTTTCTTGTGACAGCAATCATGGTACTAGGGTCATTGTAATATTCAGGATGCCCAAGTTCATTCATAACATTTTTAACATATTTTAGTAATGGTATGATAGAGACCCTCTCTAGCTTAAGACTATCATTTAAAATGTCCTGGTTAAATGTAGTTTTTGTTGTCATCCAAATCCTGTGCCATGGTAAAATGGGTTCTTTTTTTAAGGTAAGATATATGCGGCTTCCCTAGCTCAGAATGGCATACGTAAGAAGATGTACTGCTTGGGACTGCCAACAGAAATTTACGGAAGGCATTCTCGACCAGTTGTAGTGGCTGTGAATCTGCATAGCCCCAGACGCCTGCACCGTACATAGTAGTAGAGATACATTTTGCCTTGTAGATGTGTAATAACTCTACAGGAGGCCGTCTATCAAACTTACTAGTGAAATTGGCTATGGTGGCAGTGGCCTTCATAAACATTAATTTCCTAGCTTGGACTACCTGAGACCATGTCCCCTTCTGATCAAAAATAATACCTAAATAGGAAAATTCACCAAACCCCACTGCAAAGCAATGGACATCACCCCCTTTCAGGACCTCTGTGACAAACTCAGATCGTACTTCTACCTGAAGATAAAGAACCTCTACGCGACTTCAACGACAACACGCCGAACCACAGTCAGCCCGCCTCACGGTACTGCCAGACAGACCACCATCTCCACCTGGACACCGATCACGACAGAGGAGACCACGCTGACCATGAAAGGCATCCACTCCGGGGCTCCTACAGACACGTGCCCACTCCACATATACCACAGAGCCGCCACCACCATTGCACCCGTGTTGCAATGCACCATCAACACCACCTTCCAGACCGGCTCCTTCCCTGATGACTGGAAACACGCAGAAGTCAGGTCACTACTCAAAAACCCTCAGCAGACCCGACTGACCTCAAGAACAACCAGCCCATCTCGCTCCTCTGTTTTGCAGCCAAAGTTGCTGAGAAGACAGTCAACACAGAACTGACAAGGTTCATCGAAGACAACGCCATCCTCTACCCTTACCAATCCAGATTCCGAAGCAACCACAGCCCCAAGACCGCCCTACTCGCTGCCCCCGATAACATCTGTGCCCTCCTCGACCAGACCCACACCGCAGCCCTGATTCTACTCGACCTATCAGCAGCTTTTGACACCGTCTCCCACCGCACACTCGCAGCCAGACTACACGACGCTGGCATTCAAGGCACCGCCCACGACTGGATCAAATTGTTCCTCACCAGCAGGAGCCAAAGGATCAGACTGCCACCTTCTCTCGCCAAACTTTCAGAAACCAACTGCGGAGTCCCACAGAGATCATCACTCAGCCCAACCCTTTTCAACATATAAATGGTGTCCCTCGCCGCCATAATTCGATAGCACAGCCTCTGCATAGTCTCCCACGCTGACGACACCCAGCTCATCCTCTCCCTCACCAAGGACCACACCATCAACAGACTCAACTTCCAGGAAGGAATGCAGGACGTTGCAGCCTGGATGGGCAACAGCTGCCTAAAACTGAACTCAGAGAAGATGGAAGTCCTCATCCTTGGAACCACCCCTTCAGCATGGGGACCACTCCTGGTGGCCCACCACCCTCAGCACACCCGACCCCCATGGACCATGCCAAGACCCTCAGCATCGTACTCGACTCATCCCTCTCCATGAATCGACAGGTCAACACAGTCACCTCCAGTTGTTTCAACACCCTCTGCATCCTCCGCAAGACATTCAAATGGATCCCCCCGAGGCAAGGAAAACAGTCACCCACGCACTCATCATTAGCAGGCTGGACTACAGAAATGCCCTCTACGCTGGCATCAACAAGTCTCTACTCCGCAAGCTCCAAACAATACAAAACAACCGCCACCAAACTCGTCCTTGGTATCCCCCGACACAAACACATCAGCCAACACCTGCGCAAGCTCCACTGGCTCCCCGTCAAGAAAAGAGTCACCTTCAAGATACTCACCTACAGCTACAAATGCCTACACAACACTGGACCTCAATACCTCAACAGCAGAATCACCCTCCACGTACTCAAACAAAACCTCCACTCCACAAACCTCCTCCTCGCCGAAACTCTGCGCATCCGTAGAGCCAGAACAGGGGGAAGATCCTTCTCCTACATCTCGGCCAGGACCTGGAATGAGCTCCCCATCAGCATCAGACATGCCCCCACCCTGAACACCTTCAGGAAGGCACTGAAGACCTGGCTCTTCGACTGATTAGGAACTGATGACCGCCCCCCAGCCCCTTGAGACTCTCACGGGGGAATAGCGCGCTTACAATTCCCCTGATTGATTGAAAATCTTTTTGTAAATTCGACCTTTTTGTTGTCATTGTAAATGTCTCTACATTTTATACTACCTCCCCTGCATTTCATAATAAAAGTTTTTGAGGTGTTCACCCTGAGACCCAAATTATACATAAACGTGGAAAAACTGGTCACTATCCTTTGAAGCCCCAGTTGCGTACGTGATATCATACAGCATCGTCCGCATACAGCAGGGCAGGTATGGAGCATTTATCAATTTGTGCCAGGTTCCTGACACTGATTTGCCAGGGCTTGACCTAGATCATTGCTACAGAGTGGGAATAGAAAGGGAGCCAACACACAACCTTGTCTTATCCTTCTCTTTATTTCAAATGTGGACGTGCACTCCCCACTAGTCCCAAACTGCACCGTTGCCTTTGCGTCGCTGTATAGTTGCCT
The DNA here is from genome assembly GCF_964204655.1 of Triturus cristatus. NCBI lineage: Eukaryota > Metazoa > Chordata > Amphibia > Caudata > Salamandridae > Triturus > Triturus cristatus. The sequence continues at coordinate 1,032,426,134 of NC_140590.1, forward strand.
TATAAAATGTATAAGTGAGGTTTCCACGCCCAAGTTCTCCAAGATCTCCCATAGCTTGTCAAGCATGAAACAGTCAAAGGTTGCCGTACAGTTCACAAACACTATGTATAGCCTGCCCTGTTTAGCCAGAGTATACTTCCCCAGAAGGATGTTTAGGTTTAGATTCTGCTCAACTGTACCTAGGCCCTGACGGAAGCCAAATTGTAAATCTGAAATGATACTATTATCTTTGTCCTAATCCTGTAGTTTGTTAAATATGATCCGCCCAACTACCTTGAACAGGGAACCTAGAAATGATATGGGTCGATAGCATGCAGGGATTTGGCGGTCACCTTTTTTTAAAATCTGCACCAGTATTGATTCAAACCAGGTTGTTATAAAATTAGAGGAGCAGCATGCTGCTATGACCCGAGTTAAAAGTGGGCCCAATAGTGGCAGATTAGATTTACAAAGATCTGTGGTGACTCGGTCCGCCCAGGGGCTTTCCCACCCATACTTGCCATAATAGCACCGTTGACCTCTTCAAGTGTGAACTGTAGGTCTACAGGACAGTTACAGATGGCAGTATTGTCTTGAGGCTGTTGGTTTCCCATAGATTTCTCATGCATGGTACAGTTATACATGTTAGAGTAATGTTCACCCATTGGTCTTCTGCAATTGCTATCTCAATGGCAGGTATGTCTTGAGTAGCCAAAAAGGGGTATTAGCTGCCTTCCAAAAGGCTGTATTTTCCCTAATTAAGATGGCTTCATGCAAAGCTGACCATGCTTCTTCTCTCAGCGTGCCTTTGCGCTCTTTAAGTAAGCGTTCATATTCCACCCTAGCCATTCGGATATCAATGCTATTTCTGGTTGGCTTGTGTAAAGCGTGTTGCAATTTATAATATCCTTTGGTACATTTAACATCAAACCAGCCTTGATTCCTAGTACCCGAGTTATTATGCTTCACAAATAAAACCTTTTTTATATATCCGGTTATCTGTGAGAAGAATTGTAAAATATCAGCATGGGGGTTTGTCTTGTCAAGGCAAGCTAGGAGTTGGCAAGTTCACAATTGGTCACTACTTTCTTTGTGAATTCCATCTGATCCACCATGGTCCAACATAAAGAGTAGCCATTTATTTTGTTCAGAGATATGTTCTGAACAGTATGGGCCAAATTACCCTTAGTGTTTAACACCTTATTTGATAATGTAAAGGGAACGCTTTATGGAAAATGATCCTTCAGGGCATTTTTGTGGGTGGTAAAAAGTCTTAAGTCTAGTTAAATTTCTGTTTGACATTAATACATAGCCAATGGTTGGGTAGCTCCCTCTCCCATTAAGTGTGAAACTGAGAGGGACTGAGGGACTGGGGGATACATAACTCATTAGCAAGTCCTAAATCTGATGTGAACATGACTTTGTTTAGAAGTTCCCCATAGTTTGTATGCAGGAAGTGTGTGTAACTGTTTCCATCATCAGACGTGAATCCACACATATTCCCCCACTGTAGCGGCAAATTGCAGAGTTATAATTCCCACCCCATATTTTTAACACGTCTTTTTTTTTTAGTTTAGAGTTTAGAAAGCTTTATTAAAATAGATAGAGAAAACATGGTACAGAATTAAAGTAAATAGCATGAAGTACAATCCCTAGGATAACAAAGAATAAGAATGGAAAACAAATGGTGAAAAACTCAAGACATCATACATAGTCGGGATTATAAACCAATATTGAGAGATAAATAAAGTCAAGGAGTACCATATTAAAATAGAATTTTTGCTTTTGAGTTTTAAGAACAGAAAAAGAGTGAGAGAAAGAAGAGGGAGGAAAGAAAAAGGGGAGAAGAAAAGAAGAGAGGAAAGAGAAAAAAGAGAAAAAGGAAAGGAGGAAAAGAGATACAAGAAATCAGCAGTTATATCATATAGTCTAGTAAATCTTTCCAATAACAATCAAAACAGAATCACAATTTACAATATACGATCATAAATCATGAACATTATAAAAAGAAATAAGAAACGAATATATAAACACAGCACTCACGGCGGCTGAAAAACAGAGTTACTATCCTTGAACTGTAGTGCAGAGGAAGAATATATAATTAGTGAGAGGCGACCGGAAGGCCTCTTTACGAATAAGCTTCTGAGAGGTGGCTACATAAGCTCTATCAAGCCTATGATGGTGACATGAAAATTCCACCAGGCGGAGCAGGAGACTTTGGAGGCATCCTTCCAATTAGAAGTTATAACCTGAAAAGTAATAGCAATGGATAGATCTATAAATTAACCAATTTTGCGAGCACCAAACCAGCGTATTGAATTACTGCCCAACAATATGGATTAGATATCAAAAGGAAAATTAGTGGAGCACATAGAGGCAATAGACTTGCATACCTTTGTCTAAAAGGTAAAAATGGTGGGGCAAAGAAAGAAGGAGTGAATATATGTACCAGGAGTGTTCTTACAGGACCAACAATTAGGAGAGAGGTCAGAGCAAAAATTAGAAACAGCTAATGGGGTTAAAAATAATCTCCGGTAAAACTAATAGAGTGTTTGAGTGGTACTGGCATTGCATGAAGTATGGTGTATCCGAGCCCAAATGGAGTTGCATGTGTGTATAGAAAAAGTATGCTGCAGGTCCGTTTCCCATAAAAGTTCAATCTTGCTTTTGGGACGAGTGGGTAGAGAAAAAAAGAGATATTTGTAAATGTGAGAGGTCCGGACAAAAGAGGAAGTAGGTAACGAGTGTATAGAAGGGTAAAGTGATGAGGAAGAGATATCAGAGAGAAGAGAAAGCCGTTGAGATCAAAGAATCAAACTTAGAAAGAGACGCGATGGATAAATTATATTTAGATTGGATTTCCTGGAGAGATAAAATCTGCTTATTATGAATTACGTGTTTAACCTGTAAAATCCCTTTGACAATCCCGTCTTTCCAGAAGATAGTACAATTAGAAATTGTAATGGATTTATTATGCCAGATGGAGGAATCCAAAAATAGCTGAAGTGGTGAATGCGATTTAGTAAAAATCAGAGAGAGAGTAGAAATAAGATATGGGATAGTAGGAGACTTGAACGTGCGAGGAGGATGAACAAAGTTGGCTAACGAGGAAAAGGGGAATGGATGAATAACGGATTCCTCCAATTATACCATACTGATATGGGAGGGTCATCAGAAGGAAGAATGGTATTGACGAAAATTGGGAAAATTACCCCCACCCCTATCTTTAGGAGCAGACAAAGCAGAAAAAGAGATGCAAGCTTTCCGATTATTCCAAAGAAATGTACTTAGAAAACTGTTAAGATTCTTACAAAATGTTGAAGGAAGTCGGACCGGTAACATGGAGAGAAAAAATTTATTACTGGAAGCATCATCATCTAGGAGGTATCCAACCTGCCCCACCAGGACAGAAATAAAGTGGACCATTTCCCTGCCATGTCAGAACTTTTTGATTAAACATCATCCGAGTTAAGTTTAGAACCTGAAGAAGAATATTTTATCCCTGGACAAGTAATGAAATTAGGATTCCATTTAAAATCCGTCCCTTCAAACATACCTCTAAGGCAGTGTTTATTTAATGGAAGAATTTCGGACATAGACAAATGTAACTTATATCCAGACAAGGCAGCATAGGAAGACAAAATATCGATAAAAACGGGTAAAGAGGTAGAAGGGTCGGACATATATAGCAAAATATCGTCAGCATAAGCTGTGAACTTGACTTCGATAGATTGAGTAAAACCCCCGATAAAGCAGAAGAATTCCTAAGGGAGTGTAGAAAAGGTTCCAGAGACAGAATGAAGAGCAAAGGAGACAGAGGGCAACCTTGACGAGTGCCTCATTGGAGAGTAATATAAGGAGATTGGAAACCGTTAACAAAGACCAAAGTGGTAGTGGAGGAGTACAATAAACTAATAAGAGATAAAATACCAGGAACGAATCAGTGCCACTTAAGACCACACATCATAAAAAGCCAATGAATGGGGTCAAAAGCTTTCTCCGCGTCTAGGGTGCTAGCAGTGACCGGGGTGGAACTTTTGGAAGCAAGGTGTATAATATTCAAAAAAGTTCTAGAATTGTCTGCAATCGTTCTACCCTTGACGAACCCAGTTTGCTCATAACCAATCAGATCAGGCATAACCTTATTAATACGAAGAGCAAGGACCTTAGCAAAAATCTTACAGTCTAAATTAATTAAAGAAATAGGGCGATAATTAGCACAGGAAGAAAGATCCTTGCCCTTCTTAGGAATTAGACTGATCAAAGCTTCAAGAAAGGATCCACGAGCTTCTTTGCGAGACATGAAATGTTGGAATAAAGATAAAAGATGAAGAAGTAAAATTTGGGAGAAACAAGAATAAAACTCGGCAGTGAAGCCGTCCGGGCCAGGAGATTTATCCTTTGGTAATTGGACTAGGGCATATTTAAGTTCAGGAAGGGAAAGATCCCTTTATAATACGGAGCAATCAGGAAGCAATGAGGGGCGTGAAGGGAGTGCTTAAAAAAAAGTTTCCAGAGCCTCCTCAGAAAGAGAGGATTCTGGAGTATATAGTGTCTTATAAAAATCTGTGAAACAATTGAATATTTCATCATCCTTGAAATGATCGACACCACCATTATCATTAATTTAACTACTTTAGAACGTTGGGATTTCACCTTTAAATAATTTGCCAATAGTTTGCCAGCTCTATTACGGCCCCCATAGAATTTAGAGTTAACTTTGAGTAGAGTGCCGGAAGCCTCCTCAGTCAATTTCTTATTAAAAGACAACTTAGCCTGAATTAACTTTTTTAAGGTATCCCCATTATTAGAAGTAAAGTATGCGTGTTCGAGATGTTTAATAGAACCTAACAGAGAGGCGGAATCCTTCCTACACTGTTTCTTTTTAGCCAAAACATAATCAATAATGAATCCTCTGGCTGTTGCCTTGAAGGCATCCCATACAGTGGGAAAATGAATATCCAGAGTGACATTTCTAAGGAAGAACTCTGGCAAGAACTCTTTAGAACGCTCCAGAAACTTATGATCTTTGAGTAAATAATTATTGAAGCGCCATCTGCGTGACTCCGAGGTTTCTGAGGGGAGGTCCCGACTAATCAAAACTGGGTCATGATCGAAAATAAGAATAGACCCAATATCAGAATGGATCAGGTTAGGAAGGAGATGGGGACTCAAAAAAATATAATCTATTCTAGAAGAAGATTTGTGAGTAGGAGAATAGAAAGTGTATTCTAACGTGTCCGGATGAGATATTCTCCATGCATCAACCAGACCCCTCGAATGAATTGTAGTCATGAAGGTTTTTTGCATTTTGTTGGGAATGTACCTAGGGTTGGATTTCGTATCCGTGAAAGGGTCCATAACCTGATTGCAATCCCCTCCCATTAGTAAATTAGTGTCAGGGCATGAATGAAGAGTGTGTGACATACTCTTCCAGAATTGTGTATCAACACCAGTGGGGCCGTAAATGTTGAGAAAGGAGATAGGGGAACCATTTATATTAAGATGTAAAAGGAGCCATCTTCCATCAACATCTCCCTCCTCCCTCTCCACAACAGGAGAAAGAGATTTGTGAAATAAAGTAATCACTTCATTCTTTCTATCTTTGGACGGGGAACAAAAAACATGGACCACCCATTGCCTTTTAAGAGAATTTGTCTTGTTTTCATTAAGATGGGTCTCCTGGAGCATTGCTATTTTACATTGCAACCTAGACAAGTGGGTGAGAACCCTCCGTTTCTTAACAGGGTTGCGTAGTCCTTTAACATTCCATGAAACAATGCGAACATTATCCGTCATAATAACTAGAGAGAAACAACATTAAGCAACAAAGTATGCAAATAATGACTTTTTAGCAACATCTGAGACAACTTATAATTTGTATACCTGTATAATAAACACATGAAATCTTGTAATATGGAGTACCAAAGAATAAATAGTAGAAAGCAGTGAAAAAATAGAGAAAAAAATAATAATAGAATGATAACAAAATGGAAAAAAACAAGAGATGGGAATAAAAAGAAATGGTGCGCTAAAGTGAAAAAGAAATGTAGGGTCTGAGGACAATGGAGAGAAAATAAAAAGGAAATCCAAAAAGAAGAGAAAGGAAAGAGAGAAAAGGTAGAGGAAGTAGGTGATAGACAAAGAAAGCTTAACAAGGAGCCGGGGGACTTCAGTCAAGAAAGACAGGGTAAATATCCAGAGTAAAGGAAATAACATGAGGAAGCGTGAAGCTGCAAAGAGAAGAAGGATGGCCAGGCCAGCCAGGACAACCGAGAACAACTGGAACCAATAATAGAGAAATATATATAAAAACAAGGAGCCAATATGAAACAGCAAAAAGGCAGAGACTAACTACAGAACAAACCGGAATCAATAAAGGTATATCAGACAATCAACAGCAACAAGGATGTATGAAGGAATACTCAACACTTATCATACGAGAGGGTAACTGTAAACATTGGGAATAAGGTGGAAAGGCAGGGAGGAGAGGAATATCTGGGGAATGGGTCTGTACAGGTAAAGAGAACATCTGAGGAAAAAGACAAAGAGAAACAATGGACATTCAAAATAACAGACAAGCTACAATGATCTAGAAAAACCAACAACAATAAACCAAAAACAACAGTGAAAGAAGACCAACATCTTCATAACAATATAGTTGAAAAGGTGAACTCAGAGAACATAAGACCAAGTAGAAATGACAAAGTTGATCATGCCCCTCCAAAGTCCATCTCGTCCCGTTTATGACAAAAAATGAATTGTCTTAGATCTTCAGGACGATCAAAACAATAGGACCTCTCCTTGTATGTAACTTTAAAGAAGCAAGGATGCATCAAACCATATCTAGCGTTCATGGAGCAAAGAGCCGGGCGAAGAGAAAGAAATTCCTTGCCACGGGCTGCAGTAGCGCGGGCAACATCCTGGGAAAAAAAGAAGACTTTGTGACCGGACCATAACATCTGCTTTTGTTTTGCTGCTGAAAGGATCATTAACAACTCAGCGTATTCCAGAAATAAAACGATTATCCCTCTGGGACGGTTGACTGATGATGAAGAAGATGAATCTCCGGATTTCAGACAAATCCGATGAGCATGCTGCAGATTAAGATTGGTGCCATCCTTGAGACCAACAATTTTGGGAATGTGCATCTTTAAGAAGGTGAGCATGTCAGACCCTTCCTCACCCTCAGGAATGCCATAAATTCGAAGATTATTACGTCTATTACAAATTTCTAGGTCCTCCGTTCGCATCTTGAGGAGAGCAATCTCTTTAGACATGGCAGCGACTTGAGGGATCATGTCTTGAGTATCGCTAATTCTCTGTTCCATCGCCGGCACTCTTGAATCTAAATTCGGCCACTTCTCATCCAACCTCTGAAGAGTAGCGTTGGTTTCAATCATAAAAGGTTTAATTAGCTTTATCTCCTCCATGAGATCTTCAAGTGTGATGGGTAACGGAGCTATGGTAGGCGAATTAGGTTCTGACAGGTAGAAGGGGCAGCAGGATTGGAATCTTTGCGAAGAGAAGACATACTTGATGAAGTAGTTTCCTGACACAAGGAGGAAGGCACATCCATACGGGTGGATATATAGGTGTAATGAAATATTCAGAAGACAAGCAATAAATATAAGTGGAATAAGACACCTGCAAGAGGCAGCTAAAAGCAGCAGTGGAAAAGCTCCTCCGGACTTCGCCTCACCACATCTGGAGCAGGTCGTCAGATTCTACTAGCGCCCAAGCAAAGAACCGATTTAGTGTCCACTAACTAGAATAAGTAGCAACCTCCATAGAGAAAAAGGTATCTGCTGACTGATTAGAAAGCACCAATGGTATGACATCTTAGCTCAGTCCATCTCAATGCATTTACCAGGGAAGGAACCAATTTGATGAAAATACACATTCATTAGAGAGCAATGTGCAGACTACTCCAGCAAATAGGACCAAACTGAGTGGAGGAAAAACAGTCTCATATGTCAATCCAAAGTAGAGTAGAGAAGCGTCCTCCAACAAGATGCATGTGGGATAAAAAATAGTCAAGGAGAACCAAAGCCCAATTTAAATAGGGTAAAATGGCATAGAGCAAAAATGGTGCCCACCTTCTGAAGCTATATTAAGTTTGAATGGTGTGTCTTCATGAAAGATTTACAGTGTGCATGCTGCCAATGAAGCACATTATATTCAGAGTCAGTCGTTAGTGAAGGAAACAGTTGTCTGTTGCCAACCGCCAGCATGTAATTGTAGAAAAATGGCAAAGTAAATTATTGCCAGCAAGACATAGAGCTCCCAAAGCTTAGCTGCTGAGGTGACTTTAAAGACCACCCCACGAACAGCAGCGGGAAGCCTGTGAGAAAAGGGAGCACCCCGCCGAGGACAAAATGGCGGGCGCCGTCAAGAACGCTTGAAGTAAAAGTGGCGCGGGGGAAAACAGGCAAAAGGCAGGTTCAAAAAAGAAAAAAATTACATCTACCTGTGCCCCCGAGTCCGCCCCATAGATGCCTCAGTTCATGCCTCTCCAAGACGCGAAGAAACAGCTCCGGCAATAAAGAGGGTCCCGCTCGAAACGCGGAGCCTCAGCCGGACGCAGCCATCTTGTGGCGGCTCAAGCCATGCCCCCTTTAACACATCTTTTACAGTGTCATTCTGAATGAGTTTTAAATCACTACCTAATTTCCTCATTCCCCCCACTATCTGATCTGACGGCACATTGTTCTAAAAATTTAGCAGAACAATCCAGTGCAGGCTATCAACATGGATTCCTTCAGTACGATTTTGCTTAGATTCACATAATTGGCCACATATGTAGATAGTCCACCCTTGGGTCTCCCATGTTCCGAAGGTATCAAGGCAGTTTGAAAAGTTTTATAGCCATTGATGTGCACTGTGTCCTCTGTCCAAGTTTCCTAAAAACACATTAGGTTAAATTTCCACATAAAGTCCAGCCATAGCGGATTGGCAAGCTTTAAAAATATGCCTGCAATGTTCCAAAATAACAAGTGACAGAGATCTTGGTTATTATTGCGTGTGTAGTTCACATCATTAACTTTATCCGGTAGGTCTGTGGCAATGGGAAGTGTTACAGGATTTGGACACTTGTCTTGGGTAGCAGTTGTATAATGGGTGGGAGACGAGGTGCCAGCTACTGATCAGTTGAACGGTGTGGAGTATCTAAGTAAGTTCCGGATCCAGGGTTTTTTCCAGGGTCGGACCTGAGCATTTGTGTCTCTGATGTTATGTATTAACTACATTCCTTAGTGAGTGCGACGTATGGATCTGTCGTATTTAGTCAATCTACCTCGTCAAGGGTTTGAAGGCTGTCAAATCAATTGCTAACTGGGACATTATATGTATAGTGAGTGTTATCATGGTGGTGACTGCTAGTGGATCTTGTGTATGGGTCCTTTGGTGGTTGGTTAAAATAGCCTAAAAGTACTAGATTGATTTCCCCCGGGTCATGATAAAATAATTCCATGCTCTTCTCAAGATGCTTTGGACTAAGTGTGGCTGGTAAGGCGGTGAGCCGAAAAACCAAGAAAGGCTAAGACGGGCCCGTCTTGGCCCGGTTGTCACCCGGACCGAGCCCGGGCACGCCACACATGAGTCCCACGCTGCGGGATGCCCGTCAGATATTTTAGCCACTTCTGCACAGGCAAGCAATGTGGCCCCACCTCTCAGGGCCTCACAGAGGTCCTCTGTAAAGTGCTGAGTGCTAGAAGCTCCCACGGCGCGGGACGCCCATCCGATATTTAAGGTGCCCCTAAAAAACATTTTCCCCTGCATTTGCAAAGGGGTCCCCTTTGGACCATTTCCCATTTGCGACTACATTACCACCCTCTTGAAGAGTAATATACATGGCTTGTGAGTCGCTATTATTAAGGGAACGCCCCTTCCTAATAGCGAGTCATAAAACACTATTTTGCAAGCCGCAAATTATTTGTGACTCGCAAAATAGTGTTAGTACATGGCTGGGAGGAAAATTGCATGAGCAAACAGATCGCGAACCCGTTTGCGCATGTTATTCTTTAATTTGATTATATGGGTTGTATGTTTTATTTTAAACAATGTTTAATAAAATGTTTGTTACAGGGATATTGTGTTTGTAGGGGAGTAGGTTGGGGAGAAGTTTTAACTGTTTGTTTTTATATTTATATTGTATTAATGTTGTACATTGTAAGTATTTTATTGGTAAGTTCTTGCTTTGAAAATGTTAAATTTTGAAAATTAGGATTTAATATTTAAAAATGTTCTTCTCTTGTTTGATATTTGTTATTTTACATTTAATTTTAAGTCTTTATTTCCCTTAAATTATGTTATTTATAAATAGATGTATTTTTTTTTTTTTTTTTTTTAAACCGTTTATTACAAATCTCAAGAATATACAAATATGGGCCCACAACCTTCCGGCCGGCCGCTAGGAATGGCAGAAACATATGGCATACGTTCATAGAACACTTGGCGTTACAAGGAGCATAAGCAGGAGTTATCAACATCATGGGCCACAGCCATAATACCCCACAGTACGGTTTCATTTTATAATAAACAACAAGAAAACAACACCCACAAGGCTACCCACAGTCGAAAATAGCAGCACGTGCTCCCCAATGGGGAACCCCAACTATCAGAGGAGTCCAAGGAGGGGGAGGGAAACAGAGCGAGGACTGGGGGAACCCTGTGCCCGGGGCTAGTGGAAGGAGTCAGCTAAGGGGACGGGGCTGGTGAGGCAGCAGGCAGCAACGGTGGCGCGCAGATACTCCCACGGTAGGCGTTCCAGGGGCCCCACACTTTCACCCATGTCCCAGGCTTAGCCCTCGCCACATACACCACCTTTTCTCGAAACATGCACCAGTCCATGTGCTCTTTCCAGGCCGACACCGCCGGGGGGTTCTGGGATCCCCACAGTTGCGCAATATCACGCTTAGCAATCATATATCCCAGAGTCACCCACCACGTTTGCGGAGCCGAGTAGTCAGTTGGTTCCCACACATTCAACAGGCATCTCCTCGCTTCCGGCAGCAGCGCAACACGCGTAACCACTCGCAGGACCTCATGCACACCGCGCCAGAATCGCTCCACCTTCGGGCATTCCCATAGAATATGCAGGAAGGTCGCCACGGCACCACAACCACGCTTACACAATCCATCCTCAGTATAGCCCATACGCTGAAGCCTTGGCCCCGTCATGTAGACCCGGTGGAGTATCTTGAGCTGGACGAAGCGAAGGCGAGCCGGTATAGCCACCTCCTTCGGAGAGGCCACCGCGGAGGTCCAGTCCTCATTGTCCAATTCCAGACCGTCGGCAACCCAAGCCTCGCGAAGGCCAATCAGCAAGCCCGATCGATCATTAATCAGTTTTTTATAAATAAGGGAGATCGTACTGTCTGGGACGTGGCCATCTAGCACTCTATCCTCCAGGGGGGAAGACTCCGGGATGGAGGCGACGTCTGGGAAGACGGAGCCCAGTGCATGACGGATCTGCAGGTATCGAAAGTATTCACTGCCCTGCAACTGAAACTCCGTCTGCAGCATCTCGAATGTTTTAAATCCTCCCCTCGACCAGAGATCCCCCACTTTACTGATGCCTATCATGTCCCATTTCTCGAAGCCCTTCGAGGTCCAGAGAGAGCCCAACTTCTCAGACGCATACAGCGGTGACGCCCGGGTCAAACGGTCCTTCCACCCCATAGCTGCATTGGCCGCATGCCATACTCTGACCATGACACGCGTAGGTCCCGTTAGGCGAGCGTCGGGCGCGCCAGAGTAGAGCGCTCGATTGTAGTCGCCACCGGGCAGTAGCATCTTGTCCATCTCAAATGCCGGGTTCAAGGCGGGCCCATAGAGGCCATGGTTAATTGCAGCTAGCTGGGAGGCCCAGTAATACCGTTTAATATCCGGGAGGGCAATCCCCCCGTCATACCATGGGAGCGTCAACTTCGCCAGGGCAATGCGCGGCCTCCCGTCCCAGAACAGGCGGCGCTGCAAACTCTCCACCTCACGGAAGTAGCGCGCCGGGACCGGGTCCATAGTGTTCTGGAGAGCGTATAAGAAACGTGGCAACGACATCATCTTAAACAACGCCGCCCGGCCGAGCGGCGAAAGCGGCAGGCGCCGCCAGCGCACGACGTCCTCCTTCAAGCGCTGGAGAGGGGGGAGCAAGTTCCGCTCGTAGCGGGCCTCCGGGTCCAGAGTAATGTAGACACCCAGGTATCGAAACCCCTGAGAGGCAATCTGAATTGGACAACCCCGCGGAAGGACAGGAGCCTCCCCAGAGAGCACATACACTCATGATTTAGCCCAGTTGATGACAAGGCCTGAGTTCCGGCCGAATGAACGTAAAACATCAACCAGGACTATGAGTGACTTACGTGGGGAGGCTAGGTACAAAAGGATTTAGTCAGCGTATAGGGACACACGGTCCTCATACTCGGGGGTCCAACGGAGACCACGGATGGAGGGGTGCCACCGCAGCCACTCCGCCAGGGGCTCCAAGGCCAGCGCAAACAGGAGCGGCGACAAGGGGCAGCCCTGTCGCGTGCCCCGGCCCAGCTCAAATGGGGCCGAAACTCTTCCATTCACCACCACCTGCGCCAATGGGCCCGAATACAACAATTTGACCCAACTGATGAAGCCCGGGCCGAATCCAAACTTCGCCAGCATCGCCCAAATGTATGGCCACTCAAGCGTGTCAAACGCCATAGTGGCGTCCAAGGACGCCAAAATGGCCGGCTCCCGCACGAATGGGACACGTGCGAGCACCCCGTGCAAGCGCCGCAGATTAAGGGCCGTGTTGCGGTGGGGGATAAAGCCGGACTGGTCTTGGTGGACCAGGTCGCCCACCACGCCGACCAGCCGATTGGCCAGCACCTTGGCGAGAATTTTGGGCTCCGCATTCAAGAGCGAGATAGGCCGATAGGATGTGACCCGGTCCCGAGGCCTCCCCTCCTTATGGATCACCACGATAGTAGCCAGACGCTGGTCCGGCGGGAGGGAGCCCAGCGAGTGGGCCGCCAGGAACATCGCGCGGAGGTGGGGTGCCAGTACATCTGGTCGCAACTTATATAACTCGATAGGGATGCCATTCGGGCCCATGGCCTTGCCAGAGGCAACCGAACGTATGGCGAGGGCAATTTCGTCAGATGTAGGAGCGGCATCCAGCGACACCCTGTCCTCCTCCGAGAGGGAGGGCAGCACGATATCCCTAAGCAGGGAATGGGAGTCCTCCTCCGAGCAAGGAGAGACCGGAGAATACACCTCGCGGAAATAATCCGCGAAACAGGAGACAATTTCTTCTGGCTCGGCGACACTCACACCATCCGTCCTCTCAATCAGCGGGACCACACGGTTCACTCTCTCCTTTTTATCCAACCACGCTATCAGTTTGCCCGCCTTATCACCCACATCATACAGTCGCCCCTGTTGCTCCCTACTGAGGCCCCTGGCCGCCTCCGTAACGAGGGCCCTGTAGGCCGCCTGCTTAAGTTGTAGGACATGTAGTGCAGCATCCGTCACTCCGCCCTCTAAATCACCCTCCAATTCAGCAATTTCGGCCTCCACCCGGGTAACCTCCTCCCGCTCGTGCCTCCGGGCATGGGAAATAAGGGACAGGGCCTCTCCTCTGAGAACTGTCTTGAAGGCTTCCCACAAGGAGATAGCCGAAGGGACGGACCCCACATTCTCATCAAAGTATCGCTGCAAGGATTTAATCACAGCAGCGCGAATGGTGGGGTCGCGCAGGTACCAGGCATTGATGGGAACTACCCTGCCCTCACCCCTCGGGAGGACATCAAAGTGGAACAGGAGCGGGGAATGATCTGAGATACCCCGCGCCAGATGGCGCACCTCCCCCACACTCCCAGCATAGGCCGCCGGGACAAGGACATGATCAAGCCGTGAGAGGCTACCATGGGCCCCCGAGTGGAAAGTGTACTGCTGCTGCGTGGGATGTTTTAAGCGCCAGCAGTCCACCAATCCCAGTGTATCCAAGAGGCCGGATAGCCACGCCTGGGCCCGGGGGAGGTCCCTAGGGGGGTGACGATCCAGAGTCCCAGAAACCACCGCATTGAAGTCCCCCCCAACCACTAGGAGTCCCCCCGGAAGGCCCAGGAGGAGGCGCCCCAGGTCTGCAAAAGTGGTCGCCTGTAGCCCCGGTGGGACGTATACTGATACCAAGACCACTACTTTGCCTTCCATTCTCCCCACTAAAACAGCATAGCGTCCCCTATCATCATGGCGCACCTCATCAATTTCCAACGGGAGCGAGTTCTTCACCATAATGCCCACACCCCGTGAGCCCGACGTGAAGCCCGAGTGGGCCACCAAACGATAGCCACGCCGATTCATGGCACAAAAAGAGTTTCCAATAAGGTGTGTCTCCTGCAGGAAGACTACATCGGGTGAGATTCGTTTCAAATACTGCAGGACCACACCTTGTTTGATCCTATCCCCCAGTCCATTAACGTTCCAAGACAACAAAGTCAAATCCCTACCCCCCATCACACACAGGAGCCATCAATCGTCTCCCGGAGAGCACCTTAAAAACAATACAGAAAAGGGTTTGCCTTGTGGTAAAGACGAACAACACCCCACCCCAACTCCCCCACCCCAACAAAACTCCCCCCTCCCTGCACCCCTGCATGAGCCCAAACAGCCCCCCCAAAGTGCAGTGTGCCTGTCGCCCCATAGATGGTGAAACTAACTAGACCCCCAGAGGAGGAGGGAGAACCCCCAAGAGACCCCACACGACCTCCACAGGAGGAGACTTACTCGAACAGGCGAACAGTCAAAAGTGACATCAATTTTGTCCAGAGCGAGGCATAATATTAGTCCCTCAGTCCTGATCCGGCAGGCCCTCTCCCCCCACCGCTCCCCCCCCACCCCCCCGATCCCGATCCCCAGGCAAGGTATCCAGCCAGTCCCCGGCCGCTTCGGGACGATCAAAAAAGTGCGTGCGGCCATCCAACTCCACCCGCAGCTTAGCCGGGAAAAGCATAGCGTACTTGAGATTTAGGTCCCGTAGACGACGTTTGACTCCGAGAAAGCTTAGTCTCTGCTTTTGGACCGCTGGGGTGAAGTCAGGATAAAAATTTATATCCATATTGTCGAGTCTGACCGGCCCCTGTAGTCTGGAGGATTGCAGGATAGCGTCTCTGTCCCGAAAGTTGAAAATCCGGGCGATGAGAGGCCTCGGGGGGGCTCCGGCCTTGGGCCTTCCCCCGGGAACCCTGTGGGCCCGCTCCACCGCGAAGAATTTACTCAGTCCCCGGGGCTGGAGGTGGGTGAGAATCAAGTCCTCCACGAATAGATCCGCCGCCGCCTCCTCACGTCCCTCAGGCACCCCGAGAATACGGACATTGTTCCTCCGGGCCCCACCCTCAGAATCCTCCAGGCGACGATCCATCAGCGCGCTCGCCTGGCCAAGCCGGCGCACCTCCTTTTGGAGGGCTGCCACATCCGTCGTGAGTCCCGATGTGGTGTGGGCCAAAGAATCGACCCGGTCATTAGTCTTTGATAGATCGGCCCTTACCAGGCCAACATCCACGAGGACCGAGTCAATTTTCTGCGCCAGTGTATCAAAACGCTGGTCCACCGAGGCCTTCATCTCAGCGATGGCGCCCATCACGTCCCGCAGGGTCAGATCCGCGGGCAGAGCAGGAGCATCAGTCGGGCCCTCAGGGGACCTACGCGGCACCTCGGGAGATCCCTTCTGGAGGGTATAGCGGTCCATGCTGTTAGACTGTTGGACTGCGCCACGTCGGGTCGATTTCACCTTTGCCCGATCTCCATCTTGCTTTGTGGACATGGTTCCAGTCACACGGCCGTGCCAGGCACGTCGTGAGGGCGGGCAAGCCGGTTCACGGGAGCCGGGGGGGGTCACCACAGGGCCGCGGGGCAAGTCACAGCCGGCGGGCCGGCAGGGCACCCCAACGGGGCCACACCACCTCACAGTGCCCCGCGACCCAACCTCGCCGAGACAGCAAGGAGGGTGCAAAAGCGAAAGTGAAAGTGCGGGGTACGCGAGCCGCCGCGCCCAGCCCGCCGCTGTTGTTGACTTTGCCTCCGGATCACCCCACAACTCCAATCCGGGGTCCGGCGTGGAGAAGGCCGCAAATCTCAATCGGTGCTACCGCCGGAGTCCGAGGTCCAATTTGGAAGCAGAAAGTGGGTGCCACCTCAGCTCGGGCTCACCAACACAGTCCCCTCATCTAGGACAGGATATTGTCAGGATATATGTAGGAGGTCGCGGAGGTCCTCGGGAGCCTCGCACCTACGCGGCCATCTTGGTTGCGCGCTAGGCTCCTCCTCAAAAAATAGATGTATTTTGATGATAATATTTAATGTAACTTATTTTTAAACTTTCAATCTTAATTTTTATGTTTATAATATTGTATTAGTAAAGTAGTTTCAGTAAATTAAAGTGTTGTACTGTAGAAATATTTTACCTATGCTGTTATTATTTTTTATTTTTTATTAGATTTAATTTTTTTAATTGTGATTTTTTTTAATGTTGTGAATATATTTTGTCATGTTTTATTTTATATTGTCATATGTTTATTTTCTGTGTATTATTCGAAATTGTAAATATTTATTGAGGATAATATTTATTTGTCTTTTGCTACTTATGATTTTGTCAAATAATGTATAGGGTTGAAGGAATAGTAAATATGACCCCTTGAGTGTCCAACAGCTGCCCTCTAACAGTTTAGATTGGAGCAGGAATATTACATTTGGCTCTTTTTAGTGTCCAACACCTTCCCCAAAGGGGTTTTAATTGTAGTGGGAATAGTAAGTTTGATCCCTTTAGTGCCCAACTCCTTCCCCAACATGGATTATATTGGCGTGGAAATAGTAAATCGCACATCTTTAGCGACAAACAGCTTCTCCAAAACAGTTAGATGAGATTGGAGTTGAAATAGTATGTTACCCCTTTAGTGTCCAACACCTTCCCCAAAATGGTTGACATTGAAATGGGAATAACAAATAATACCCATTTAGTGTGCAACGCTTTAACCTATAATGGTTTAGATTGGAATGAGAATAGTAAATGTTGCCCCTTTGTGCTCAATACCTTCCCTAAAATGGTTTGTGATTTGTACTTGTAGATAGTGTGTGTTTTTAGGACTCGCCTACGCAGCGTGCATGTGCTGCCTAGGAAAAAGGCCTTTTGGAATCGCTTCACTTTTTGCCCTAAAAACATGCACACGTTGCATTGCTATCAATGGCAAAGCGTGCACGTTCGGCGATTCCCTTGCGGGAGCGAGCTTTGGCGCCATGTGTTAGCAATTATCGCTCCTGGAGCTGCTCGCTCCCGCAAGCAAAACGCTTTCACTTTTGCCAACACTTTCACTAGCAATTATATTTGTATAGCCCGCCTTATCCATGACAAGCAGGATACTAGCTAGGACGCTACTGCACATTCTGACGGCCTTACTTTTACCCGTGTTTCACTTCCACGAGTCGGTAACAAGGTCAGAGGTGCACTGAAGCCAAGCTTCACGCTGGAGGGAGGCTGGTTCTGCCCTCGGCACTTCAGGCCCACTCCCCGCACTGTTCCTTCTTGTTCTCTTACCTCAGCTCTATCCTCTGATGTGCATCGGATTTCTGGACAAAAAAGGCAACAAGGTGCCCTTGAGCGTCAGGCGCTGTCATGTGCGGACCGGGCCTGGAGGGAGCTGCTAACACAGGGCTGTGGCACAGAGAGATCCTATTTCACACACAGCTTTATTCTCCCACACAGCTCCCTTCTGGGGCAGCCCTGTGTCCAAAACACCCGAGACAGCACGCAATGAAGACACCGCCGCGGACACTGGTGTGGCAATTTCACAACGGCTGAGGTCATCTCTCCCCCTCCACGGGTGCCTTGGAGGCCGAAAGGCTATCAGCCAAACACTTTTCTTTCTGGGAGTTTCGCTCAGCGGTGATGTTTGTAGGGTGCTGCCGGTCCACCATTCGTGCGGGTTATTTTTAATCCCAGATATGGCCCTTTGTCGCAGGTTTACTCTTTTCTTCCTCCGTTGTAACTCGTCTGCCTCTCTCTCTTGCTGTGAGTCGTAGCCTAAGGGGAGAGGATGTGGCCTAATGGCTAGGGAGGTCGAGCTGGGGAACCGGGTTCGAGTCTCGACTGGGACGCTCAAAATGCCTTGATTCTGGGTAAATCACGTAATCTCCGCCTAACAAAAATGAATGTGTCCTTATGTAACGTGACTGGTGCTCATGTAAAGCCTCTGATACCTTCTGGTCTAGTTTGCGCTATATAACCCCGCCCCCGTCCAAGCTTTTCTTGAAGATTTTTCTAGTCATAAATTTCCTACTCATTGCTGACGACGAGTAGGCAATTATCTAAATTAAACACGGGTGTCCAGGCCACTGAAGGACTTCCGGTTTCTCCTGTGCATTGTCTTCCAGTGCTTAGTGTTGTGTGTCTGATACGATTGTGCAGCTAGGCGTTTTATTCTCTTGTGTGGGCATACCGAGCATCAGCTGGCGGGTGTGTACATTTGGTATAAGAGAAAGATTCGCAGGGCACCATACTTTGGTTTCTGTTCAAAGGCTACCTGCCCAGTGATTGATTGCACCCGGGCATTCAGCCAAATGCCCTTTCAATGAGGCATGGCTCTGAAAAGTCAAAGCTTAATTGCAGATCCTCTTTAGATGCTGGTTCCTGGGGTTCTTTTAAGGAGTAGAAAACCCTCCAGCATGGTTTTAGCAGCGCGGGGAAGTTCTGCTCATTCTGGGCCGGCCAGCGCCGGACACTGAATCCTATTGCAACCTCCTTGGTTTGAATTCAGCAGTGGAGCTCTGGGGAGGGTTGTGGTGCTCAGAGATGCAAACCCCCTTGTCTGTCCAGATCCCTAGACACCTAACTGTATGTAGGGATTGGAGCCTGCTTGTCAGTACATAAAGATGTCTCCTATGGAGAATATGTAACTGGTCAGCCCTATTTATCTTAAGAATTCAACCCTTCTTGCAAGATTGTTATGTACAGCAGGATTAAGTGGTATGCCGTGGATATCTGGAGAAACAAGAGCATAGACCTTGTTGCCTATTACACTGTTGCTGCTCAGTTTCTGCTACTTCTTGGCCAATATCCTGTGCAGCCGACGACATACCCCTTGGTAACCTACAACAAGCATTGGCATAGCCAACAGGTCTCACCTTTGGAACATTATAAGTGTTTAGCCATGCAACAGTTGATGTTGCACCAAGTATCTTGTGCTGCATAATCAAATACTTATAAGGTCCCAAAGGCAAGACCGATTGGCTATGCCAGTGCTTGTTTAGAATGGTAATCACTGGGACAGGCACAGAATCCAGATGTTTGGCTCATTTTGGGGTTAACAAAAAGAGATTGCATCTGTAGTCAAACGATCTCTATACTGGCTAGCAGTTGGAGAAAGGAACCAGTTTAAGATACAGTGGGACCTGTACAGTCAGATAGTTATTTGTAGTACATAAAGTAGTACTTCGTTTCACTCTTTTATGCAATCTTGTATGCCTTTGTGAATTGGGCCTTTAAGAATTTGGATTATTTGGGTTGGGAGACCACCCACCTTAATGAATAATCACAACTCTTGTCAGGGTGAACACTAAAAGTCACTAAATTAACCAGAGTTCAATTCCCTGGTAGCTATGGCACAGAGCAGACAGATTTAACCTAGGGCAATGTGTAATTTACGCAGTGCCAAAACAGTAATAAAATACAGTCCTCTTCTGTTCTTCCTCAGGTTCAGAAAGTGTTCTCTCCAGGTGCCTTGTGTTACCACATATATGCCTGGCACCAGGTAATGTGCTGGGGTGAGTTCTGGGCCCACCCTAACCATTAGGGTAAAAGTTTCAGATGGCAACCCTACCCACTTTTCCAGTAGTTATCATTTGCCCTACTGCAAACACGCCAAAAATATCATGTGTAGGGGCTTTTTCAAGATGGTGAAAGTCTTCAGTCACACTAACCTTGGGCTCTGAGGGTTGTCGGGGTGCAGGGAGTGCACAAATCACTGGTGTCCTCCTACATGTCACACACAGCAGGCATTGTATCCACAACAAACGCAGAGAGAGACAGGCAGTGGAAGGTAACTTTTTAAAAGTTAATTTTACTTAACATTTATTAAAAATGTTACTTCACCATTAAATTGCATTTTTATTAATGTTTATAAATAGTTGTTTTATTATTTTTCGAGTTGTTTCCATGCTCGAGATACAGTATTAGTATCTTAATCTGTGCTCCGATTTTCTGTAAAGGACAGCTGGGCATGCCACAATTAAAATAGCTTTTAGGGTCTTGTCACTGAAAGGAACATGGTAGTGAGGGAGCTGGGTTTTCTATATCTCAGTCTTCTTGTGTAATCATTAGATAACCGCCGCCACTGGTCCTCTAGACCTTTATTTATTAATGAATAAAAATTAGGAGCAATCATCTACATAATCAATAAATCATTAAGACTTTTGATTTCAGTCAATAAAGAGAGTTAGAATGAGTAAAAGGGTTATATTTTCAAGTCTTTTCGTTTTTCATATATTTATTTATTAGGCAGTAATTTTTGAATGTCAGCATTAAAAGTTATTATAATTCATCAATCAATATTTGTTTATAAATAAGGCTGCCTGTTTTCCGTTTTCACTGATTTTTACAGATAAATACAGACAGAAAACCAATTATTTTCTTAACTGTATTTATTTTTTAATGTTGATAAAAACGGAAATTGGGTGCTTTTTGAGTGATTCTAAATACACTTTGCCATGACTGCCAGGCCAATAACTGTGTGCATTGATAGGTAAGGGGGTTAAAAAAAGGAATTTTAGTACAGAGGCTTAAACAGCAGTAGATATGCACAAGGCTGATACTGAAATGTGCATATTTTCATATGAGTGCACTGATTTATCTTCTGCGGGTGTTCATATCACTGGAACCTGGCAGGCATTCAAACATGACTGCATATTTATTGATTAAATAAATGTGGAAATATAGCAGTTTCAGCTTTATTTTTTCCACAAAAAACATAATAAATATGGATAAATACAGATAAAGTTGACAAAAAATAAATATGGATAAAGACAGATGGAAATGTCAAAAAAATAAATACCATAAAACTGTGAGCCCTTATTATAAAATAGAACAACATATTTGTTAAAATCACTGCCAGTATAGTAATAATACAACACGTGTATTCCATAAAGGGAACTCCCTATTCTAAATAAATTGATATAATGAGAGAAAAAGGTGTCACTTCAGAAACCCAATGAAGAGTTCTGATGAACGAGAGATTAGTGCACAAGCATACAGCCTTTGCAAATAAGACTCGAAATTATTCACAGCCACAAATCAGAAGACATCTTGAATTCAGCTAAATAACCTTTGGTGTAGAGAATTCAAATATTGTTAGCACCCTGTTGTTGATAGGGCGATATTTTTATCTCCGAAAGCTTAGATAAAGCCCTTGTTAATATGCCCCTTAATCTCCAGTGCATAACAAAAATGAATGTGTTCTTTTATAACGCAACTGGTGCTCATGTAAAGCGCTCTGATACTTTCTGGTCTAGTTCGCGCTATATAAAACTAAAAAAATAAAATAGTTGGGTGGGTAATGAATGCTTCTCCGATAATTTCAGCGCAGCACAGGATTTTCCAGTAAGCGAGCCACGTGCTCCAGTTTTTTTGCCACATATTAGAAGGGAAAAACTGTTTATTATTCGACCTATGGTTCCACACAGAGAAGGACATTCTGTTTATACATCATCAACTGCTGTCTGTCACCGATACCGGCCCAAACTGTTTGAGGCTTTGCCAACTCAAATTAGGGCATTACACTAGATGTTTGAGAAGGAAAAGACTGTAGAGTGTAGAGACACCAGAATTCGTTCTGGGCGTTGCTGCGTCATGTTCAGTCGTATTTGAAGACAGTAGCCTCGTTCTTCAGCCAAGCATAAAATTACCGCTGTCTCTATTTATCTTGTCTGAAAGCGTACCTCATTGTATGATAATAAAATTCTAGTTCATATATTCAGAGTGGTTTCCCGCAGACTTTGCTTGGGCCGACAGCCAGATAGATATACCACATTGAAAGTGCCGGCATTGTGACAACCAAACCCGTTCATTATGGTCAAAAGGATGTCTCTTCGACAAGGTTGGTTTTGGGTGGCGCTGCAATTAATACCACCTGGCACCATAGCGCCCCTCTTAATGCCTTGAAACGCGGACGCCTGCGCCAGTAATCAAGCTGCATTGATCATCTTCTGAGGTGGACTTTCTTCAGGATGGGGTCTGTGGGGCAGCCAGAGGTTTTGAGTGCTACCACAAAATATGACACCACCCTACCACAGTCCTTCATGGAACTGCAGCGGAGAAGATGGCTCGTGGCAAGATGTAATAAACAGAAGACTTGAAATGTAATACTGGTTGAATCATGCAACCGAAAAATGTATTATAGCTAAGCTAGCCGTGTGATTTGTGCAGTTATCCATAAAACCTTGGACTCAATTAAGTGCATTTCAGTTGTCTTTTTAAGCAAAAAAAAAAAAAAAAAGAAACACCAAAATAAAACACTCTACTGGCCCTCTTGCCAATAGAAGTGGGTGCAAAAGCGGCAATGATTAAGCAAGCAATGTTATTGATTATCCCAGGAAATATTTCCCAGCTTTCAAGTATAGGACTTAAAAAATATCTGATTTTGAAATGTGAAGAAATTGAGGTCTCAATTTTAAAAGTGGTTTGCAGTGACAAAGCGTGCAGTTACAAGATTTAGGAATACAACATACTTACTTGTGATGTAAAAAAAAAACATTTTGAGAGCTGGAAAAGTCTTTTTGACTCAATAAAGTTCTGAAACTCACGCCCAATCACAATTAGCAGATTGCATGAAAGGGGCGACCTCTTCTAATTACAATTCACCATAACATGTGCCAGTGGTTTGTCACTGCAATTCCAGTCACAAACCATTGATCAGATCTCTCTACACCTGAGCAGGGGGTGGTATCTCATTCACAAAGTGGAGTTTTCGCCATGGGATACCTTCACCCATGAGAATTGTGCCAGGCAGCTTTGGAGGTTGGGGATGGGGGCAGTGGTCTAGAGAACCACTACATTCTACCCCCAATATCTTCTAAAATTAGAAATCTTTTTTAAAAAACACAATCTGTATTTTTAAGAAGCACAGGTTGCTTCCAGACAAAATGTTTCCATTGGAATGTGAACACAGGTATGAAGGTCTGCTGTCTCTTGCAGGCCACCATATCAATAGTCATAGCCAACAGCAGAGGATCATAAATAGTATAGTACCTAATCAATAATCATTTGGCAGGATGTTTTGCAACCCTCTGCAAATTATCATTTTGAAGTGCAACTTATTAGTTCATATGTCACACTGGAAAAAGAAAGTCAGGTCTCAAAAGTAGTCCACAATTTGCATCCACTGTTTGCAACCCAACTGTGGGGCATATTATCAAGCACGGCGTTAAAATTATCGCCGCTTTAGCGGCAAAAAACTGCCGCTAAAGCGGCGATAATGGGCTTGATAATATGCCCTGGAGAATTCCAATAGAAGCCCATGTTGACACCAGAACATGGGCTTCTATGGGAATTCTCCAGGGCATATTATCAAGCCCATTATCGCCGCTGTAGCGGCAGTTTTCTGCCGCTTAAGCGGCGATAATTGTAACGCCGTTTCTTGATAATATGCCCCTTAGTGTGCAACAGGCACTTTCACCATAGTACTATTTGACCACACCACTGGCCTCTGTGATGCGCGAAGGTTTGATAAGATTTAGCCTGCAAATTGTTGGGCTGTTATCGCTCATTTCATCATGGAACAATGTCAAGAGTAACCCTGGGCGTAGTGGGCGTAGTGGGGCTACGTGGAGCATCGCAAAGTGTGCCCAAATCTATGCACACTCGCGCATGCGCGGGCGCCCGCGCATGCGCATTTGTGAAGAAGAAGTTGCAGCTGAAGGAGGAACTGGGAGCCCCGGGACGCCGCACCTCAGGTAAGATATTTTCTTACTTTTAAATACTTTAATTTATTTTAAAATAAGGGCGGGCGGGAAGTGGGCGGTGCGTAGTGGGGATATGCGGGGTGTGCGAGTGTGCGTAGATTTGGGCACACTACGCGATGCTCCACATAGCCCCACTATGCCCACTACGCCCAGGGTTACTCTTGACATTTTTCCATGATGAAATGATCGATAACAGCACAACAATGTGCAGCCTAAATCTTATCAAACCTTCGCGGGCGCCCGCGCAAGCGCATTTCTTGCGAGAAATGCGAATGCGCGGGCGTCCGCGCATGCGCATTTGTGAAGAAGAAGTTGCCGCTGAAAGAGGAACTGGGAGCCCCGGGACGCCGCACCTCAGGTAAGATATTTTCGTACTTTTAAATACTTTAATTTATTTTAAAATGAGGGCAGGCGGGAGGCGGGTAGCGGGCAACGCTGCTCCGCCGTGGCGTGTGCGTAGCGCTGCCTGCTACGCCTACTTCGTGCCCCATGAAGCAGGCAGCACTACGCACACTCCGTGGGCGGAGCGGAGTACTACGCCCACCCTTAGTCAAGAGGACTAATTTGAGTTGCAGATTTTGTTATGTAGTTTGCATAAATCTGACTCATTTTCTGTGAATTGATTCACATCGTATTGATCTTAAATGGAGGTTTCTAAAAACAAATATATTTTTTAAATGTTGAGGCTTAAGTACTTTTGAAACCTACTATAAAATATCTAGATTCTGGAATGACCAAAGAGGTATGTGCATGAGGAGCTCATTTAACAGGATCTTGTGGATAGGCATTCACCAGGAGTGAATGTAGCGTGATCAAGTCATTACTCCATGTTCAAAGGTACAAATGCACTTCTAAGGGATAAGAGCAGAACAATTACATTTCATATTGAAAGTACTTGGGATACGGTAAATTATGGTGACTAATCTTTGTCGTTTTTGTTTACAGGACTCATGGGGCACCAATGAATAAAGTAAGTAAAGGATTTATAGAGCGCACAAATTCTGAGGCACCTTGGCGCTAAGGTTTGCGTAGAAATGTGAACAATGCACAGGAAGTAGCGGAACATTCCTAAGTAGGAAATAACCAGGTTTTGACCATTTTCCTGAGCAAAGGTCTAGTAGGTTGAAGCCTAATGTGGGTTGGTAGCTCATTCCAGATCTTTGAAGCTCGATAAGCGAGGCATCTACCTCTTGCTTTGTTGATTTTAGGAACCTGGGCCCAGGCTTTACTGGCAGATCTAAGATTCAAATGGGGGTGTACCACTGAAAAGATTTCTGTAGATCCAATTGCCCTTCACCGTAGATTGCTTTATGTACAAGGCATGTGTTATATAGTATTTGATTTTATCTTTTATTTGTTAAAAAAAAAAGGCCAGAATCAGTATTTGTATTTGAGGGTCAGCAAGATGGACAAGTGGACCTGGAGTCTCTAGCTCGAGGAAACTCAAGACATGGGCACAAAAGAGGGCTAAGTCTTCATACTCTAATGCTATCAGCCTGAGGGAAGTAACACCTAAAAGGCAATAAAAGGGCAGGGCATGGGAAAGACTGTCTCTGCACTTCAGAGGGAACTGTTGTTTCCTCTTCTCCAACACCCTAGCGACTGGGTTTACACAATGGCTTCAGGAGTGCACTGAAGGAGCCTAGCACTATAGATTGCTTATTGTACAGACTACCTTTACCCTCCATTCTATACACCATCACCACAGAGAAAATACAAAATAGAATCCACTGTGACCACAGTCAACCATGACACATACACTTCTTACTCGTTCTGTCACACATACGTTGTATATACTAATACAACATCCCCAAGCAACTAGATGCAGCTAAGGATACATTGGCAGGGGACTGACAGAGCAATTTAGAGGGTTAGGCCATAGACATATCTCCTTGTGGAGGTATAGATACAAAATGCCTGTACTGCCATAGCTTTCTTCACTGTCAGTCCACCAAGTTAACTGATGGTAGTTGTAGGAAACTGCCATTTTCGACATGGCCCCCTCACTTTTTGCCTGGTATTTGATGTGATTTCAACTGGAAGTACACTGGGTTCCTGCTAACCAGGATCTCTTCCCAAAACCTTACAATTGTTTCTGCCAATAGGCAATACCGTGGGTACCCTCTGAAAGTCCCAAGTAAGTTGAATCCCTGGTACATAGGGCCTGAGGTACTAGAGAGGGTCCCTAAGGACAGCAGCTAAGCCCGGGCGTAGTCAATAGTCAAAGTATGCTTTATTCGAATTTCAATCATAAAAGCAGGATACAATTTTACAATAAACAATTACATACAACAATTTAAAATGGAGATTAAATTCCAGTCAAGGCATCAAATACAAGACATACTTTGCAAAGTTTTCTAACTTGGGTAATAACCCTGGGTAAAACGTACTGTTCTATTATAAATGACAAATTTATAAAAATAGAATATTTTAAATGGAGATGAGTTAAAAAGAATGATACAGGAGATAAAATGCTGAAAAGAATAATAACATAGCAGAGAATAGTCAAAAGACTAGCAGTCTCTGCGTGGTCAAGAGAGTAGTCAAATGGCTAGCAATCTCTGTCTAATCGACCACGCCCATCCTAGATACTTTGCGGTGGCTACTGAAATCCAAGTCAAAGTGCTAGTGCATATAATACGCAGGGCTACGGTACTACTGGTTGTTCCTAAATTTTTACACATCGGGGACAGCCAGATACGCCTTGGTGCTGCATAAGATTTACAGGAGAATAAAAAATGTCCAATGGTTTCGTTATTAATACCGCGAACAGGGCAACTATCACAAGATCCCCCTGCCCACTTAGCTGTCAGAGATTTGAGGGGAAGTGCACCTGCTCTCAGTTGAAAAAGGAGCTTCCTTTCTCCTGGCCTGGTTATATTATCCCAGTATGGTTCTAGACAGGGATACATCTTGGCCTCTAAAAATTCTCCAGTCATAGAACCAGCTCTGGAGCTACTCCAGAGCCGGCAGGCAACCAACTCCCAGTATGTGGTTTTTAGAATACTTTTGGATGGAAAAGTGGCT
The DNA here is from genome assembly GCF_964204655.1 of Triturus cristatus. Classification (NCBI taxonomy): domain Eukaryota; kingdom Metazoa; phylum Chordata; class Amphibia; order Caudata; family Salamandridae; genus Triturus; species Triturus cristatus. The sequence goes on from NC_140590.1 coordinate 1,032,453,119, forward strand.
CTCGCCGGATCTTCCCAGAGTGAGCACATACCAAGCTCAGACAGGGATGTCCTAAGTGATTTTAACCATCCAATTTTATGGTGTACATCAGATCGTATAATATCTAAAAAACCCTCTGCGTAATGAGAGAGTGCAGGAGTCGTCCATATCCTGCGCCAATATAAGATCGGGCGAAGTTGTACCAGATCTGAAACTGCTCTTCTACCCAAATCATATTTAAGGGGCAGCAATGGTGTGCTTTTAGGGACACCAGTTATTGCCCTGAGAAATTTGTTTTCTGAAGATTGGAGTGCAGCCACCTTCTCAAAACCCCAAAGCTCGGCACCATAAAGCGCAGAGCCTAGAGCCTTTGCCTCATAAACCTGTAAAACAGGTTTTACAGGTTTGGTCAAGGATTTTCTGTGCTCTGTAGTAACAGCACCGGCCAGTTGCCTGTGTCTGAGTGTAGCAATGTCAATATGATGCCGCCAATTCTTCTCGCTAGATATATGCATGCCCGGTATGTAAAAGTGTTCACTACTTCTAGCGGGCGGTCATTTAAAATGATTTTAGATTTAAAGCTACGATGGAGGTTAAAAATCATAAGCTTTGTTTTGGCTGTGTTAACCTCTAAGCCATACTCCCCACAAAATTGATCGAAGATGGACAAGGCACGCTGCAATCCGCTAGGAGTTTTAGATAGGATGAGCGTGTCATCTGCAAACATTAAAATAGGGATTTTGGTCCCAGCTAAAAAAGGGGCGTCCACTTGAGCAGAAGTCATACGGGCAACAACATCATTAATGTACAATGTGAAAAGGACGGGAGCCATCGCACAACCCTGCCGCACTCCCCTCCCAACAGGGAAGTCCGCGGTAACCGAGCCCAATCCCCCCCACTGAATTCTGGCATAATTGGATTCATGAAGCCTCATTATCAAAGATAATAACTCACTTGGGAGACCCTGCTTCTTAAGGACCGACCATAGTTTAGACCGGGGAACCAGGTCAAAAGCGGCCCGTAGGTCAACAAAGGCCGCATACAAACTACCTTTGGCCAGCACAACGGTCCTCCATTGCAACAATGTAAAACGAAAAACCTGGTCCACCGTGCTTGTGGATCGTCGAAAACCTGCCTGAAATGGCGAAAGTGCGTTAGTCTCCTCTGCCCAATCCAGGAGCCTATTGACGATCACACGCCCCACAACCTTTTGAATAGAGTCTCTAAGGCTTATTGGCCTATAATTACCCGGCAGGGATCGGTCACCTTTCTTGAAGACAGGAATAATTACTGCACCCTGCCATGATATAGGTACCGCTGAACCCATTGCTATAGCATTGATGAGAAGGTGGATATACTTACACCAACGCTCTTTATCATTGACAAATAGATCAGCAGGCACTCCGTCTAGACCAGGGGCACGTCCACAAGCGACCGTGCTAAGGGCCAACCTGATCTCAGCAATGTCAAAGAAATTTTCTTTGGGGAGATCTACACTAGTTTCCAAGCCCAAATTAGCATTGTTTGGTGCGGCGTACTGATTTTTAAAAAACTTTATCCATTCTTCTTCAGGCACATTGTTATGCGGGGGCTCAGGATGACCCGATTTACCCCACCTAACAATGTGCAAGAATAACCAGGAGTCATTTCTATCACTGGCTGCCTTTAACTTGGACCAGTGGTGCTCATCCCAAGTTTTCTTTGCCTTAAGTATACAAATTTTATAATCCTTTCTGGCGGATTGAATTACAGCAGATTGCCCCCCCTTGATGGCTTTACCTAAGGCTAATCGCGCCTCCCTGCACTGATCGTTATACCACTTAGCGGGCTGTGGGGCTCTAGCTCCTTTGTTTTTCACAGGGTTAAGGAAGTACTCTTTGATTGTACAAAAGAGGGTGTTGTGTAATCCTGCTACCTCGTCTAAGCCCGTACTAAGTGAATTAAAGTGCTCTATAGCTGATATTGCTTTATCAACCTCTCCACTAATGTTAGCAATAGCCTGGTGATTGATTACTACATTTTCCCATCTTAATCTACGCATATCATTAGTGGAAACGGCCAAGGGAGGGGCAGTCTCAAGAAAGCCTGTGGGCCGGTTGATGTGGGACCACCATTTGTGGGTTGTACACAGGGGGTTGTGATCGCTCTCTACCCTCCCAACAACCTCCATATCACAGATCAGGGGCCATAGTTTAAGACTACATAAGACGTAGTCAATTCTACTATTATGTCGCCCATTATCAAATGTACTTGACCCGTTTCTATCACCACTAGTCCTTCCATTTAGAGCTCTTAAGCCCTTATCGTAGCATAAGGTGTTCAGACCGATCACATCATCGGTCCAACGCGCAACCGAAGTGAGCTCTAATTTAGGGACTCCCCAGTGTCGATCCTTTTCATCACCGAAGAGGTCGTCTTCGTTAACTAGGGGTTCAAATGTTCTATTAAAATCCCCCGCGATGACGATGTTGGTATTTGAGGAATGAATGTCAAGAAGACTGCCCAAGGCTATTAAAACCTCGGATCTCCCCCCCCCCTGTTACTCCGGACATAGACATTGTAGATATCCAACATTCCTAGTTTATCCAAGTCCAATCTAATTAGTTGGATATCTCGATTTTTGGTGTCAACAACTTTGATAACCGACTTTAGACACTGGCGGACCCATATTGTTAAGCCCCCCATGGGTCTCCCCCTTAGGCCCTTCAATGCAGGCACAAAATAGTTCAAATATCCATGTACAAAAGAGGGTTCACATAACCAAGTCTCCTGGAATATGCATAAGTCAAAATTATTAACAAAGCATGTCCAATCCACAGATTCCAGTTTAGAGGATAGCCCTGCAATATTCCAGGAGAGTAAGTTCCCCGTGATATCCTCAATGTTGGCCAAACAATTAACAGATGATAAAGGATCAGGGACAATAAGATATTTAGTGCAAGTGTCTGCGCTTACTTCAGGTGCAGGATTTCTTGACTCGTTAGAAACTGGAAGTACATCAGGCATTGGCTCGTCAGGGACCAATGTCTGGGCCTTAAAATTATTGAGTCAATCCACGTCATCAAGATTTGCTAAAGCCTCATAACGATTTCTCAGTGGAATGGGAGGATTAGGTGGAATACAAGGTAAAGCCCCAGAATTAATGGTGGAAGCTATCTTAGGTCTGGGAAAAAAATAAGTTAGTTCCCAAGTAGTAATAAAAGACCTCGTGTGATTTGTATGCCAGTTTAAAATATGGCTAACGGCTCTAGGGTCCCTGAAGTTAATTAAAATGATGTCCCCTTTTATGTTCTTTGGTGTATTTCCCAACCAGGGTAAACGCCTGACATGTAAGATCTCACCATTTATATACGAGGGGAGAGGGCGATTTTGTCCAAGCCAATGAATCACCTTGTTTTTTAGCTGTAGATATCCCTCCATTACATCATCCTTTATAGTTGGAACACCCGCAAGTACAACTACAAGAGGGACAGCTTCTGGTGGCAGGTCAATAGAAAATGGGCCACGTGATTTTGTAATAGGAACCAAGTTGTGACTTTTTCTATCACACATTGGCCCCCCTTGCATTGGAATATTTTCTCCCAAGCAATCTCTAACCTTGTTTAAATATATTGACTTGGGTGTAGTAGTTCCTCCTATGTTGTTACTAATTACATTATTTGTACTCGGGCTAACTTGGGATGTCAACGCTTGTGATAATGCGATAGAGGGTGGTACAACAGAATCCGAGACAATAGGGGATACTGTTGTTGGCTTTACAGAGCTCATAGTTGATTCCCTTTTGCTTTCCATTAGAGATTCTACTTTCTCTAGCCTTTTTTCGATAGCTTTTAAACTCTCGACAATGGGTAGCATAAGAGATTTCAATAACTTATCTATATTACCCAATAATTCCGTAGAGATTATATCGTTTACAGAACAGGATGTAGACGTACCGGGGAGAGATATATTATCAATACAAGGAATAGAACCTTTGTCAATATGAACCAAATCAGAGTTACAACTAGTTTTTTTCTTTTTACTCTTTTGTAACTCAGGGTCTATCTTTCTCCTTTTTCTAGGTAATGGGCTAAGATAATTTGGGTTGCCTAAATAAGTTAACCTTTTGGGATAAAGGTTTAATAGCTTGTGGTAATGGCCCAATCGGTACAACCAAATCGGTGATTAAATCAATGGGTAAAGGTAAAGCAGTTGTGGACAAATCATTAGATATCTCATCCAAAGTTAGGTTTCTAGGTGATGTTACAAGGTCATTTTTACCCGGGAGGGTTGGAGTCTCTTGATAAGGTGGACCACTCTTGTCTGGGGAAGTTACTTCATATGGAGGGGCCGTAGATAAAGACAAATGTTTGATAAGCTCAATAGAGCTACGGCGCCTCGCCCTTAGTTCTGCGAGAGTGGTTTCGCGATCTAATCCCGAATTGACTTTAAATAAATAACTATCAAGGGTACCCTTTTTGGAACAATCATCCATGTTGGTGTCACTAATAAAAAACGCCTCTAAAGTAATACATACAACAGAGCTTTAGAGGAAAGAAAAACAGAAGTGGCAATAACATATGGTAGGGTAAACCAATCCAAACAAAATTACCCTCGAATGAGAACAGTAGAAGATAAAAGTCAAGAGGGTGAGCGCGGCCCGGCCTCCTTCGGCTCCGGAGGGCTACAGAGGGCCCGCCCTTTGCCCGGGCTTAGCCCGGCGCCGCCCGCGCGCGTCCCGCGACGCGGAGGGAGCCTCCTCCTTTTGAGCGCCTCCGGGCGCGAAGAGAAGCGGAAGTCGGCCGCAAGGCAGCCTGGGAGCTGTAGTCTCCCCCTGTCGTGAGCGCGTTTGAATGAAGCGCCGACAAGGGAGACCAACAGCGTCAACACCCCAGGAGCGGCAAGGATGGCCAAGGTTTTGCTGTGGGTCCGCAGGTAAGGTAAGTGTCACTGGTCAAAGATTATCACCCCCGCTCCACCGAGGGAGCCTCCTCCTTTTGAGCGCCTCCGGGTGCGAAGAGAAGTGGAAGTCGGCCGCAAGGCAGCCTGGGAGCTGTAGTCTCCCCCTGTCGTGAGTGCGTTTGAATGAAGCGCCGACAAGGGAGACCAACAGCGTCAACACCCCAGGAGCGGCGAGGATGGCCAAGGTTTTGCTGTGGGTCCGCAGGTAAGGTAAGTGTCACTGGTCAAAGATTATCACCCCCGCTCCACCGAGGGAGCCTCCTCCTTTTGAGCGCTTCCGGGCGCGAAGAGAAGCGGAAGTCGGCCGCAAGGCAGCCTGGGAGCTGTAGTCTCCCCCTGTCGTGAGCGTGTTTGAATGAAGCGCCGACAAGGGAGACCAACAGCGTCAACACCCCAGGAGCGGCGAGGATGGCCAAGGTTTTGCTGTGGGTCCGCAGGTAAGGTAAGTGTCACTGGTCAAAGATTATCACCCCCGCTCCACCGAGGAAGCCTCCTCCTTTTGAGCGCCTCCGGGCGCGAAGAGAAGCGGAAGTCGGCCGCAAGGCAGCCTGGGAGCTGTAGTCTCCCCCTGTCGTGAGCGCGTTTGAATGAAGCGCCGACAAGCGAGACCAACAGCGTCAACACCCCAGGAGCGGCGAGGATGGCCAAGGTTTTGCTGTGGGTCCGCAGGTAAGGTAAGTGTCACTGGTCAAAGATTATCATCCCCGCTCCACCGAGGGAGCCTCCTCCTTTTGAGCGCCTCCGGGCGCGAAGAGAAGCGGAAGTCGGCCGCAAGGCAGCCTGGGAGCTGTAGTCTCCCCCTGTCGTGAGCACGTTTGAATGAAGCGCCGACAAGGGAGACCAACAGCGTCAACACCCCAGGAGCGGCGAGGATGGCCAAGGTTTTGCTGTGGGTCCGCAGGTAAGGTAAGTGTCACTGGTCAAAGATTATCACCCCCCCACGGAGTGTACGTAGCGCTGCCTGCTTCACGGTTTGCGAAGTAGGCGTAGCAGGCAGTGCTGAGCACACACCACGGTGAAGCAGAGCTGCCCGCCACCCGCCGCCCACCGCCCGCCCGCCCGCCCGCCCTCCTTTTAAAATAATTTTAATAATTTTAAAGTAAGTAAAATGCCTTACCTGCAGTGCGGCGTCCCGGGGTTCCCTCTTCCTGGTTGACGGCAACTTCTTCTCACAAATGCGCATGTGTAGATGCCCGCGCATGCGCATTTCTCGCGTATGTCATCAGTGATGTCATTTGAGATGTCATCAGTGATGTCATCAGTGATGTCACTGACCATGTCATGAGTGATGTAATATGTGACGTCATCAGCAGTGCATTGCGGGGGCGCGAATTATAGTTAGCTGAACTAACTATAACGGGGGAATTTCTAGGGTTTTGTACGAGGGAAATGTCCAGCTAACAATAACGTCCCTAAAACCTATGTTTTTTTCAGTGAATTTCTAAGGTTTTTTAAATGCCAAAACCTAACTATAACGCCCCTGAAACCTATGGTTTTTTCAGTGAATTTCAAATGTTTTTTAAATGCCAATTCCTAACTATAACGTGCATGAAACCTATAGTTTTTTCAGTGAATTTCAAAGGTTTTGTAAACGCTAATTCCTATCTATAACTTATCTCTAAAGATATCATGTTTAATGATTTTCATTGGATTTCTATATTTTTCAATTTCAGTGTCAATTTCATTAATTATGTTTTTTTGAAATACTATTCTATCACCATTTTTTTAACTTATTTTTACAATTAATTATTTTAAAAATTAAAAAATAATATTTGTTTTTATTGGGTTTTTAAAAAATATTTTTTTATATTTTTAAAACAATTTTTAAACTATATTTTCAAAACTTTATGTTTTATTTTTTTCCCATTTTTTTGGGATTCGCGCACCCTATGCGCACCGTTCTCGATCCCTATGCGAAAGCATCCACGCATGGTATGCGTTGGGTACGTGTTTGCAATGCGACCGGTACGCGACTCCAAGCCTATACGCGACACGTACGATGTACATAACGCGACGCGTGCGCGCTTCCATGATGCGTCATATGCGTGTATGACGCGATGGGTGCGCGGATCCGGCAAAATATTTAACATTTAAAAAAACATATATATATGTATTTCATGTGAATATTAATTGAAGAAAAACTCTAAACTAGTCTTAAAAGTAAAATATTTTTACATCTAATCCTATATTTCTTTTTAATTGAATTTCGCGGATGCGCCCTGGGTGCGTGATGCGTAAGCGCAGGGTGCGCGGATCCCATGTGACCTGCAAAAAAAGAGATTTGATTGGTTCATTACACTTCATATTCTAACTATTGAAAGACCCCACCCATTTCAATCATTCTTCTTTGAGCTTCTTGGGAGGAACATCTCACACCTTAGAAATAGAAGAAACTTTTTGGGGAAGATTTCCACAGCTGCTATTTTTCTGAAGACAATGGCTTCTGCACAGCAGTCACCATCAGAATCAGACCATTCGTCCGATGAGGAATTTGTTGTGGAACCTCCACGAACAGAAAGATACACCTCTGTGGTGTGGAACTTTTTTACCTTCCCAGAAGCACAAAATAAAACTAATTCAACTAAAGTGACATGTAAAATATGTCAAAGAGTGCTTTTTCAGAGGAGATCCATCAAAAAAATACTCTTGTGGGACTGCGAGTATGTTAAAACACCTGAAGACTCTGCATCCCGTGAACCTGGCCAAGCAGGAATGCAGAAGACTCCGACAGCAGCCTCAGCCAGCAGTGGCAAGCACTTCTGCAGCATCACCATCGAGCACTCATCCGAACATACGTCCAGAATTTGTAAAACTAAAAATTAGTTGCATTAAATGCAACAAACTACTATGTCAAGGAGAGCAGTCAATTGAACTAATCTGCCGAGCGCAGCAAAACCACAAGTGCTAAACTTGTGTTTATTTATTTTTTTGCAGAAGTTGACTGTTTTGTTCCTCCTGTTGTCTTTTTTTCCTTTTGAAAAAAACAAAAAAAACCCAAAATTGTTCCAAAAAGTACAAAAAAATAAAAATACAAAAAAGAAGAAAAAAAAAGTTCTTCTAAGAACTAACTTTCCTGGTTCAAAAAAAGAGCTATATTTGTTTGTTTGTCTGTGAAAGTTTAGATGAATGTATGTGTAGTATGTAATTGACTGAACGAATGCATATGGTGAATGTATGAGTGCAGAACTATGAGGAAGTGCTGCAGCATCACACAGTAACCTCATTAACTACAGTGAGCTGTGGTACTTTTGAAGCACAGGGATGCAACATATGTACATAAATATGTTGCAAATCTATGCTTCTCTCTGCACGGCTGCTTAAACTGCAGCCATGGGGTGACACAGGCACCCTTGCACCATAGTGCAAGGATATCTGTGTCATGTGCTGTTTGTTTCTGTGCAGGAAGACACACCTTCCTGCACAAAAACAATCAGTAAAGGCATTTTTCTCCTTCAATGTATGCTGAGCATTTTAGCATGCATTGAAGATGTAAAAATGTGGAGAAATGTAAACAATTCTCCTTGTTGTGCTTTCCTACACCAATTTTAGAATGGTGCAGCATTCACACACAAATCGAGATTTATGATTTCTAACAAATCTAGACATGTGTCTTGTTCTATGAGTTTTCAGTGCAATCATGCACAACAACACTTATAGAACACCCTTTCAACGCAAACTGGTGTGCATAATGAGGTTGCATTTACATGGAGTATAAAAAGTAGAAAGAGTGCCTTTTCCTCTCTTTGTAAATATGAAAGAGTGTCTTGCGCAATAAATATGTTACAAAAAGTGACATATTTCCAGTTTAAAAATTCCTTGCGTATGATGGAAGGTAAGCACAGAGTTTTGTCTGCAAAGATGTTCAAAGAAGAATGATTGAAATAATTGCGGTCCTTCAATAGCTACAATGGGAAATATTATGAACCTCTCAAATCTCTTTTTTTGCAGGTCACATGATATCTGATTATGGTCAGATTTCAAAACTACATAGGTATAAACAGAGTGTTTTTAGAAACGTGTTTCAACTTTGTAGCTTCTTGCAGACCCCCTCATTCTGCATATTGAGACTTAGTTAAACTTACCTTCACAGTAATAGGAATACAAAATAGTATACATTTTATTCAGATTTTCATTGCAATCTAAATTCATATAAATTGCTTATTTTAAAATTTGGATCTGTGTAAGAAAAGGAAAAAAAAATCATAACATGTAATAATACATTTTTTACAACACAGCATAATTTCCACAAAGTAATTTGTTTGCCATTTTTGCTGTTCTCAGAATATATTGAATTTCACTAAAAATAGTGATTTCAATCGTACTCATCACTTAACAGCGGGCAAAAACAAAAAAACAATCAGAAAGATTGTTAAAAAAAAACAACATGCTATTCTCAGCAAAATACCACAAGATACAAATCACAGATATATAAAATGCTTACGGCTAACAAAATTTTATAAGTTTAACTTACAAAAACTGTAAATGTTGTCGCTTTAAAATATTCACCGAATCTAAGGATGAATTTTTGGAGGAGGCACCATGCCCACAACGTTTTTCTTCAGTGCTGTGGAAATATTTTACTTTTCCCGACGGGCAAACAAAGATCAATGCCACCTTGGTCACGTGCAAGATTTGCAAAAGAGTTCTGTTGCGAGGGGATCCTAACAAGAAATGCTCGTACGGCACGGCAAGTATGATGAAACACCGAAGGACCCTTCATCCAAACAATCTTGCACGAGAAGAGTGCAAACGGATGAGAAACACTCCTATTCTGTATCTTTAAAAAAGAATCACAAATAAATGTATTTTAATAACTTTCAAATGTATACTATTCCATTACTGTACAAACACATTTTATATAAAAACTGACTAAGAAACTATAACCCTGAACCACAAGTGTGACGATGGTTAAAACACTACATGCATAGTGCATACTACTTTGAAGCAGTTCATGCCCTAAAGCCTACCTCACTAAAAGACTACATGCTAACTGACTGAAAAATTACACTACTATAAGGAGACACACTGGGTGAGTAACAGGGTGTTTGCTAGAAGTGTATGAATACTGACTGGGGAATTGAAGGTGTGAAAAACAACTGTATAGGTGGTTAGAGGCCTGCATGCATAGTGAATAGGCATTTGAAGCAGTCTATGTGCTAAGGCCTGGCTCACTGCATGAGTACTTGGGAACTGACGGAATGATTAGAGTACAGCAAAGAGAGTGCCTGGGTGAATTTATAAGTGGTTGGCTTTTGACACAGTGAATGGATTAGTGCAAAGGGAGTGACAGGATGTTTGCTGGACTGTATGGATACTGACTAGGGAATTGAAGATGTGAAAGACAAGTGTATAGTATGTTAGAGGACTGCATGCATACTGCATAGACATTTGAAGCAGTCTATGTGGTAATGTATGGTTCACAACATGAGTACTTGGACACTGACTAAATCATCAGACTACTGCTAGGACAGTGCCTGGGTAAAACTTTTAAATTTTCAGTTCTGGCACAGTGAAGAGAATAGTACATGGTACTGCAATTTAGTGTCAAACCCTGACTCATTTTATCAATGCATAAGCAAAGAATAGCTTCTAAAGCTGCTAAAACTTGACAACATGACTGGTTATAAAAACAGTTATCTGTCAGCAAACACACAATGTTACCAAATGCTTCTATCACAGTCCTTACCCAAATGTACATAGACTCACAGTGTGATTTTAGACAAGCAACACTATCCTAGGAGTTTACCAAACTCATTCACTAGCCTAGAAGAGGTAAGGGTACTGCACACAATTTGCATATTTAAGTACAGCACATTAGTGTCAAAGCATGACTCATTTAATCAACGCATAAGCAAAGACTGGCTTCTAATGCTACTAAAACTTGACAGGTTTTAAAAGAGTTATCTACCAGAAAATACACGATGTTACCAAATGCTTCTCTCACAGTGGTTCCCAAATGCACACAGACTCACAGTGTGATTCTAGACAACAACCACTATACCTAGGAGTTTACCAAAAATCATTCACTACTGTGGAAGTGAAAAGGAAACTGCACACAATCTACATATTTCAGGACTGCACTTTTGTGTCAAAGCCTGGATCATTTAATCAAACCATAAGCAAAAACTGGCTTCTAATGCTACTAAAACTTGACAACAATTATCTGTCAGCAAATACACGATGTTACCAAATGCTTCTCTCACAGTGGTTCCCAAATGCACACAGACTCACAGTGTGATTCTAGACAAGCAACACTATCCCTAGCAGCTTACCAAAACTCATTCACTACTGTGCAAGGGGTAAGGAGACTGCACACAATCTACATATTAAAGTATAGCACATTAGTGTCAAAGCATAAATCATTTTATCAATGCATAAGCAAAGACTGGCTTCTAATGCTACTAAAACTTGACAACATGACAGGTTTTAAAACAGTTATCTGTCACCAAATACACAATGTTACCAAATGCTTCTCTCACAGTGGTTCCCAAATGCACACAGACTCACAGTGTGATTCTAGACAAGCAACACAAGCAGCTCTATCCCTAGCAGCTTACCAAAACACATTTCTTCATCTAGAAGGAGTAGTACATTTTAGTATAGAAACATAACTCATTTCACAAATTCATAAACAATGACTGGTTTCTAATTCTACCAAAATATAAAAACAGCACAGTTATCTGTTTGCAAACACATGAAAAACACAAATGCTTATCACAGAATGGTTTCTACATGCACACACACTGTAAATAAGATTGTAGAGAAAAAAAGTACTTCCTACACTTTAGCAGGAGAAATACATTAGTCTGATTAAAATCAAAATAGTCTACATACATCCCCTCATAATTAAATAACTCACCTTTCAAGTTGTTTTGTAGATTAAGAAGTATATTAGTCACACACCAGATTTTCTTTTACAGAATTTCTGCACTGTGCACCTCTCAGCAAAAACAAAGAATGGAAAAGTTTCCCTTTCACTTTCCACACATATACATGTAAACATCAAAACACAATCTTTCACACATAAATTCAAAAGCAAACACACATTTCTATTGGTTAAACATTTCAACCCTTTCCAAATGAAATACATTTCAACCCTTCCCCCAATCTTCCTTCTGCCTATTACCATAGAAACAGGTCATGGAACACTGCACTGAGCACACAGGTCACAAGTTCAGCACACAATGGGGCATATCAACAACAACCGGCGATAATTATCGCTCAGCGCTCTTAGCGTGAGGATAATTATCGCCGGCTAGCGTGAATTTTTATCGCTGAGATAGCGTGCTATTAGCAACGCTTATCTCAATAGCGATAAAAATCTACACGCTAACAGGCTAACGTGAGATTATCGCTGGAAACCCAGCGATAATCACACGTTACCTTGTTGATAGGGACAGGCAAACTTAGCCATGATATCCTCCTTCCATAGGATATCATGGCTAAGTCTGAAAATTAGCAGACGTAAAAAAACAGCGTTAACCGCGGTTAGCGCTGCTTTTTTTGTCTCTAACAGGGTTAGCGACATTCTTGATAATAGGAGAAATGTCGCTTAGCGACATTTCTCCTATTATTTTACTCTGGAACGCCCCCTTTGCATCTCATTAGAGATGCAAGGGGAAGCGTAGAGTAAAAGGGTGCTAACATGCAAATTTGCGTGTTAGCACCCTGTTGTTGATAGGGTGCTAGTTTTAGAGATAAAGCCCTTGTTGATATGCCCCATAGTTGCTAAACAAGACAGCAAGTGTGCTTGACTTTTCAACATATCAGCTTATCATATATAATGTTCCTTACAATCAGTTTTTGTTAACCTATAAGAATCATGCCTTTAAAAATCAGAAATATACACCCTACCTTTCAGTGTAGAAAGTTGTCATATGATTTCTTGTCTCTTTTCAATTTTTTTTTCTTGGATCCACGCACTCAACGCGAGAGAATCCGTGCACCCAACGCGATAGGATGTGCGCACCGTGCGCGCATTTCTCCGTTTAAAAAAAAAAAAGTGGGCCCCAGGGGGTCCTTCTGGGACCCCCTCAGCACCTCTAGAGGGCCAGAGTATTTCCACTCTGCCCCCTTTATATGTTTTACACACTTATTCCCCTTGCTTCTTCAGCCTCGCTTCTACCGAGGAAGAAAATGGCCGCCAACAGTTCCTGGTTTCGAATGTAGACAGACACTCGACAGCCAATTAGCATTCAGCGTGCGATCGGGAGGGTGCGCGCTCGGTTCGAGGAGGGTGCGCTTACGGTGCGTGTAGGGAGCGCGGATCCTCCCCGGCCATAGATATATATGTACTTTTAACTCTAATTTTCTCAGGAACTACTGAACGGATTCACACCATTTATGCAAAAGGCATGAGTCTGAACTGAGGACTACCTCTTTGCCAAATTTGGTGTCATTCCGTTCAGCGGTTCGGGCTGTAGCTGTGACAACAGATCCTATGGAAAATTGCATGGGGAAAACGCGTTTTGGGACCCCCCTTTTTTCTCGACCCCCGCTTGACGGATCACCGCAAAACTTTCAGGGTAGGAGCGGAGTGGACCTGGCCAAAAGTTTAGAAAATTTCGAGAGGATTCATCAACCGGCGCCAGACTTATTGGGAATAGAATGTTGCAGATTTCCTATGGAAAATAGGTCCTAACTAGAACTATCTACTGGCGACCGCCAGTAGATAATATATATATATATATAAATATATATAGAGATAAGCGGGGAACATCCATCCAGTTCCACTTCACATCTTGCACCCGACACGAATTCCAACATACGCGAGCTCTTCAGAAATCTTGAAAAGCACATGAAGGCTGAGCAAGCAAAGTGGTGGGAGCACAAGTCTCTCAGCCGATACCTGGAAGTGGGACGCATACCGAGGGGGCTTCGTATCATGCTTGCCCCAAGTTAGGAAAACCCTGACCTGAGGACGCTTTCAGAATGGGCTGAATGTAATTTGGAGTTGTCGCGTAGGTTGGTGGTACTCCTGGTGAAATATGCAGAGAGTGACCGGGAAGCGCTCCAAAATGAAATTGACACTCTGAATGTGGAAATCAATAAAGTGAAGGTTACAGCTTTGATTACCAAGTACAGAGAGGATATGATTGCACGCTTATCCCGTGAGGAGGAGATAATAAAGAAACGAAAGGCATTCAAGTTTCAGCGGGACAAACTTGACTACGAACATGGCCAAATATTTACCTTCTCCAAAAGGTACGATAGTGTCAAAGCACATAAAAAGGTGATTCCCTCCACATCAGTCATCCAATGAGTTACCATCTGCAACATCAGCATCAGATCTTAGTTCCGCCATTGGTAGTGGTTCTGATAATTAACTGACATGGGCTCAGAGGTCGGGGTTTCACAAATTCTCCCTGGCGCAGGAAGTGGACTGTCTGCGCCAGGACAGAAGGCAAACACTTCGTCCAAGTGTACAGGGTGCAAACAGCAACTCAAACGTAATAGAAAAAGATGGGAAAGACGACAATGCTGCAAACAACGCAGGCAGAAAGCAGAACAACAGAAAATCAAAGACTGTGATGTACAAACTGTCATCAACCTTACAGATATTTCCGTAACAGAGAGCGAGACCTCCATATTGTCCCTTGGTTTATCATTTAGCCCCAAGAGTGACTTCAATTACGCGCAAAGACGCATAGATATGTATAAGTTTGTGCGGAAGTTAAAATTGCGAAAGTTTCGCCTAATGCAAGGTTCCATGAAAAGAAAGCAATCCATGGCGTCAACCGACACAATCATGAGCCCTCCGATTTTAACAGTGGGTGACGTTGGGCTAATGCATGATCTTCAAGAACTGCAAAGGGAGGGTGACAACGTTGTGGCAACCTGCAGTCAAATGGTAGACAGACAAGATACTGGTGCTTTGACTCCATTCAAACCGAAGTCTACTTTTTGTCCAGTAATACTGAGGGACAATATAGATGTATTTCATGATAAGGTGACACAGGAACTAAAAATTCTTTATAAGAAACAAGGTGAAATCAAAAAACGTTACACTGTCCATGATGACTCTTATTTCAAATTAATGAAAATATTGCGGCTTAACAACAACGTAATTGTCAGACAATCAGACAAGGGCAGCAATGCCGTTCTCTGGCTCCGCAATATGTATATGACTGAGGCCTTGAACCAATTGAACAACAAAGACTGCTACAGAAGGAGTGACATGGCAATTGGTAAAACATCTTGGAATTCTTATTATTCTAATTTACTGGCATGGAAAAGTACGGGTCTCCTGTCAATGGATGAATTTCGTTTTCTTAAGAATGATCACCCTGTGATGCCGGTGGTATATTTTATACCTAAAATACACAAGGATGTTTATGTACCACCGGGCAGGCCAGTAATATCAGCGTGCAATTATATCATGGAGAATGCCAGTAAATACGTAGATTTCTTTTTACAGGAACATGTGAGGTAGTTGCCATCTTTTGTACTTGATACAGGGGATCTGTTATGCAAATTGGATGATGTTGTTTGGAATGATGATTACTTGCTCATATCTTTGGATGTCTTGTCTCTCTATACGAGCATCCATCATAGGGATGAACTAAAGGCCGTAGAGTATTTTTTAAATACACGATCCATTTGCTTCTATGAACATAACAAAATGTTAATGGCCATTATATCTATGTGTATGGAAAACAACTTCTTTTTGTTTAAAAAACAAGTGTACCAGCAGGTCAGGGGCGTGGCTATGGGGGCCTGTTTCTCCCCAGCTATGCTTGTTTGCATATGGGGCTGTGGGAGGAATGGGTCCTCAGGCCAGCTTATGAGGAAATCATAAACAGTCATATAATACGATGGTACAGTTACATAGATGATCTGCTCATTATTTGGAAGGGCTCGGAGATTGGGGCCCTGCAATTTATTGAGCAGATCAATGAGAACAACTTGAATTTGAAATTTACAGGCCATTTGAGTCGTGAGGCAATCTGCTTTCTTGATGTCGAAATTCTGATAAAAAATACACAGCTGCCCACTAGACTGCACAGGAAGGCTACGGCTGGTAACTCGCTACTACATGCAGCGAGTCATCATCCAGCGCATCTGATCCGCAGTATCCCCTTTGGGGAGATGTTGCGTATTAGAAGAATCTGTAGCACTGATGAAGATTGCATTAAAGCGCAGACTGAATGCCGTACCAGATTTCTCACACGAGGTTACACCCCTAGTGTAGTGGACAAAGCTATGGCCAAAGCAAATGAGCAGTGCAGATCACAGGCACTGGCTAGTAAAACACCTAAAGGTAACTTACTCGAGACAGTACAGCCCTCAAGGCTTATTCTGACGTATAGTAATCAACATCAAACTATCAGAAAAATTGTCAATAAAAATTGGGAATTAGTAAGAAATGATCCTGTGCTGGGGGACCAACTAACAAGGTCCCCCAATTAACATTCAGAAAAGCCCGCCCGATGAGCAACTCATTGGTCATAAGTAGTCCTGAAGTGTTTCATAATACCACTTGGTTGACTGACGGTCAGTAAAGGCTTTATCAAATGTGCAGTTTGTAAAGCATGCAAACATGAAGTAAGCAAGACGGAGTACACCACACCGTTTTGAAGCAGGCCAATTAAGATTGACAAAATACTTCCCTGCAAGACGGAGTTTGAGGTGTATGTGCTGAAGTGTCCTTGTGGCCTGTGCTATGTGGGCAGCACGAGGCTGCAGGTCCACAAGAGGATACTCCTGCATATAAGGGCAATCAACAATGGGGATACGTTGTATCTTGTTGCCCGTCATTTTGATGAATTGCATGCTAAAAAATCATGTGAGTTGCGTTACTTTGTGTTGGACTCGATTCCACCGTTGAGGAGAGGTGGATATCGTGAAGCTCTTTTGAGAAAACTGGAAACTAAATACATTTTAGAAATGGATACAAAAACACAGAATGGGTTAAATTCCAGTGAGGATTTTTATACGCATCTGTAATATGTTATTTCCTCTTCTGTTAATTAGAATGTACCCATACTTCCATGCTGCTGCTTCTTTATGATATGTTTTTAGATTACATTTTTTATATAGTCTGCACAATTTTGCACATTAGGGTTTTCATAGGGATTTTTAATGTGACACTCTTTATGCAGTAGCACTTTATTCTAAGACCTGGTTTATAGGGATCATTGCCCGCTTGGGCTTTATTGTGAGTTGTTTACTCAGGGTACTGTAACATTGTATACAGTTTACTATTGTGCAATGTGATATTTAATACTGAGATCTTTAATGCTGCTACATCGATTATGATGGGATAAGGTTAATATTTATACTTTTTCATGGTTTATGCTTTTTTTAACGACTGTACATTTATTTATAATTATGTATTTATATGTGTTATTTCAGTTGAGTATCTCTTTCAATTGGCATCCCTTCTAATGAGTGCGTCATTATTGTTCGGTTTTACCAGGTATTTATTTCCAGGTTAAACAGAGAACCTAAGTGATATTTATATTTATATTATTATTTTGCGTCATTTTGCACATTGTCAGCCAATAAGAGCTGCTATGTTAAAAACAAATTGCGACTCCAATATGTTTTTTCCATGTCTATGATGAAGAGCAGGTTTGTTTGAGCACTGTCACTTTAAAATGAGGTGAGTTCACCTGGTAATGTGTCATGGGATCAAGGTCCCACGAGGACCGAAACGTGTAATGGCGGCGGTGCTGGGCATACAATAAAGAAAAGAGCACTGCAATTTTGGGTTTGCTTCGTCTTTTCTATGATTGGAAGTCAGAGACGAGTTTACAAGATATATATATATATATTCACTTAAAAAACCATAGGTTTCACACATGTTATAGTTAGGTGGATATTTCACTCGTAAAAAACCAGTGAAATTCCCCCGTTATAGTTAGTTGAGATAACTATAACTCGCGTGCCCGCAATCCTCTGCTCATGACGTCACATATTACATCACTCATGACATGGTCAGTGGCATCACTCATGACATCACTGATGACATCATCCTTGTGATAGAGTGGCGGTCGCGCGAGTTATAGTTATCTCAACTAACTATATCGGGGGAATTTCATTGGTTTTTTACGAGTGAAATATCCACCTAACTATAACATGTGTGAAACATATGGTTTTTTAAGTGAATGTGCAAGGTTTTTTAAATGCTAATTCCTAGCTATAACGTGTGTGAAACCTATGGTTTTTTCAGTGAATTTGTACGGTTTTTTAAATGCTAAGTTATGTATGTATTATAATTTTTTTTATATATTTATTTTTCAATAAACTACTTTTTAAATTTTTTCTTTTTTTTTAGGGTTTTTCACCGTGCGCGCACCTCCGTGATTTTTAAAAAAAAAAATTAAATGTTTTTTCTGCCTTCGGGGTCCTTCAGGGAACCCCTGACAAAGGCTAGGGGGTCAGGAACTCTCTACCCTGCCCCCTTTTCACGTTCGCCACCTTCCTTTTCCACTCTCGCACTGAAAACAAACAAAATGGCGGCCGACACTTCCTGATTTCGACCGATTCGAACGTTGACTGACAAGTAACAACCAATCAGAATTACGCTCGCGCATGTTAGGGTGAGCGCACGGTGCGCGCACGGTGCGCGCACGGTGCGTGGCTATAGATATGTATGTGCTTTTAACTGCAATTTTCTCAGGAACTACTGAACAGATTGACTCCATATATGCAAAAGGCACATCCCTGACCTGAGGACTACCTCTCTGCCAAATTTCAAGTAATTCTGTTCAGCCGTTTGGGCAGTACCTTCAACTAAAGGTCCTATGGGAAAATGCATGGGGAAAACGCGTTTTGGGACCCCCCTTTTTTCTCGGCCCCCGCTTGACGAATCCCCCTGAGACTTTCAGGGTAGGAGCTGAGCGGAGCGCCCCATTAGTTTTGAAAATTTTGCGAAGATTCGTCAACCGGCGCCAAAGTTATTCAAAATAGAATTTTGAGATTTCCGATGGAAACACGGTCCTAACTATAACTATCTACTGGCGACCGCCAGTAGATAATATTCACTGAAAAAAACATAGGTTTCAGAGGCGTTATAGTTAGCTGGACTTTTCTCTCATACAAAACCATTGAAATTCCCCCATTATAGTTAGTTTAGCTAACTGTAACTCGCGTGCCCGCAATGCACTGCTGATGACGTCACATATTACATCACTCATGACATGGTCAGTGACATCACTCATGACATCACTGATGACATCTCAAATGACATCACTGATGACATCACTGATGACATCATCCAGTGAATGTGTGTTTTTCTGAAAATTACATATGTTTTATATATGTATATCTCAAGGTCGATGGAAGAATAAATGGGTATATAAGTGTCTAAATGGATGATTTGTTTTTGAAAAATTGATTGTATAACTGACTGATTAAGTGTATCTTAGTGAATACATGGCTTAGTGAGTAATGTTTAAATATGTAAATATCTGTATCAGTCTCTCACTTTGGGCCTCATGTAGGTAGCTAAATACCGGTCGGTAACGGCCGAAATTCGGTAAAAAACTCGTTACCGACCGGTATTTAGATAGTTGAGATGTAGGAGGCCAAAAACCCATATTCGGTAAATATGAATCGGTAAATACCGATTCATATTTACCGAATTCTAAAATACCGCTTCAAATTTACCGAATACATATTTTCCGATTCGGTAAATATGAAGTGGTAAATATGAAGTGGTAATACGGAAAAAGATATGTAGGTAAATTCGGTAATTAAGAAATCCTTGAAAATCGGTAAATAAGAGTCGGTAATTAACACTGATAGAAAGCAGGTGGTAATCATCAACAGTGCATATAAGCAATCCCAAAATGCAACAGCATGGACAACATGGCCGCTCTGTATGTCATTGCAAGGCGGCTACGTCTACAGGCAGCAGGACTGAGGATATGGAGACGGGAGGAACGCATCTACAGACAGCGCATCACACTCTTCCAACTGACTGACGCAGAGATACATGAAAGGTACAGGCTACACCCCCAAACCATCATGGACCTGATAAGGGACCTGCACCCACTCCTGGACCAGCCAACAAGAAGGGCGCATGCCATACCACCACATGTGCAGGTTCTCTGCAGCCTACACCTACTTGCATCTGGCAGTTACCAGGGGGTGATAGCTGCGGTGGGCGGTGTATCCCAGAGTTGCCTGTCCCGTTTCTTCAGGAAGTTCCTGGATGCCATGATGCAGAGAATGCACCACTACATCAGCTTCCCAAACACACAGGCTGAACTGCAGAAAACTAAAACTGACTTTTATCACATGGCACAGTTCCCCCATGTCATTGGCTGTATAGATGGCACACACATCCCAATCTGCCCACCAGCTGCCACTGAGCACATCTACAGGAACAGAAAGTCCACCCACTCCATCAATGTGCAGGTAATCTGCGATGCAGGGAACATCATCACTGATATCGTTGCCAAATTCCCTGGGAGCACCCATGACTCCTACATCTTCCAGAACAGTGGGATCTACACACGACTGCTTGCGGGAGAATTTGGAGAAGGATACCTGCTAGGTAAGTAACAGTGACGCTCCATAGTACTCAGTGCAAATCATAGTGTATTGAGGCATGTGACTGATGTCTCCCTTCTACTCACCTAGGGGACAGTGCATATGCCGTGCGGTCATTCATCCTCACTCCCTACCTACACCCATCAACCCAGAGTGAGAGACGATATAATGTGGCACACAAATCTACACGCAATGTGGTGGAGCGCACGTTTGGACTACTGAAGAGCAGGTTTCGCTGCCTCCATAAGAGTGGAGGTGCACGCCAGTACACACCCATCCTCTGCTGCAAGATTATTGCCACTTGTGCAATGCTGCACAACCTTGCCACAAAGAGAGGCACAGAGGTCGAAATGACATATATTGAGGACAATGATGATGAGTCTGCACAGGTAGAGGCCAACGCAGCAGGAGTGCCAACAGCAACAGATGGAAGAGTGAGACGGGCAGAGATCACATGCAACTATTTCTGAATGAGTAAGGGGACACAGCCAGTAGTTGGATGCCATAACGTAGTTTAATCATGCAGCACTACGCCACGACACAAAGGAAAACGTATTCCAACAACAATGAGAAATAAAATTTTGTTAGTTAAGGGTTACTTCACCCAATTGTGTCATTGTTTTGCCTGACGCTTTAATGTTTGCGCCCACGCGCACCAGTGAGTGATGGAATTGAGGGGGTGTCCTCACTGGCTGGGGTACCAGTGGCACCACGTTGCGCCTGTTGCTCCGACGAGTGTCTGGGACAGGGGGGGTTATGCTGCTCCTGCTGGTCGTGTCTTCTGTGTCACCAGCATCCAAAGCGCCAGTTGTTGCAGACTGGCTGGTGAGCAGCACTTCTAGTGCACTCGTGACCCTAACCATCCCCCTGGACACATCTGTGCTGCAGTGTGCAAGGCCCTCCTGCATCGCCACAGAGCGCCTGCAGAGCAGCGATGTGGCAGTCGCCAGCCGGTTCACCGCCCTCGAGATCAGATCCTTTCTCTGATGTCCCCTGCGCCGTGCTGCCCTGTCCTCATCGTACTTTGAGCACAGCAGCATGATGGATTGGGACATGTCCCGCATGCCCGCTGCCATATCAGCCATGCCCCCTGCCATGGTGCTGATGCCCTTTTCAATGTTTCCAAAGGTATTGTTGAGGCCACGCATTTGTCGCTGTACGGACACCATTGCCCTTGCCTGGATGCGTTGTATTTTCACCATGGTGCCCTCAAGACCTGAGAACACTCCATGGCCCTGCCCAAGGGGAGGTGGACTCTGCGGCCGAGCCCTGCGGCGCCGTCGGCCAACTGTGTGTTCTCCCTCAGAGTCGGAAGGCACACTGGCATGGGTTACATCCTGGGGTACAGTGGACGTTTCCGGCCCCCTCGAGTCTTCGGACGATGAGTCGGCCACATCCAACCTGGCTGCAGGACGCCTACTCAACCTGTGCAATGCAGGTGGTGAAGATGGTGGTGACACCTGCAGGACTGGGGATGCTGGCAGGAGCGGCGATGCTGGCTGGGGTGGTGTAACTGCCTGTGGTGCCGTTCCCTGGGCAGTACTGGTGGTGGCCTTCTCTGTGCTGGGTTTGTGGTGTGCCCTCTCTTCCTTGTCATGGCCAGTTCTGTGCGCAGTAGTGCCTGTGGACAGAAAAGCAACATCAGCTAAGTGTACCTGAAGCATTGTCTTGATGACATGACAATACATTTTCTGTACAGTATCTCAATGTCCTCTGCCTGCTTCTCGCTACTGTGTGTCTCATGCCCTGTTATTCTGTGCTAATCGTATCCTGTTTGGGCTTTCAGGGACTACATCTCCCATGATGCATTGCAGGCATGCACTAATACCTGTACTGGAGTGGGATTCTCATAGCACATTTGGGGAGTTGGGATAGGGTAAGGGGGGGGCACATTGCTGTGCAAGCGTCTTACCTTGTTTGGAGGGGCCTCTGGCGGAGCTGTCAGCGTCCCCAATCCCCACGATGCTTTCTGGCTCAATCGTTGTCTCCACTAGCTCTTCCAGTTCTGTCAGGGCTGGTGCCCTGTTGCGTCCACCTCCTGTCTGGCTGGCCTCTTTTTTTAATTCTGCCACCTTCCTCTTCGTGATGATACGGATGTCGTACCACCGCTTCTTCAGGACATCGATGTCCCGGGGGGTCACTCCCATGGCATTCACCTGTGCCTGGATTCCAAGCCAGATCTTTCGTTTCTCTGACTCAGGCACTTGCTGTGACAGTTTTCCAAAAAGTTTCTGGTGCTGCTTCACGACCTCCTCCACCAGTACTTGCAGCTCCTTTTGGCTGAATTTCAGCTTTCGCTTCCTCTCCCCTCCTTCCCTCTCTGTGTCCTGGCTGGCCATTCTTGCAGTCTCCAGGGCTGAATCAGGCAGTTGCTCTCTTCCTCTCCTCAGCACTCCCAGCCTCTCCAGAGTCTGCTGATTGTGTGCACCTGCCTGGGTGTGGCCACTCCCTGGTTGGGTGGGGTTTAGGTAACACAGGATTGGCTGATTCAAGTCATGTGTTTTTGAACTACCGATTCGGTATTTACCGATTCGGTATTTACCGATTCAGAAAATACCACTTCGGTATTTACCGATTCGGTAAATTCCGATTCATGTTTACCGAATTTTACCGAATCGGTAATGTTTACCGATTGTTGACCTACATATAACTTACCGATTCTTAAATACCGATTCGGTAAAATTCGGTATTTAACAATCGGTAAAAATTATTTACCTACATATGGCCCTTTGTGTATAAGTGGCTGCATGGGTTGGTGAGTAGCTACATGAGTGTCTATGTAGGTTATTAGTTGGTTTTTTGAGTATCAGTATGAGTGTCTGAGTGTCTGTATGGTTCGGTGGGGGGTATTACGTAGTGCATAGGTGCATGAATGAGTGACTCACTGTTTGTATGTATTGAAGACAGCATGTGTGCAGGACTGTATGGGTGGATGAGTGTGTTAGTGAGTGAATGACTGTCTCAATAGTGTCTTTATGAGCAACTACATATGTTTTAAACTAGTATATGTGACTATTGGTGTATATAAGTGAGTATATGTGAGAGATTGGAAGTTCCTGTATGAATAAGTATGTGTTTCTATAAGTGATTGTTTAAAAGACTAAGGGCCATATGTACGTAGCCTAATACCGGTCGGTAACGGCCGATTTTCGGTAATTATACCGTTACCGACCGGTATTTAGGCTTTTGCAATGTAGGGGGCACATTACAGGATTCGGTATTTACCGAATCAGTAAAATTACCGAATCGGTAATTTTACCGATTCGGTAATTTTACCGATTCGGTAAATACCGAATCCTGTAATGATATGTAGGGGGAGTGTGTGGGTGTTGTGGGGATTCGTTATTTACCACCAACTAAAAGTTGGTGGTAAATGACGAATATGTGAAAAAAAGCATTTTTGTGCACGTTTAAGTGTGTAATGTGGCAGACATACATGCCCTTAGGGAATGTATGTGTGCCACATGTGCACACATGCAGGATTCAGGGGTGCAACAGGGTGTCACTGTGACACCCTGCCACCCTTGATTGTGCTCCCCCATTACCGAATCAGTATTTACCGATTCGGTAATGGTAACTGGCTTCAAGGGATGCATTATTACCGAATCGGTAAATACCGGTTCTAAAATACCGAATTTTACCGATTCGGTAATAATTACCGAATTATTATCTACATAACATTTACCACTTCATAAATACCGAATCGGTAAAATTCGGTATTTATGAAGTGGTAAATGTTGGCCTACCTACATAAGGCCCTAAGTATGTGTAAGTTTCTGTACAAGTAAGTGTGGTGGTGTGTGTATAACTGTATATGCAAGTAAATGGATGTTTGATTCTTTATTAGCATGAGTGACTGTGTGTGAGTAACTCTATGGATGAGTGGCATTGTGTAACAGGATGTATAGGTGCATGAGTACATATGATGAGTGAGTACATGTATGAGTGACTGTATAGGACTTGGTGAATGAGTGGATGTGTATGTGGATTTTAAAATTACTGAATAGGTTGTTGTAACTGGTATTGGTATGTCCATTGTTTTGAAAATGTTAGTTTCTATTTTTGAATGTGTGTATCAAAGGTTATATTAGAGGGAGAGGAGGTCTGCCACTCTATCACAAGGATGATGTCATGAGTGATGTCATCAGTGATGTCATTTGAGATGTCATCAGTCATGTCATGAGTGATGTCACTGACCATGTCATGAGTGATGTAATATGTGACGTCATCAGCAGTGCATTGCGGGCACGCGAGTTATAGTTAGCTGAACTAACTATAACGGGGGAATTTCAATGGTTTTGTACGAGTGAAAAGTCCAGCTAACTATAACGTCCCTGAAACCTATGGTTTTTTCAGTGAATTTCTAAGGTTTTTGAAATGCTAGTCCCTAACTATAAGTGCCTGAAACCTATGGCTTTTTCAGTGAATTTCAAAGGTTTTTTAAATGCTAATTTCTAACTATGCCTACAGAGATAGGCCATGTGAAGAAAGAAGTAAAAACGCACAGAAAGAAAAAAAAGAAATGCAGAAAGAAGCAACAGAAGTCCTCAAAGACGAAGAAAAGTGCAGGAAGAAGGATAACATGCAGAAAGAACAAACAGAAGAGCAGAAAGAAGCCTTGTTGCAAAATCATCCTGTACCCTCAACTTTTTCAGACGGATACTGGTGGTAACTGAGTCTGACTAACCAGTCCTAGAGCCAGTGCTATGTTAAAAGACACTCAGAATACAGTGAAAACTCCTACATACACTAGGGAACACTATGCGTTGGGGCCCCCCTGTGATTAGCATGACCTCCTCTGTAAGCCCCTAGTATATAATAGGGCAGGGGATTAAAACTACCTCTTAAAACGCGCCACAGGCGTGTTTGCACACGTCACCTCAGGCCCCATCCCCTCCCTTCCCCACTGTGTAAACACGCCCTGTGGCCGTTTTAAGTTGGGAGATTAAGTCCCCTTGAATCCTGAGGGTCCCTAGGGTCCAACTAGACCACTAGGTACCTCCAGTAAGACCACAGAGCTGCGTTGAAGAGAGATGTAAAAAGGGGCACGGCCTAGACCACCTCTCTGCAACGCAGCGCAGTGGTGCTTACTGGAAGCACCTGGTGGGGTAGTTGGCCCCCAGGGTCCCTCAGGATTGAAGGGGAATTATTTCCCCAACTTAAAACGCGCCACAGGGCGTGTTTGCACACGTTAACTCAGGCCCCGTCCCCTCCCTTCACCACTGTGTAAACACACCCTGTGGCCGTTTTTAGTTGGGTAATTAAGTCCCCTTGAATCCTGAGGGTCCCTAGGGGCAAAATAGCCCACTAGGTACGTCCAGTAAGCGCCATTGCAGAGAGGTGTAAAAAGGGGCACGGCCTGCACCACCTCTCTGCAACGCAGAGCTGTGGCGCTTACTGGAAGCACCTGGTGGGCTAGTTGGCCCCCAGGGTCCTTCAGGATTGAAAGGGAATTATTTCCCCATCTTAAAACGCGCCACAGGGCGTGTTTGCACACGTCACCTCAGGCCCCGTCCCCTCCCTTCACCACTGTGTAAACGCGCCCTGTGGCCGTTCTAAGTTGAGAGATTAAGTCCCCTTGAATCCTAAGGGTCCCTAGGGTCAAACTAGCCCTAGGTACCTCCAGTAAGCGCTACTGAGCTGCGCTGCATAGAGGTGTAAAAAGGGTTGTGGCCTCAGAACACCTGTCTGCAACGCAGCTCCCTGGTGCATACTGGAGATACCTGTTGGGCTAGTTGGCCCTCAGGGACCCTCAGTATTGAAAGGGAATTAATTCCCCAACTTACAACTGGCCAGGGGGTGCGTTTGCAGAGTGCTGCAAGGAGGGGGCGTGGCCTCCGGCGCAATGCCGGTCTTTTATTTATTTTATTTTTTTAAGAAGGAGGGCTGTGTGGCCCCCCCTTCTTTTTCTAATTTATTGGCCCTGGGGACCCCATTTGGGACCCCATCCCCCAGGGCATGCACCCTAATTTTTTTGTTGAAAAATATAAATTTGGAAGGGAGCCGCGTGGCTCCCCTCCCAAGGCCTTAATCGGCCCCGGGGACCCCAACCCCTGGGTCATGGCCTTTTTTAAAAAAAAAAATCTTTAGGAGGGGGGCTGCGTTGCCCCCCTCCTCAGGCCACTTATGGCCCCGGGGACCCCATCCCCCGGGGCCGGCCTTTGTTTTTTATTATTTTTAAAAAATACATATTTATAGAAACACCTAGGACATGCTGGACAAACCGTATGTACCTATCACCATGACGATTTGCGTGATATTCATTAAAAGGCGACTATGCATACAATGAATCCACGTGGAATGTATTTACACCGCTAGTGAAGCTCTGACGTGTCTGACGCCCTACCGTGCCTAATCCCGGCGCCCCCGCCGGTGGGTTCTCTCCAAGTAGACACCCTTGTCGTTTATTTATACAAACATGGGTAGCTATTGACGGGCACATTTAATACACACGCACACCAAGCCATTCAAAGGGGATTCGACAAAAATTAGACCAAACTATGCAAGAAACCCCCCTCACGGTTAATAAAACACACCGCCGGATGTGTAATACTTTTTATTTTACTCTCTGGAAAGGAGACAAACCGCACTTGAGAGTCACAGCGTGCTCCTGGCTGAGGCCAATGCTGTGTTACACCCACCAGTGCCCGCCGAGTGCCACACACCTCTGTGTTGTATTCCACCAGCTAGTGCGTATGCTATGACACTCTCTAGCCCATGTGCACTGTAACACCACCCCATGAATGTCATGCCACACTTGCCTTTGCACGGGTTATATTACCCCATCTAACGTGCCTTCCTCGATGCCTTTGTTATAACGGACAGTGCTATGCCATACATATTACAATCTGGGATCCATATCTTTGTCACAGTGCATATGCAACGTTACACTCCCCAGCACATATTTTATATTACAACTTTAGAGACCAGTTAGGTTACACAACACTGCCCTGTGCATATTACACTCCAAGGCGCATATCACATAGCATGCGCTAGTGCCTGTGCTATCTCGCGCTCTCCAATGAATCTGTCATTGCACACAATGTATTGCATATTATATTTCACGCCCCAGTTCATCTTATATCACACTTTTTGGTGCATAGTTTATACCATATACTATATCTAGTTTTCATTTTCAATCGTGCTCTCAGGACTATATTCTATATAACACTGCATTCACCTACCCTTTTCACGGGCATTACATTTTGCGAAGGGGGGTGGAGGGTCAGGGGGTGTTTCTGCCAAGTGAGCCCGGAGTCACAGTCACAAACGTCCTCTTCTTCCTGAATAAAAGTGAGATTATGCTGCATACTTGTTCATATTTTAAGTAGTTCGCACAGACACACATTTTAAAAACAATAAAGTTCCTAATACCCACCTTCTCTGAACAGTTAGCTTGCTGCCCCATACACCTCCTCCCTATCCTCTGTTGTCTGAATCCATGGACTAGCCTCCTCCCTCCTGCCATGCATGGTCTGATGTGCTGCCACTGCCCTCCATTTAGAATGATGTAAAAGTCCACTCCTCCTGCCCTCCATTGCCCAATTCTATGGCCCATCATTGACCTCCTGCTTAGCCTCTGTGCTTAGCTTGCTGCCCCTATTCTCCTTCCCCCTGCCCTTCGATGTCTTTGTGCATGGCCCTGCTCCATCCTTTTTGCCCACCATAATCCATGGACCTGCCACTCCTATCTACTCTGAGTGTTCTGTTGAGCTGCCACTCCCCTCCCACCTGCATAGCATTGTCAGATAACTGTAACCTGTCCCTACCACCTCCACCCTGCCTGTCCACATGCCATGTCCCTATCCCCTTCCTCCTGTCCTCCATGGTCCATTTTACTGCCACACCCTTCTGCCCTCCCTGGTCTGTTGTGCTGCAACTGTTCCTCCTGCCTGCCCCACGCGGTCTGTTGTGAGGCCCCTTCCCCTGAATTCTCTTGTCTGTGTCCAGGTCCTGACCCTCCCTTCTATCCTCCATGGTCCTTTGTACATGCCCCTGCACCCTCCTTCTTGCCCATCATAGCCATTGTGCTGCCACTAACCCTCCCGCTTGCCATGCATGGTCTTCTGTGCTGCCATGGCCCCTCCCACCTTCCCTGTGTGGTCAGCTAGCTGCCCCTGACCCCCTCCCACCTTCCCTCCATGGTCTGTGTGTATGCCATCATAGTCTCGCTGTTGCTCTCCATGGTGTGTCTTGTTTCCAGTGCCCATCCTGCCTGACCTCCATGGTCATCTTGCTGCTTCTGCCCTGCCCCCTTGCCCCAGCCCTCTGTTTCCATGTGCAGACCCCTATTCCCTCCCTCTTGGCTTGTCTGTTCCATTGTAATGCCCCTGATCCATCCCTCCTGCCCTTTATGGTCTGTTATGCTGCAGCTTTCTCTCCTGTCTGTCCATTATGGTCAGCTAGCTACCATTGCCTCTTTCCCCTCTGTTCTCTGTTGTCCATGTGCATGGTCCTGTCCCCTCCCTATTGCTTTCTATGGATTGTTGTGCTGCACTCCCGTCCCGCATGCCCTGTGTGGTGTATTGTACTGCTGCTTATAGTTAGCTGGACATTTCACTCGTACAAAACCATTGAAATTCCTCCGTTATAGTTAGATCAGTTAACTATAATCGCGTCGCCCGCAATCCACTGCTGATGATGTTACATATTACATCATTCATGACATGGTCAGTGACATCACTGATGACATCACTGATGACATCTCAAATGACATCACTGATGACATCGCTGATGACATCATCCAGTGAATGTGGTTTGGTTCGTTATTTAAATATGTATTATATATATAGCAATCTGCATTGAAGAATGAGTGGATATATAAGTATCTGGATAGAGGATTTAGTAGCAGTGTGATTGACTGTTTTCTTGACTAATTTATAGTGTCTCACTAAATATATTGGATAGTGATTAAACTGTGTGAATATCTGTATCACTTTGTCAGTTGTTGTGTAAACTGCTACATCAGTTGGTTACTAGCTACGTGAAGGTCTATATTAGTTATTGATTAGTTAACTGAGTATTTGTATGGGAGAGTGAATGTGTGTGTGGTTCGGTGGGGGATGTGTGACTGCCCAAAGATGTGTGAATAGTTGATTCAGAAGGTATATGAGGTTAAGACTGCATGTTATAACAGTTGTTTGGGTGAGTGAATATCTTTATGGGTGTGGTGATGAGCAAATATCTCTCAATGGTACATGTCCAACAAACTAGAAAAATAAAAGGCAGTGTATGTGACAGTTGTATATAAATAACTGTACATAAGACTCAGTGATTGTATGAGTGACTGTATGGATAACTGTATACTTGTCATAGGGATTTTATAACACACTAAGTCTGAGTTACTATCTATACGAATACATGAAGTGGTGTTTGTATAAGTGTGTAGCTGACTAAATGTAAATATGATCCATTGTTTGGATAAGTGAGTAGGATGACTGCATACGTGAATAGGATGTGTGCTGGTGTGTAATGTCGATATAGGTGTATAAGTATATTTGATAGTGTTCTATTGATCATTGACAGCATGTATGAGTGAATCTATAGGTAAGTGATTAGATGTGTGTGTAGATCTAGGAATCACTGAGTGGGTTTTTAGAAACTTGTATTGGTGTGTCAATGGATTCAAATATGGTACTCTGTATTTTACAGTGAGTGATGAAAGGTTATACTAGTGTCTGATGAGGTGTATCTGATTGTCATGTGGATGATGTTATTAGTGATGTCATCAGTGATGTCATTTGAGATGTCATCAGTGATGTCATCAGTGATGTCACTGACCATGTCATGAATGATGTAATATGTGACATCATCAGCAGTGGATTGCGGGCGCGTGACTTATAGTTAGCAGAACTAACTATAACGGAGGAATTTCAATGGTTTTGTACGAGTGAAATGTCCAGCTAACTATAACACCCCTGAAACCTATGGTGTTTTCAGTGAATTTCTAAGGTTTTTTAAATGCTAATTCCTAACTATAAAGTGCCTGAAACCTATGGTTTTTTCAGTGAATTTCAATGGTTTTTTAAATGCTAATTTGTAACTATAACGTGCCTGAAACCTATATTTTTTTCAGTTAATTTCTAAGGTGTTTTAAATGCTAGTTTCTAACTACGCCTACAGAGGAAGGACATGTGAAGAAAGAAGAAAAAAGACACAGAAAGAAGAAAAAGAAATGCAGAAAGAAGCAAAAGAAGTCCACAAAGACGAAGAAAAGAGCAGGAAGAAGGAAGACATGCTGAAAGAACAAACAGAGGAGCAGAAAGAGGCCTTGTTGCAAAACCATCCAGTACCCTCAACTTTTTCAGATGGGTACTGGTGGTAACTGACTCTGACTAACCAGTCCTAGAGCCAGATCTATGCTAAAAGACACTTAGAATACAGTCAAAACACCTACATACACTAGGGAACACTATGCGTTGGGGTACCCCTGTGATTAGAATGACCTCCTCTGAAAGCCCCTAGTACATAATAGGGCAGGGGGATTAAAACTGCCTCTTAAAACGCACCACAGGGCACGTTTGCACACTGGTGAAGGGAGGGGGGCTGAGCTGACGTTTGCAAACACTTTGGCCGTTTTAGTTTGGGGGATAAAGTCCCCTTGAATCCTGAGTGTCCCTTGGGTCCAACTAGCTCACCAGGTATCTTCAGTTAGTGCCACAGAGCTGTGTTGCAGAGAGGTGTAAAAAG
Organism: Triturus cristatus; assembly: GCF_964204655.1. Lineage (NCBI taxonomy): Eukaryota > Metazoa > Chordata > Amphibia > Caudata > Salamandridae > Triturus > Triturus cristatus. Next base: position 1,032,484,229 of record NC_140590.1, read on the forward strand.
TGGTACAGCCTGGACCACCTCTCTGCAACGCAGCGCAGTGGCGCTTACTGGAAGAACCTGGTGGGCTAGTTGGCCCCCAGGGGCCCTCAGGATTGAAGGGGAATTAATTCCCCAATTTAAAACACGCCACAGGGCATGTTTGCACACGTCACCTCAGGCCCTGTTCGCTCCCTTCACCACTGTGTAAACGCGCCCTGTGTCCGTTCTAAGTTGGGAAATTAAGTCCCCTTGAATCCTAAGGGTCCCTAGGGTCAAACTAGCCCACTAGGTATCTCCAGTAAGCGCCACAGAGCTGCATTGCAGAGGGGTGTAAAAAGGGGTGTGGTCTCTGAACACCTGTCTGCAACGCAGCTCCCTGGCGCATACTGGAGATACCTGGTAGGCTAGTTGGCCCTCTGGGACCCTCAGTATTGAAGGGGAATTAATTCCCCAACTTACAACACACCAGGGGGCGCGTTTGCACAATGGTGAAGGAAGGGGGTGAGGCCTGAGGTGACATGTGTGCAAACACGCCCTGTGGCGCATTTTAAGTTCGGGAATTAATTCCTCTTCAATCCTGAGGGTCCCTGGGGACCAACTAGCCCACCAGGTACCTCCAGTATGCGCCAGGGAGCTGCGTTGCAGAGAGGTGTTCAGAGGCCACACCCCTTTTTACAACACTCAGCAACGCAGCTCCGTGGCGCTTACTGGAGGTACCTGATGGGCTGGTTGGCCACCAGGGACCCTCAGGATTGAAGAGGAATTAATTCCTCAACTTAAAACGCTCCATAGGGCATGTTTGCACACATGTCACCTCTGGCCCCACCCCCTCCCTTCACCACTGTGCAAACGCACCCCGTGGCGCATTTTAAGTTGGTGGATTAACTCCCCTTGAATCCTGAGGGTCCCTGGGATGCAACTAGCCCACCAGCTACCTTCATTAAGCGCCACAGAGCTGCGTTGCAGAGAGGTGTAAAAAGGGGCATGGCCTCAGAACACCTCTCTGCAACACAGCCCCCTGCCGCATACTGGAGGTTCCTGGTGGGCTAGTTGGACCCCAGGGACCCCCAGTATTCAAGGGGAATTAATTCCCCAATTTAAAACGCGCCACAGGGTGCGTTTGCAGAGTGTTTTTGTGAGGGGGCGGGGCCTAGGGACGATCGCGTCTTTATAAAAAAAAAAAAATTCAGGGGGCTGTGTGGCCCCCCTTTCTTTTACTTTTTTGGGGCCTTGGGACCCCATCCCCCAGGACCTGACCCCCTATTTAAAAAAAAAATTATTTATTTACGGGAAGGGGGCTGCATGGCCCCCCTCCCGTGGCCAATTCCGGGCTCCGGGGACCCCATCCACCCGGGGCATGGCCAATTTTTTTAAATATTTTTCCTCAGGCCATTTATGACCCTGGGGACCCCAATCCCCCGGGGACAGCCTGCTTCTTTTTTTTGTAATTTTTTTTCATGGGGGAGAGGGGCCAAATGGCCCCCCTCTCGGGCCACCTCTGGCCCCGGGGACCCCATCCCCTGGGGCCTGGCCACCTCCGTTGGGAACCGTGGGGGGGTCCCCAATCCCCCACGGTCCCTGCCGGCTCCCCGCCTCCTGCGGTATCCGGCATTGCTTTTCCACATGGGGAGCAGCTAACATGCTGCTCCCCATGTGAAAAAGAAATCTGCTTTGCTTCATTGAAGTGAAAGCAGGTTTCCCTGCTCTCGCTTCAATGAAGCAAAGCAGTTGGCAATGACAGGGTGGGAGCCGCGAGGCTCCCGCCCTGTTATTGCAAACTACAGTGTCCCGGGGTGGGCACCCTGGGACACTGCAGGAGCCGGCCCTGGGTGGTGGTGGTCCCCAGGTCCATGACAAGGCTCCATGAGGGGGGCCACGCAGCCCCTCTCCCACTTAATTTAAAGCCCCGGGGGGTGATGGTCCCCGGGGCTTGGGGGTCTGTAACGGACCCCCTATGTTAAATATTTAGTGCCCCGGGGAGGTGGCGGTCCCCAGGGTGTGTAGGGGGGCTCAAACCCCCCACAAGCCCCCCACACAGGTTGTTTTTTTAAAAAGCCCCGGGGGTGGCAGTCCCCGGGTCTGTGCCCCCCTGCATATATTTTCACAAAGCCCCAGGGGTGGCAGTCCCCGGGGCTTGTGGGGGCCTTTGAGCCCCCACCTATGTATATTAAAGCCCAGGGGGTGGCGGTCCACGGGGCTGGGGGGGAGCTGAGAGCCCCCCAATAATTCAGTAAAGCCCCGGGGGTGGCGGTCTCCGGGGCTGGGGGGCCCCTCTGGGCCCCCATTCAAATATGCATATTGCCCCCGGGACTTGGCCCCCCAGGGGGCTAATTAAAAACAAAGCGATGAAGCCCGCCTTTCGTTTTTTTTTCACTGCGGGATGTGCGGATCCTAAACGCATCCCGCGATTTTTTAAAAAAAAAAATATATATTTTTTTTTACCTTGGGGTCCTTGTGGGTCCCCATGAGCAGGCCTAGGGGGTCAGGGTGTTTCTACCCTGCCCCCTTTTTGCATTTTATGTGTTTTTCTCACTGCTTTGAAGATGGCTGCCAACACTTCCTGGTTTGAAGTGTTGACAGTCACTTAGCATAAAGCTTGCGCTCGGGAGGATCTGTGGCCCTAGATATAGCCATCTTTTTACTTTTGAATATCTCAGGAACTACTGAACGGATTTACACCATTTAACCAAAAGGCACGAGTGTGATCCAAGGGCTACCTCTTTGCCAAATTTGGTGTCATTGAATTCAGTAGTTCGGGCTGTAGCTGCGACTAACGGTCCCTATGGAAAATTGCATGGGGAAAACACGTTTTGGGACCCCCATTTTTTCTCGGCCACTGCTTGACGAATCACCCCGAAACTTTCAGGATAGGAGCGGAAGATTCGTCAACCGGCGCCAAAGTTATTCCAAATAGAATGTTGCGGTATTTCCTATGGATAATAGATCCTAACTATAACTACCTACTGGTGACCGCCAGTAGGTAATATATATATATATATATATATGTAGCATACTGGCCGCTGTAGCATAGCTGTGCAAGTGGTGTTAGTATGAGTTTAGACTATAGCGGGAGTGGGAAGCAAACTACTCACCCCTACCGGTCGGAAGACTCGAATGAAGTGTTTTAGCAAGTAGGAATAAAGATATAATCGTGAAGAATATAATGCAGAATGTTGCAATGCCACAGAAGACAAATGGTGAAATTAGGTGTGTTTAAGAAAGTGGTTGTGTGGGATAAAGCGATGGAGTCTGCAAGTTATATAAAAAGTGTCTTTATGTAAGTGCCATAAATGGAACCACTGGTGCAAGAGGTAAGGCATCCAGCTGAGGCAAACTCCAACCGCTTCTCTTGTATTCAGACGTAAGCTCCTGCATCAGTCAATTCCACATTACATATTACAGTTCCATGTGACATAAACAATACCTATTAGATATGAATGACTGTAAATTGTAGAATGAAAATAAAGGTAGGATATGATTACCACTCTGTGCCAACCAGTTCCTAAACAATGCCGTGTTTTTTTATCTTGATTGCCAGTTCGTGAGCAGAGGCTGAGGATGAGTTAATTTGTGTGAAAGGACTTCGTGGATAAGAAGCAGGCAGAGAGACGTGTGTACAAAGAATAGATAAGGTTTCAAAATGGATGTCGGGTTTAGCAAGTAAATAGGGTATTTGCATAGGCCATTCATCATCCATTCCTGTTTAGTGTGGAGAGGTAACGGGCAATAATGAAAACAGAGTTCAAATGGCTAAGCATACTTAGAAAGTTATCATATGAAAATAGTTCAATTGAAGTGTATTAAAAAATGTTATAGGAAAAAGTCAAAAAAGTTGGAAAAAATCAATCCAAGAATAAAGTGAATTTCTTACAAGTCTTGGAGATTGCAGTCCGGAAGTTCTTCAGCAGCTAGAGATGCGTAATGTTCCACGAGGCAGTTCTTGCCATCATGTGAGAAAAGCGAAGCGATCCATTCATATCCTCGAAGGGACAGTAATGTTCCTCGAATGTTGGAGCGGCAATTTGAATTGGCAGGTAATCTGCGATGTTGTCAAAGGTCGCACGTTGCAGGAGATCTTTCGTTGCTGCGCAGGAATCCCATTCCGCCAGGATACCTTTTTGCATTGCATCCGCCATTGCTCCACTGCCCGGACAATCAAGTTCATGGTTTTCAAGATACTCCATTTACCTGCTGGATATCGGTAAAGGTTTGCTGGGATGTTGGCAAGGCATAGATCCATTCGCCAGTCGATTGGGCAAGTTTTGCAATAAAAAGATGGTTGCACGCAGACTGTATATGTGTAACTAAATGTGTTGTTGTAGCTGGCTCCGATAATAGAGAGAGGCAGGCAGCCAAAAAGTTGTTCCATTTTTTCACGGTATTGATGTAGCTTCGCGTAGAGGCGTATTCTGTCGGACATGCTTGTTACCACAGGGAGCGTAGCCATTTTTAACAAGCTAAAGTAGTAGTAGGATTGCCGCAAACAGAGCGAGAATTACGGGCACTGTTGCTGTTATTCCAGAGATGATCGAATGAATGAAGTCTGGTATTAGACTAAAAACAGTTTGAAAGCCTGTGAGAAGGCCGGAGGAGATAATGTTAAAAAAGTGTGCCAGACCTTAAATGTCAGACGTGTTGACAAAGTGTAATAGAAGGTTTGTATTTAAAAGGGAGTGTATTTTACTTGAAGTTCGTGCTATCTGCAGTTGATAAATTACTTTTGGAGAAGTGAGGGACACTTCTGTTTGAAACAAAATCGCTTTCAGTTTGCTCCGTTTAATAAAATCTGTTTTCAAAGTAGGTATTGAAGGATATGTTGAACTTTGGGAGTTACTTTGTGTGGATGGGAATAGAGATTGCCAGAGGAAGTTATCCGGTTTGAAACAGTAAGGACATACGGTATGCTAGCTCACATTGCATAGCAGTCCATGTTATTAAGAAGCAGATAACTGCCATTAGAAAGCTGTGTGAATGTTGGTCTGATTGTGGGAGTTGGCGTGCTTTTAGGAAAGCACGCAAGATTGGGGGCTGTAAGCTTAGAAGCGTTGAGCAGTTGGACATTCTTGCATATTAATGAATGACTGCCATTGTGGTCGCACTTTTCACCTGTGAGAAAAAATTCTGTATCCTCTTTAAGACAGCGCTATGTAAATGGGAGGAACCACTGCTCATGAATAAACGCGCTACCTTATATAATCACATACAACATGACAAAGAACATGTACACCTAGCAGACACAACGACACTACGTACTGTGGGACCCGTGGCTAGCCATGTACACAAACCAAACATGGCATGGCACCTCTGCCACACAATGCAGAATCCGATATTACTTGCTGCTAGGTTTTGACAGAACTCCCTCCGTTGAGGTGCATCAGACTCTGTGCTTCCGTAGCTAACTGCTGCACATGATTATTGGGCTTGGTTGACTGCAGTCGGTGGAGTATACCGTGGTACAGCAGGTGGGAACAGTGAAACGGGGTGTTGATTCTGTAATTGAGGATGTCAGAAGTTAAAGTTTGTGATGATTTCTGTGTACCCACTCCGATCAGGTGCAACCAACTGCATGCTTCCGAATCCAATGGCACGTGGCTGTGAGGCGTTAATGACAACTGCCTCTGGCCAACAGTGTGGTCAGCAGGGCTCACAATTCAGATGGAGTGGTGATTGTTTAATTACAGAATCCAGTAGGCAACTAACTACAACGTCTATTGAAATATACACACTAGCCTTTTAGTATACTTGCTTGAAGAACTTTTTTTAGATGACTTATAGGTCTAGTACAATGACCAAATTCTTCTTGGTAGTGGTAAATAACACTGAATAACAGTGTACACAGTGGACAGCAGAGATCGCAATTCGAATTGTTTTGATTTATTTATTCCAGAGTTTTGTGTAATTTATGTTGTTGTATTTTGTGAAGAGGAAGTGAGAAAAAGTATTCATGGGAGACTGTGCTCACTACTGCCTTCAATTTACACTGCAGACAGCAGTGTTCAGAATTCAGATCGAGTCGCTATTGTAGCTGAAGCAGTCCTGTAGGCAAAAGACATTGCTCCAGTGCGCTCTGTCCGCACCACACATACGCATCATCACATCACACGGTTTTTGTTGCTTCGCGTACGGCAAACAGGACAGCTCAAGTCAACGCCACGTGGCTGTGGGCCCTTGCTGACCGCTCTCTGGCTTACACTGCAGACAGCAGTGTTTACAATTCAGATCGAGTCGCTATTGCAGATGATGTAGTGTTGTAGGCAACAGAGGCCTGCCGGCAGCACGCATCATCGCTGGCTGTGAACATGCTGAATGCTTTTGATGTGGCTATCTAAGTGCACTAGACCTGATGGACCCTTTATGATACAATCTTTTTGTGTATTATTTCAGATCTACTGCCTGTATCTTAGTATACCACAAGTTATGGTTGTTTTATGATAGAATCTTTTCTGTATTATTTCACATCTAGTGTCCCTACCTTACTGCAGCACAAACTATTGACCCTTTTATTATTGAATCTCTGTGTGTGATCCAATGATTACTGTTGTAGTTGATGCTAGCAGCAACCATTCCCTGAGGGCTTCTTTACACTCACCCCACACGCATCCAGCACAGACGTCACTGGATATGTAACCCTGGTAATAAAAAGGAGTTGAGCGCACGTGCCCGTACCCACTTCCACTACCTATCTGTGTCCATGTGTTCATTATGTATGCATGACACTGCCCCTGGTCCGTACCACATTACATTGTGCTGTGGATAGCATATGCAACCATGTTACCTCTGGCAGTGGGAAAAATTCTGTTATGTAGCTTTTAGATGCATAGCTATCACAGGTGGAAGGCTACTTTACAGAGCATGAATATTGATGAAGATGATGGTTGCATGTTGTGTGTACTGTCAGATATGTGTACATAGCAAAAAGTTTTCAAAAAAGCTCTGTAAGGAGAAGAGGAGTCTCTCATCAAACGCTGTAGAGAGAATGGCGAAAATGGGTGGGGTCCTCCAACTGCTACAATGGGAAATGTTATGAACCAATCAAATGCTTTTCTTTAAGGTCACATGGTAATTGCGCAGCGCGCGCGCAAGGAGGCCGCACCCGACGCGATTTTGAGAAAATGTTACCATAATATAAGTTTATTAGAGTTAGAAATCTATAAATGTTTAAAATATTTTAGATTATCGCTTTTTCTCATATACACTTTAAAATTATTTAGATATAGTTTTGAGACAAAAAAAAATGAGGGAATTGCATTCCCGGTTCGACACCATACGTCTATGACATAACACAGGGCGTGGCAGCGTGCACTCGTCGCATACGCAACGTGCAGTGGGCGTGACCCCATACGTACATGACGTAAGGTGCGGCTGGGTACTGCGTACCTATCGCATACCAAAGTAGCAGCTGGCGCGACCACATACGTATATGATGTTACACGGGACGCGGTGCCACGAACCCGTCGGATACAAAATGTGCATCCTTTACGAGTTTAACAATATGGCGGATAAGATTGGCATGCTGATGGAGCTTGGTACACTACTGGTACGGGACTTCAGTTTTCTCAAAAAAACAAAAAAACGATATACATTCTTTTTTTTGAAGATATAAAACATTACATATTTTTCAAATTAAAAACAAAAAAGGTTTATAGAGTTCCAAAATATTACAAGAAAAATAGAAAAAATATACGTTTTTTAAATATTAAAATATGAAATTAACATTTAAAAAACCTTTGAAATTCACTGAAAAAAGCATAGGTTTTACAGACGTTATAGTTAGCAATTAGCATTTAAAAAACCTTAGAAATTCACTGAAAAAACCATAGGTTTCAGGGACGTTATAGTTAGTTGGACATTTCACTGATAAAAAAACCATAGAAATTCCACTGTTATAGTTAGTTGAGCTAACTATAACTCGCGCCCCCGCAATGCACTGCTGATGACGTCACATATTACATCATTCATGACATGGTCAGTGACATCACTGATGACATCACTTATGACATCTCAAATGACATCAATGATGACATCATCCACGTCAAAATCTGATGCACCTCATCAGACCCTAATTTAATAGTTGATACACCCACTGTAGAATAGAAACTATAATTTTCAAAACCATGAACACACCAATACCAGTTAGTACACATCCACTCTCTAATTCCTAGGTCTACACACACATCTATTCTTTCACCCATACTGTCAATCATACATACAGTCAGCCTTCAATACAGCATTATCATATCCAGTCACATATCTATACAGACACTCACACACCGCCTCTCAATGATAGAGTTATTCACACATGTAGTCAGTAATGGAAATAATCAATCACAGTTTTATTTACTCACCTGTACAGTTACGCATATACCACCTCACTTATTTAAATATATACTGACACATACTTCCAATTTAATACAATAACTAATAGAAGCACACACTGATCCATACAGGCACTCTCTCAATCACTCAGTCTCACATATAGTCATTTATACACTCCAACACTAATATATACTGCCTTTCACATATGCAGTTACTCGCACATGTACCAGTGAGGCATCCATTCACTCACCAATACACTCATACACACAGTCACCGAGCCATACAGCCCTTCACAGACATAGACTTGAACACATATACCCAGTGAATTATCCACTCACACATCTATGCACAGTCACACACCCCACCCCTCTACACAGACACTCAGGCACCCATACAGATACTCAGACAACCAATCAATAGCCATATAGATCCTCATTTAACTGCTAACCAACGATGCAATCGCTTACACACCAACTGACAACCTAAACTGTGTGAATGTCTGTATCAGTCGCTAACACATGCATTAAGCAAGACACAATTAATCACTCACTTATACAGTCAGTTACACACCTACGTAATCATCCATCCTGACTCTTATACACCCATTCATTCTTCAATACACCTTGGCATATATATATAAAACATATTTACATTTTATAGAAACACATAGTCACTGGATGATGTCATCAGTGATGTCATTTGAGATGTCATCAGTCATGTCATCAGTGATGTCACTGACCATGTCATGAAAGATGTAATATGTGATGTCATCAGCAGTGCATTGCGGAGGCGTAAGTTATAGTTAGCTCAACTAACTATAACAGGGGAATTTCTATGGTTTTCTATGAGTGAAATGACCAACTAACTATAACGTCCCTGAAACCTATGGCTTTTTCAGTGAATTTCTAAGGTTTTTTAAATGCTAACTCCTAACTATAATGTCTGTAAAACCTAAGGTTTTTCCAGTGAATATATATATATATATATATATCGAACAAAACTCCTTTCCAGGAAAAATCCACACGCACTCCCTGGTATGGTGTTATTCCAATTTAGTTTAATAATATCCAAAACATGGCAAGCAGGTTACAAACCCAACGCGTTTCAGTCAACCTTGACCTTGTTCACGGGTAAACAACATTTTTTTCTTTTCTATTTTTATACCAGTCACATGATGTTACGTCACATTTTGCTTGGCATTATGGTCCTTGTAGTGTAGCGACCGTTTCCGGATTTTATTAACTATTCTGTCAGGTGTCAATGTTTATTACTCAATGATGTTATGTGTATATTTGTTATCCTTAGGGAACATCGTGTGTATTTGTACATGTACAAAAGTGTTAAATGTAATAATTTGATTATCGTCTCGTCAGATTGACTAACATCAGAACATTTAATTTGTACATCACTCCTTTGCCCGCTAGTGGGCCGTGAGTTGTACCTTTTATTATTCTACCCTCCAGTGGGTAATATACAATCCAATGGGATTTCCCTATGTTCCCGTATTTAGACCACCTGATTATCTGTGAAAATTAAAAAACACAAATTATTTTAAGCATGCATATGTATAAGTCACATGTTTTTGCAATGTCCTTAGTTCTATCAGGATATCGAGAGGTAAAAGGTCCGTAGTAGCGCTTGTTTTACTGTGGTATATGCAATGGCTTGTGTCTCAGTGTCATCACTAGTCTGTTACTCTGTTTCATAAATGGGAATGCATCTCCTCGTCTTTATTCAATCCATATGGAGCCAAAGTTCTGAACCCAAGGATGTGACGTGATTCCTTTTGTCTGAGGATCTTTTCCCGATTGCCACCTCTCACATGGCAACCGACCATTTCCACAGCATAGAAACTCAGTTGTTTCCAGTCACTTGAATGGAGTTTTTCCATATGTTCCGCAACAGCATAGCTGCGGTCTTTATTGATTGTTGCTCTTACATGTTCTAAGACGCGTTTTTTCAGTTCGCAGACTGTATTCCCTACGTATTTCAGGTTGCACGGACATTCAATGATATATACCACATACTGGCTTTTGCAGTTAATCATTTGATTGATTGTCCATTTCTTCTAATTAGCCATTGTGATCTCCTTGGTATTTTGTGCAATCTGACATACTTTGCATGTGGAGCACTTATAAAAACCTTTCAGTTGTAACCAGGTTTGTTGTTTTTTTGTAGTTTCAAACAACTTGAACAAATCCTACGGAGACTTTGGAACATACTAACATTGGATCCCACGATGGCCAAAATAGTGGGGAATCACCCAAAAATCACATACAGGCGAGCCAAAAACCTGAAGGACGAATTGGTCCACAGCCATATGTGCGCTGTGGGGGCTTGGTGCGCTTCGCACACCAAGCGCCCACGATGTGTTGTTTTTTTTTACCCTTGGGGGTCCTTCAGTGACCCCCTGACACAGGCTAGGGGGTCAGGACCTGTCCATCCTGCCCCCTTCTCACATTTTCCCCCTTTGTTTTTCATTGCCTCAGACTGCGAGACACAAAATGGCGGCCGACACTTCCTGATTTCGACCGATTCGAATGTTTACTGACATCTAACAACCAATCAGAATTGCGCGTACGGTATGCTTACCGTACGCGCACGGTGCGCGCTTATAGATATATATATGCTTTTAACTGCAATTTTCTCAGGAACTAATGAACAGATTTACACCAGACCTGCAAAAGGCACATCCCTGAACTGAGGACTACCTCTCTGCCAAATTTCAAGTAATTCTGTTCAGCCGTTCGGGCTGTAGCTTGGACTAAAGGTCCTATGGAAAAATGCATGGGGAAAACGCGTTTTGGGACCCCCCTTTTTCTCAGCCCCTGCTTGACGAATCCCCTCGAGACTTTCAGGGAAGGAGCGGAGCGCCCCACCTATTTTGAAAATTTCGCGAGGATTCGTCAATCGGCGCCAAAGTTATTCCAAATAGAATGTTGCGGATTTCCTATGGAAACACGATCCTAACTATAACTATCTACTGGCAACCGCCAGTAGATAATATATATATATATATATATATATATATATATATATGTTCACTGAAAAAAACATAGGTTTCAGGGGTGTTATAGTTAGCTGGACATTTCCCTCGTACAAAACCCTAGAAATTCCCCTGTTATAGTTAGTTCAGCTAACTATAACTCGCGCCCCCGCAATGCACTGCTGATGAGGTCACATATTACATCACTCATGACATGGTCAGTTGCATCACTGATGACATCACTGATGACATCTCAAATGACATCTCTGATGACATCACTGATGGCGTCATCCATGTGATAAATTAGTGCATCTTCTCACACCCTAATATAACCTTTGATACACCGACTCAAAATTTCAGACTTCCTTTCTCAAAACCATAGATACTCCAATACCAATAACTACATACACACTCATTGACTCTTAGGTCTACACACACCTCCACTCACTCACCTGTAGAGTCACTCATACTTACAGTGACTCAGTACAGGACTATCATATGCATTTATATACCTATATAGACACTCAGACACCACCAATCATCCATACACATACTCGCACACCTAGTCAGTCATGGAAATAATTAATCACTCCCATTTACTCACCTATGCAGTTATACACACACAAGTTCACTTACTCATAAAAATAGTACCACATTCTTACGCTCTTATACAATCACTGATACAAACACACACTCATCCATACAGCCACTCTCACAATCACACACTCTCACATATACCCACTTATATACTCTTACACACATATATACTGCCTTTCACATATGTAGTTACTCACACATGTACCACTGAGATATACATTCAATCACTAACACACCTATACATACACTGACCCAACCATACAGCCCATCACAGATACACTCTTAAAAACATGCACCCACTGAATCACCCACGCACACATCTAGTCACAGAGTCACACACACCCTACCCACACAAACACTCAGGCACCCATACAGATACTCAGACAACCAATCAATAACCCATATAGACACTCATATAGCTATTAAAAAAACCATGCAGCCACTTATACACCACCACACAGACACATGCAGACATTCACACAGTTTAGTCACTAGTCTGCAGTAAGATACATTTAATGGCTCACTTATAGAGTCAGTTACGCACCTAGAAAATCATCCATTCACACACTTGTACACCCACTTATTTTTCAACAGGCCTTTCCCTATATATATTAAACATAATAAAACTGTTCAGAAACACATACTCAATGGATGATGTCATCAGTGATGTCATTTGAGATGTCACCAGTGATGTCATCAGTGATGTCACTGACCATGTCATGAGTGATGTAATATGTGACGTCATCAGCAGTGCATTGCAGGGGCGCGATTTATAGTTAGCTGAACTAACATTAACAGGGGAATTTCTAGGGTTTTGTACGAGGGAAATGTCCAGCTAACTATAACACTCCTGAAACCTATGGTTTTTTCAGTGAATTTCTAAGGTTTTTTAAATGCCAATTCCTAACTATATCGCCCTTGAAACCTATGGTATTTTCAGTGAATTTCAAAGGTTTTTTAAATGCCAATTCCTAACTATAACGTGCATGAAACCTATGGTTTTTTCAGTGAATTTTAAAGGTTTTTTAAATGCTAATTCCTATCTATAACTTATCTCTGAAGATATCATGAAAAGCATTATTTTTTAAAAGTAGGGTGCACATTAGTTTTGTGGAAAAGCATCTTTGTGATTGGTTAAGAAAAAGTAGTTTCAACGTGGAGTACATATCATAGGATAAAATTTGCTCAGCTCAACCACACCTGCTACTTGCATTTGGAAGGCACTGTTCGAACTTAAAACAATCGTCAACTTTTTACCTGCACGTGTCGTTAAATGTTCAAGAAAATGTTACAAAAAAATATCGTAAAGTTTTAAAAAATTGATGAACTTTTAACCTGCACGTATTGTAGAATGTTCTAGAAAGTGTGTTGATAGAATACGTTGCACTTCTGACTTCTATGTGTTATTGAATATTAAAAAAACACGGTTCATATGGAAAATTAAAAAGAAACCAATAGAGAAGTTTTGAAACCTAAAAGAATCAAGGAACTATTCTAATTTATTCTTTACATGTATTTATGTGTGCAGCAACAACATTATAGACACAACAGCACTAGGAAAAGGAAGAAACAGGGAGTGGGGGGAGGGGGGAGATGGGCAGAATGGCACACATGCACAATTAAGTACAACACACATATAGACTAACAATGGCCAAAATGAAAAACATCAACAAGGAGCACAAGTCACACAACCTGCCAACATCACACCACTGAACGAGCATAGAAGTGAAAACCACACTGCATTCATAGAGGATGTGTACAAAGGCCAGTTGTTGGTGTTGTGGGATGTCTGCGACCGTGGTCATCATGGATGAGATGCCCAGCATGTGGCTCATGGCCGAGTTCACTGTGTGTTATGTCGCCAAACGGCTGCTCCTCCCTCCCCCCACAAGCCCCCATACTTTTTTACGGTGAGCTGTTGTATCTCGTGCACTCGTACGGCACGCCATTGTAATGCCTATTTGCGCATGTCCTGCTACATTCCAACTACAACATCACAGTGCCGTTTGGAGGTGGTGCATGCCACTTTACAACATCGACTGCTGCGGCTCTTGTAACAGGCCACACCAGAACACAGAGACACACTTACCTCACTTCCTGTACACGGACATGTCCGAGACACCCAGTTCCCCTTGCCGGATAGGCACACCCCTGCACTGACCTGTGAATGACAGACCAGCACACACCAGTTGTGCATGCAGGAGGATGCGTACGTATCTACACATCCAGGCTCACTGCCAACGCTGTGGTGACAGCACACTGTGATGTTGCAGGGCTCGTGCCTATCATGCTAAGACAATGACCACATAGACACACTTACTAAGATGTGGGTTTGGGGGGCATTGGCAGTCCTGGAGTTGTTGAGATGAGTCTTCTGGTCCTCATGGGTATCCCTGTATCATGCTCATTGACGCTATGGCACCTGTGGGTGTTCTGGTGTGGCTCTTGGCTGTGTTCCCTTTCATGGTGCAGGTAGTTGTCCTGCTTAACACCAGCAGAAAGCAGGTGTAAAATCCCTGGTGCTAACGTGTCTTATCGCCGGAATTTGTATCACATTGCAATTGGTGTGAAAGTTGTAATGCGATTTTTTTCATGTGCACAACAATATACGAACTGAGCAGTGTATCTCGTCAAGATCCAGCACCTGACGCACTATTCCCAATCAATATAAATACAATGACATTTCTTAATAGATTTTGTGTGTACACTGTAAGTGCAGCCAATACCTCAGTGCAATACAATACAGGATTTTAGTATTTAGAATAAATCACAAAGGTGCACCTTGTGTCTTTTTGCACGGGAACGGCTACTCTCCATTTCATTATCAGCACTTTAACAGAAGTAAAGTTGAGATAAATCTAACACACTATTCAGAAGTTGGTGCAAACTGCAGATATCACCAGTATTCCAGTGATAAGTGCCCCAAAATTTAACACCATGGTGGACTCCATCAAATAACAGTAATAAGAACAAGAAAGAGTCAAACAGCAGTTAAGAGAACAACCAAAAACATTATTAATTTTTTTTTCAAACTTTATTTTTTATAATAATAAATATATAAACGATAAACTATTTTCAAACTTTATTTTTTTATTAACATAAATATAAACAATAAACTAATAAACAAAATGTAACTACAATAACACAAAACAACAAGGCGGAACACTCCTGTGGGAACCACGGATGTCGACGACAGACCTGGAAAATCAGAAAGATTGTTAAAAAAACAACAACATGGTATTCTCAACAAAATACCACAAGAAACAAATCACAGATATATAAAATGTATACAGCTAACAAAATTTTATAAGTTTAACTTACAAAAACTGTAAATGTTGCCGCTTTCAAATATTTACCGAATCTGAGGAAATTTTTTTGCAGAAGGCACCACGCCCACAACGTTTTTCTTCAGTGGTAAAGAAATGTTTAACTTTTTCCAAGGGGCAAACAAAGACCAATGCCACCTTCTTCATTCGCAAGATTTGCCAAAGAGTTCTGTTACGAGGGGATCCTAACAAAAAATACTTGTGCGGCACAGCAAGTATGATGAAACACCTAAGGACCCTTCATCCAAACAATCTTGCACGAGAAGAGTGCAAACAGATGAGAAACACTCCTGTTCTGTATCTGTAAAAAAGAATCACAAATAAATGTATATTAATAACTTTCAAATTTATACTATTCCATTACTGTACAAACACATTTTATATAAAAACTGACTAAGAAACTATAGCCCTGAACCACAAGTGTGACGATCATTAAAACACTACATGCATAGTGCATACTACTTTGAAGCAGTTCATGCCCTAAAGCCTACCTCACTAAAAGACTACATGCTAACTGACTAAATGATTACAGTACTATAAGGAGACACACTGGGTGAGTGACAGGGTGTTTGCTAGAAGAGTATGAATACTAACTAGGGAATTGAAGGTGTGAAACACAACTGTGTAGGTGATTAGAGGACTGCATCCATACTGCATAGGCATTTAAAGCAGTCCATGTGCTAAGGCCTGGCTCACTGCATGACTACTTGGGTACTGACTGAATGATTAGAGTACAGCGAGGAGAGTGCCTAGGTGAATTTATAACTGCTAGGCTTTTCGCACAGGGAATGGATTAGTACTTGGTACTGAATGGGTCACTAGAGGAGTGCAAAGGCAGTCACAAGTGCTGGACTGTATGGATACTGACTAGGAAATTGAAAGTGTGAAAGACAAGTGTCTAGGTGGTTAGAAGACTGCATGCATAGTGCATAGGGGTTTGAAGCAGTCCATGTGCTAAGGCCTGGCTCAGTGTATGAATACTTAGGCACTGACTGAATGATTAGAGTACTGCAAAGAGAGTATCTTGGTGAATTTATAAGTGTTTGGGTTTTAGCACAGTGAATGGATTAGTACATGGTGCTGAATGGGTCACTAGAGGACTGCAAAGGGAGTGACAGGGTATTTCCTGGAAGTGTATGGATACTGACTAGGGAATTGAAGGTGAGAAAGACAATTGTGTAGGTGGTTAGAGGACTGCATGCATAGTGGACAAGGGTTTGAAGCAGTCCATATACTAAGGCCTGGGTCACTGGATGAGTACTTGGGTACTGACTGAATGATTAGAGTACTGCAAGCAGAGTGCCTGGGTGAATTTATTAGGGTTTGGCGCAGTGAATGGATTAGTACATGATGCTGAATGGGTCACTAGAGGAGTACAAATGGAGTGACAGGGTGTTTGCTGGAAGTGAACCGATACTGACTGGGGAATTGAAGGTGTGAAAGACAAGTCTGTAGGTGCTTAGAAGTCCATGTGCTAAGACCTGGCTCAGTGCATGAATACTTAGGCAGTGACTGAATCATTAGAGTACTGGAAAGTGAGTGGTGAATTTATAAGTGTTTGGGTTTTGGCACAGTGAATGGATTAGTACATGCTGTTGGATGGGTCTCTAGAGGACTGCAAAGGAAGTGACAGGATGTTTCCTGGAAGTGTATGGATACTGACTAGGGAATTGAAGGTGTAAAAGACAAGTGTATAGTATGTTATAACACTACATGCATACTGCATAGACATTTGAAGCAGTCTATTTGGTACTTAGATACTGACTAAATAATCAGACTACTTCTAGGACAGTGCTTGGGTAAAACTTTTAAATTTTCAGTTCTGCCACAGTGAACAGAATAGTACATGGTACTGCACCTTAGTGTCAAACCCTGACTCATTTTATCAATTCATAAGCAAAGACTAGCTTCTAATGCTACTAAAATTTGACAACATGAGAAGTTTTAAATTAGTTATCTCTCAGCAAATACACAATCTTACCAAATGCTTCTCTCACAGTGGTTCTCAAATGCACACAGACTCACAGTGTAATTCTAGACAACAACCACTATACCTAGGTGTTTACCAAAACTCATTCACTACTGTGGAAGTGGTAAGCGAACTGCACACAATCTTCATATTTCAGGACTGCACTTTTATGTCAAAGCCTGACTCATATAATCAAAGTATAGGCAAAGACTGGCTTCTAATGCTACTAAACCTTCACAACATGACCGGTTTTAAAACAGGTATATGTCAGCAAATGCACAATGTTACCAAGTGCTTCTCTCACAATCCTTACCCAAATGCACACAGACTCACAGTGTGATTTTAGACAAGCAACACTATCCTAGGAGTTTACCAAAACTCATTCACTACTCTGGAAGAGTTAATGGTACTGCACACAATCTACATATTTAAGTACACCACATCAGTGTCAAAGCATGACTCATTTAATCAACGCATAAGCAAAGACTGGATTCTAATCCTACTAAAACTTCACAACATGACAGGTTTTAAAACAGTTATTTGTCAGCAAATACATGATGTTACCAAATGCTTCTCTCACAGTGATCCCAAATACACACTAACTCACAGTGTGATTCTAGACAAGCACCACTATCCCTATGAGTTTACCAAAACTCATTCACTACAGTGCAACTGGTAAGGGAACTGCACACAATCTACATATTTCACAACTGCAATTTACTGTCAATCCCTGACTCATATAATGAAAGCATAAGCAATAACTGTCTTCTAATGCTACTAAAACTTGACAACATGACATGTTTTACAACACTTATCTGTCAGCAAATACATGATGTTACCAAACACTTCTCTCACAGTGGTTCCCAAATGCACACAGACTCACAGTGTGATTCTAGACAAACAACACTATCCCTAGGAGTTTACCAAAACTCATTCACTTCAGTGGAAGTGGTAAAGGAACTGCACACAATCTACATATTTCACGACTACACTTTAATGTCAATGCCTGACTAATTTAATCAACGCATAAGCAAAGACTGGCTTCTAATGCTACTAAAACTTGACAACATGACAGGTTTTAAAACAGTTATCTGTCAGTAAATACACGATGTTACCAAATGCCTCTCTCACCATCCTTACCCAAATGCACACAGACTCACAGTGTGATTTTAGACAATCAACACTATCCTAGGACTTTACCAAAACTCATTCACTACTGTGGAAGGGGTAAGGGGACTGCACACAATCTACATATTTAAGTACAGCACATCAGTGTCAAAGCATGACTCATTTAATCAATGCATAAGCAAAGACTGGATTCTAATGCTACTAAAACTTCACAACATGACAGGTTTTAAAAAAGTTATCTGTAAGCAAATACATGATATCACCAAATGCTTCTCTCACACTGATCCCAAATACACACTAACTCACACTGTGATTCTAGACATGCACCACTATCCCTAGGAGTTTACCAAAACTCATTCACTACAGTGCAACTGGTAAGGGAACTGCACACAATCTACATATTTCAGGACTGCACTTTTCTGTCAAAGCCTGACTCATTTAATCAAATCATAATCCATAACTGTCTTCTAATGCTACTAAAACTTCACAACATGACAAGTTCAAACAGTTAACTGTCAGCAAATACACGATGTTACCAAATGCTTCTCTCACAGTGGTTCCCAAATGCACACAGACTCACTGTGTGATTCTAGACAAACAACACTATTCCTTGCACTATACCAAAACACATGTAGTACTACATTTTAGTATAGAAACATAACATAACTCATTTCACAAATTCATAAACAATGACTGGTTTCTAATTCTACCAAAATATAAAAACTGCACAGTTATCTGTTTACAAACACATGAAAAACACAAATGCTTATCACAGAATGGTTTCTACACGCACACACATTGTAGAGAAAAAAAGTACTCCCTACACTTTAGCAGGAAAATACATTAGTCTGATTAGAATCAAAATAGTCTACATACACCCCCTCACAATTAAATAACTCATCTTTCAAGTTATTTTGTGGATTAAGAAGTATATCAATCACTCACCATATTTTCTTTTACAGAATCTCTGCACTGTGCACCTCTCAGCAAAAGCAAAGAATGAAAAAGTTTCCCTTTCATTTTCCACACATATACATGTAAATATCAAATCATAATCCTTCACACATAAACTCAAAAGCAAATACACATTTCTATTGGTTAAACATTTCAACCCTTTCCAACTGAAATACATTTCAACCCTTCCCCCAATCTGCCTTCTGCCTGTTACCATAGAAACAGGTCATGGAACACTGCACTGAGCTCACAGGTCACAAGTTCAGCACACAATGTTCCTACACAAGACAGGAAGTGTGCTTGACTTTTCAACATATCAGCTTATCATATATAATGTTCCTTACGATCTGTTTTTGTTAACCAATAACAATCACACCTTTAAAAAACAGAAATATACACCCTACCTTTCAGTGTAGAAAGTTGTCATACAACCAATGATTTCTTGTCGTTTTTCAAAAAATGTTGCCATGGATCCGCGCACCCACCGCGAGAGAATCCGTGCATCCAACGCGATAGGATGCGCGCACCGTGCGCGCATTTCGCCGTTTTTTTTTTTTTTAAAGTGGGGCCCCAGGGGGTCCTTCTGGGACCCCCTAAGCACCTCTAGAGGGTCAGAGTATTTCCACTCTGCCCCCTTTATATGTTTTACACACTTATTCCCCTTGCATCTTCAGCCTCGCTTCTACCGAGGCAGAAAATGGCCGCCAACAGTTCCTGGTTTTGAATGTAGAGAGACACTTGACAGCCAATTAGCATTCAGCGCGCGATTGGGAGGGTGCACGCTCGGTTAGGGGAGGGTGCGCTTACGGTTCGGGTACGGTCCGCGGATCCTCCGCGGCCATAGATATCACTAACTTTTTTACCCTAATTTTCTCAGGAACTACTGAACAGATTCACACCATATATGCAAAAGGCATGAGTCCGAACTGAGGACTACCTCTTTGCCAAATTTGGTGTCATTCCGTTCAGCGGTTCGGGCTGTAGCTGCGACAACAGATCATATGGGAAATTGCATGGGGAAAACGCGTTTTGGGACCCCCCTTTTTTGTCGGCCCCTGCTTGACGGATCACCGCAAAACTTTCAGGGTAGGAGCAGAGTGGAGCTGGCCAAAAGTTTGGAAAATTTCGCGAGGATTCGTCAACCGGCGCCAACCTTATTCCAAATAGAATGATGCGGATTTCCTATGGAAAATAGGTCCTAACTATAACTATCTACTGGTGACCACCAGTAGATAATATATATATATATATATATATATATATATATATATATATATATATATATATATATATATATATATATATATATATATATATATATATATATATATATATATATATATATATATATATATATATATATATATATATATATATATATATATATATATATATATATATATATATATGTTTTCACGGTCACCCCTTCAGGTGGAGTGCGCACTCGGGATCGCTCCTATGTTACAGGTAGGTTTTTCAGACACAACTTCTCAAATAGGCCAACGCGTTTCGACGAGGGACGCCCTTCTTCATGGGCCGTAAGTGAAGATGACGACAGAAATGCACTATCAGTAAAATCCCTCTTTATTTAAACAATCAGCATCTTAATTATCACCCAATGCCTTCTGGGACTGGTAGTGCAACACAATAGTTAACCCATGTGGGCGTCGTCAAAGTCACTCCTTTAAACAATCATATTGGGATAAAGTGTACTCTCCGCCTCACTGTGCAATATACTTGGCATCTCCCGCTCCACTCAAACTGTACAATCAAAACAGCAAGTGGACCCGCGCGGTCCCGGGGGTGGAACTCCGATGCAGCAACGGCCACACAGGAATTACCTCTTCCGCGTAGCTGGCAATTCCAACAGCACACGGACCCACGAGGCACAGGCGGTGGTGCTCCTCCGTGACCAAGGGCTGGTCACATATTTGTTTTCACGGTCACCCCTTCAGGTGGAGTGCGCACTCGGGATCGCTCCTATGTTACAGGTAGGTTTTTCAGACACAACCTCTCAAATAGGCCAACACGTTTTGGGCAGGGACGCCCTTCTTCATGGGCCGTAAGTGAAGATGACGACAGAAATGCACTATCAGTGAAATCCCTCTTTATTTAAACAATCAGCATGTTCATTATCACCCAATGCCTTCTGGGACTGGTAGTGCAACACAATAGTTAACCCATGTGGGCGTCGTCAAAGTCACTCCTTTAAACAATCATATTGGGATAAAATGTACTGTCCACCTCACTGTGCAATATACTTGGCATCTCCCGCTCCACTCAAACTGTACAATCAAAACAGCAAGCGGACCCGCGCGGTCCCGGGGGTGGAACTCCGATGCAGCAACGGCCACACAGGAATTACCTCTTCCACGTAGCTGGCAATTCCAACAGCACACGGACCCACGAGGCACAGGCGGTGGTGCTCCTCTGTGACCAAGGGCTGGTCACATATTTGTTTTCACGGTCACCCCTTCAGGTGGAGTGCGCACTCGGGATCGCTCCGATGTTACAGGTAGGTTTTTCAGACACAACCTCTCAAATAGGCCAACGCGTTTCGGGCAGGGACGCCCTTCTTCATGGGCCGTAAGTGAAGATGACGACAGAAATGCACTATCAGTGAAATCCCTCTTTCCCACGTCCCTGCCCGAAACGCGTTGGCCTATTTGAGAGGTTGTGTCTGAAAAACCTACCTGTAACATAGGAGCGATCCCGAGTGCGCACTCCACCTGAAGGGGTGACCGTGAAAACAAATAGTTGACCAGCCCTTGGTCACGGAGGAGCACCACCACCTGTGCCTCGTGGGTCCGTGTGCTGTTGGAATTGCCAGCTACGCGGAAGAGGTAATTCCTGTGTGGCCGTTGCTGCATCGGAGTTCCACCCCCGGGACCGCGCGGGTCCGCTTGCTGTTTTGATTGTACAGTTTGAGTGGAGCGGGAGATGACAAGTATATTGCACAGTGAGGCGGACAGTACACTTTATCCCAATATGATTGTTTAAAGGAGTGACTTTGACGACGCCCACATGGGTTAACTATTGTGTTGCACTACCAGTCCCAGAAGGCTTTGGGTGATAATTAACATGCTGATTGTTTAAATAAAGAGGGATTTCACTGATAGTGCATTTCTGTCGTCATCTTCACTTACGGCCCATGAAGAAGGGCGTCCCTGCCCGAAACGCGTTGGCCTATTTGAGAGGTTGTGTCTGAAAAACCTACCTGTAACATAGGAGCGATCCCGAGTGCGCACTCCACCTGAAGGGGTGACCGTGAAAACAAATATGTGACCAGCCCTTGGTCACGGAGGAGCACCACCGCCTGTGCCTCGTGGGTCCGTGTGCTGTTGGAATTGCCAGCTACACGGAAGAGGTAATTCCTTTGTGGCCGTTGCTGCATCAGAGTTCCACCCCCGGGACCGCGCGGGTCCGCTTGCTGTTTTGATTGTACAGTTTGAGTGGAGCGGGAGATGCCAAGTATATTGCACAGTGAGGCGGACAGTACACTTTATCCCAATATGATTGTTTAAAGGACTGACTTTGACGACGCCCACATGGGTTAACTATTGTGTTGCACTACCAGTCCCAGAAGGCATTGGGTGATAATTAACATGCTGATTGTTTAAATAAAGAGGGATTTCACTGATAGTGCATTTCTGTCGTCATCTTCACTTACGGCCCATGAAGAAGGGCGTCCCTGCCCGAAACGCGTTGGCCTATTTGAGAGGTTGTGTCTGAAAAACCTACCTGTAACATAGGAGCGATCCCGAGTGTGCACTCCACCTGAAGGGGTGACCGTGAAAACAACATATATATATATATATATATATATATATATATATATGTATATGTATACATATGTACAGATTTTGTATTTTTTTTAACGAGTTTTATATAGCGCAAACTAGACCCAGGAAATCAGGTATCAGGGAGCTTTACATGCGCACCAGTTTTGTTACAGATGGACACGCTGATTTTTGTTAGGCACAGGGAGATTAAGTGATTTGCCCATAATCACAGCATGTTGATTGTCATTGCCGAGACTCGAACCTGGTTCCCCCACTTCAAGGTCAACTGTTCTACCTGCAAGGCTACATCCTCTCCCCATACATAATTGTTGTGTTTGCTGAGGCAACAGAGAAAGAGTAAAAAATGCCAGAGGCTCAATGCTTGGGAAAATCTTAGCAGGTATGCACACTGTCAGAGTCATGTAGGGCACATCCAACCATACTAAAAGAACTACACTAGCTCCCTATACTGGCCTGCACCACCTTCAAAACCAGCAGATTCATTTACAAAGTGGTCATGACCAGCAACCCCACCCACTTGACTGGCAAGTTCTCGTCTCTTGTGGCTCCCAGCATACCCGCTGCGAGGATGCCTTCAGACTGGAGACAAAGCAGTGTAAAAAATAAAAGCAAGAGAACAGGCCTTTTTCATCTACACACCCAGGACTTGAACAACATCCCCATACCCATCAGGGCAGCACCAAACACTTCTCCAATTCAGGAAAGGGCTGAAGATACATATAACACAAACATACAAACATACATACATGCATTCCTGTTATATCAGAAATCATACCAGGCACTGGAATTGTATTATTCCAAGCAGTGTCTTCTGGTTAAATTAATTCCATTGACAATAAACTGACCCATTAATACCTGACAGAACACATTTGGTAAATGTATCACCTCTGATCATATGTTAGGTAGGGTGCTCCATCCTTAATTTTTGTATGATGTCAATTGCATGCAATGTTCTTTTGACACTGTTGAGCTCCTAACATCAGCTTCTATCTTTGTTTCAGCTACTCTTCTTTTCACTTTTCCTTTCATTACAGTTTTCTAATTATTATATAGAATGTCCCTATGCTTTCGGGTTTAAAAATTGTTTAAATCCCTTTAATTTATGATTGAATGTTTTTGTTTATAATTTAACCTTAGTTACTGTACACTTATGTACGAAGTTGCATGGCAGAATTGTACATAATGAATATTTTTTAGGAATTTGTGTGTTATAGAGAGATTCATTTCTCAATTGACTTAAGGGCATATTTATGAGCCCCTTGTGCCACTGTAGCTTTCACTTTTTCTAACAATACGGCAGCTCAAATCACAAAATCATATTTATGAGGTCACGCGCAGCCACTTTACATGGCTTTGATTGGCCTCACAGACATTGAGAAAGCAAGGCAGTGCAAATCTTAGATTTGTCTTACTCTGTGTTAGTGAGGCATTCCATAGGCGCTGTAGCGGGTGTCCCCATGCAACACCCATGGATTTCGATGCTTCCCCAGATTTACAAAACCATGTAAACCTAGCGACACACCAAAACCATACGACTCCCCAGTGGAGATTCAACGAGGATAAATAACTTTATTTCTCCTCATTATTTCCTCAACTCCATGTGTGCTACAGTCTGCAACATGCATAGAAAGAGGAAAAAGCCTCGCAGGAATGTATTTGTGCAGAAAGATACCCCTTTCGGCACAAAAAGAATCCTGCCAACAACAGAGGCACATTTGCACCATGGCGCAAATTTTCTCAAATGGCCCGATTCACAGAATTGGGCCATTTGGTAATGCAAAAAGGCATTTTTCTAATGTACAAAGGCCCAATTTGCGATTTGGTAACCTGTAACCGAATCGCAATTTGGGTTTGCGATTCAGTATTATGAAGGGATGTGTTTAGGACGTCACTTCCTAATGCCGAATCGCAGTGGTATGTGTAAGTGTTTTGCAACCAAAATGCGGTCGCAAAACATTTGCATTTTACCACCTACTTCAAGTAGGTGGTAACTCATTGGCAAATGGTAAGGCTTTGTGAATGTTTGTAAAAACATTTTTTAAGAGCAGGCAGTGGTCCCACAGACCACTGCTACTCTTAAAAAATAAAAATAAAACCTTTCATTTTCTTTTGAAATGCATCCCGTTTTCCTTTAAGGAAACCTTCGTACATCTGACCCAGAGTACTCTCTATAGAACTTGAGTCTCATATAGCGAGGAAAAGTGAAATTAGGTTTACATGGGGAGATGGTGTGGGGAGAAACTAAGATTGCAACAGAGGCAAAAATAAAACTCAATAATGCTCCCTTTAATCCAGTGCTTTTACTTTTCAAATAATAAATAATGTATTCTACATGTAACTAAATACTGCACATAAAAAACAGCACGCAATGTGGTACAAGTTTACACAATAAACAATCAATAAGCTGCTGTTGAAAAGTTTCAAATAGAGGTTCTCTATATAAATCATACTCTACTTGTGGACTTTTTCCAAAGTATTTTTCACAGCCCATAAGCTACTTGCTACTAATTTTATCAGAGGGTACTTTACTGTAAATCACCCACTTTCAATAGTGTTTGACAACATGGCTTATGTTACACACCAGGGTTAATATGTAAAATAAAAAGTGCAGGGGCACTCCTCAGGAGGCAGCGCTTACAGGAGAAATGTGCTGGTGCAAACTGTCTCCTGACTAGAGCCCTGGTACTTATTACTCTGGGGAGGACTTGGCCTAAGGGCTAAAGCTGCTGATTTCGGAGTTGGGGTAACGGGTTCAAATTTCGGCGTGGCTCAACATATGTGATTTTGTGGAAAATCTGGTGCCTTACAAATGGGTGTGTGCTATAAGCACCAGTGCTGAGGATTAGGTGCTGGTGCTGAGCACCGGAAAGCACCTGCTCAAATTAAGCACTATCAGGGAAGCAGAAAGTTCATATTTTCTTTCATGGAAACATGCTCACACACAAGCACGTCTTCCAGTGGGTGATTTTGAAAGCAGTTAGAGGGGTTTAAAACCTTACAACTGCACTGGAAAACACACCAAACACTCCAGGTGAGGGAAATGGACTGAGCAAGCCCAAGGCCCTGTAAGAGCAACAAGAGAAACTTACACTAACAGTTTTGAGGATGGACAGGCTACTAAAATTACTTATGGAGTTGGTCCACCCCATGGAACCCACAAAGTTGGTGTGAGTGGTTTTCCTACCTGCAGAAATGTGGTCTTCTCTTTTAGATGGTATCTTACTACAGGGCTACACTTCCACTACCCCTCCGCATATTGAGTTGGCCTCCTGGTGAATTGGATAGCAAATCCAGAGCATAGATTTTGTCTCACTAGGTTGAGATTAAACACAGTTCACTTCCATGTGGCTACGCCACTAATGGGTTGCTGGTTTGCCTCCCTCATATGTTGCCCTTGTGATTGGGTTTCTGCCCAATCCACTGCGCATTTAATGTTCTTTTGTACTTTATATGACTCCTCTAGATTGCGCTTTTCATGTCCTGTCCTACTGCATAAGCACCTTAATTCTTATAAAGAGGGTTTGATCTATTTGCAAAGTTTACAATCACTTGATGTTTTCACTGCTGTTCTTAGTTATATCTTTGCTGGTATCAAATTGAGAAGAACCTATGAACTTTAATGACAAATTGTTTTTATGATTCTTTTAAAGTGTTATTTATATTTTTGAATATGTACATGTTTTTATTCTGTACTTTTATGGTTAAACTATGACCGAATAAAGATGATTTTTGACCTTTGACCTTGAGTTGGTCTCCTGGTGTGAGAGGGATTCCACACCTCACCAGGATTGGTTAGGAGTAGAACTCATGTCTCTTTAGTGCAATATGGAGCGCTTTCACACAGCTGAGCAGCTACATTATTTCATGAGCACAGGTGACTAGATACATCACAACTTGACTTAAATATGGAAATTAGAGACAGGCTTTTTATACAGGGGTTGCAGGCTCCAATGTGTTATAGGTGGTATTTATTACACAAAAATTCAGTGCCAATTTGTCGACCATGGGAAAATGAAAGCACGACAAAGTCAAGGATTTGAATATGTAATCTGTAAGTCATTGATCAGGTGCATAGCTTACTGAGCTAGTTAATCATCTATCTGTTGTAATTATTCCATCAGTATTACGCCTATGTATTCCAGCAGCCCAACCCCTATCCGCATGGTACAACTGCTCATTATCGGCAGCAATTTTCTTCCTCTATAATAATGCTAACCCTGCTTCGTTATTATGTCTCCTCATTACTGCTCATTACCAGCAGTAATAGTTCTGCCTCTATCATATTGTTACACCTGCTTCGTTAATATTTATCTTTATTACTTAATGTGCTGAAGCCTCATTATTTATTCCATGCTCTGTAATACATGATACATTTCTCTGCACTTGTGCCTGTTGAACTAATCCTCCTTGAATAATACCCATAATTACATGTTGGTTTTTTTTTCTCTGAAATTAGCCCTCCTTATTTTTCACACACGATATTTTACTCTCCACGTTGCACTACCATCAGTTGTAACTTAAAGTGGGGATTAGAGAGGCTGCTAATGTAGTTGTTAATATGGCTTTTTAGGTTCACTTGACTGGATTCTATAAACATCTTTGGAACTTTAGAGCTAGTGCTGGTGAGCCAATGCCTTACATTGCAAATGTTTGTTTCTTTCGATTATTTATCTGAGTTTTTTCATACTTATCTTTAAATGACGTCTTCTTGCTACAATAATACAAAGCCAAGGGAACCTTTTCTTTGCACCAGGAAGAACATTATTTCCTATTGAGATTTATTTCAGCCAATATTCCTGCGGTAACAGCAAATAGATACAGTTGCACATCCCCAGATTGTGTGTTAAAATATGGGAAACAACAAGTAAAATGAAAAGTCTGTTTTTTGTAGGGCTGAATGGTTCTCTGTCAACCCTAGAAACACCTTGCTAGCTGACATGTTCGGTGTGGGCCCAAAGGAGTTGGGAGCCCACTGTAGTGACATGCGCACACTCCAAAGTAGGTATCAAAGCAGTAAATCAATTTAACAATGAGTACACATCCAAGTGATGAATAAGTCCACAAATACTTGTATTCTTCCTCAGTGGCTGAGGAGATGGTACAGGTAGTGGCATAATGTAACACATGAGAGATAAATGAACCGCCAATACATGTTTGGTCTGCACTGAACATTATCAAGGATGTAATACAACAAATATACATCAAAGAGTAGGCTCTAGAGATAAATTGCTGTATATATGTTTATACAGAATCAATCTTAGACTCATGCGAAACCATAAAGAAAGTGACAAATGTAGGTATGACAGGACCATGTTAAAAGAGCTGAGATCCAATATACCGAAAGGCAAGTTACACCTTACAATATTGTCCTAGTTGATTTAATGGAAAGGTGTCAGGAGATTTGAAAGATTCCCAAAGGTGAGGTACATAGGGCCTGTTTATGATGTAGGTTGCAAACCCGCCGAGGGCTGGTTGGAGGTTTTCCGACCGACATGGTAGGTTTAAAGTCTGACCGCCATATTAAAATGACGGCGGTAGGAGTTTAAACAGTCCGGTCAGTCCAATGCGGTTTCGACAGGCTCAAGGAGCTCGTCGGTCAGTCAAAATGGCCTCATAATCCCTTAAGGACTGTGTTTCCGCCAGCAGGATTATGATGTTGGTTTCTGGCAGCCTTTCCATGTTGGCCTTTCCGATATGGAAAGGCTGTCAGAAAGGAACTTTGGGGGACACTGACAAGGCCCCTTCTCCTCTTGCCCTCCGCTTAGGGACCTGAAAATCCCTGCTCTTCGCGACAAGCACCTTGAGGTGACTGCCACACGGTGCTGGGATTTTCACAAACTCGGTGTCCGCCTGCCACACAAGCTCTCATAGAGAAATGGGAGTGTGCGGTGCCATTGTAATCAGGTATGCGGAACCACTGACCAATGGCCGGTCGGTTCCTGACTGACATTGTAATCAGGCCCATGCTGTGATATTTACTTGGTGGGTGATTAAATAGCAGGAGTACCAAAAGATGTAAAGGATTAGCACAAGTGAGCAGTGTTGTTAGAGTTTGTAGGAGATTATGACGGACCTAAATTGAATTAACAGTACACATAGTGTGTTAAATAAAGTGATACAAATAATTACTCATTTAGCATGTTGTTAGCACTAACACAATGTTTAGTATATATACCAATTGCTCTAAATAAAAAAGAATGTAGTCCCTGATTAGTTGAATTCACTTTTAATCCAAAGGAAAGCAGAAGTGTTGTGGTAACAAATAGCCGGTACCGAAGTTTGCTCACTCCTAGGTTACTTCCTTTATTTTGGGCAAAGTCCTTGTGTGTATTTAGATCCTTATGTATTTAAACTACAGAGGACATTTGTGCATGTGCTAAGTACACTTACCTGGTAGGTGGCAACTGTACTGCTCTGTTAAAAGAAGTTGTAAAGGTTAATTGTTTTTTATTTTTAACAAAAATTGCAAGCTTACTGCCACCACGATTCGGTGGCGACAGATTGAAATTATTTTTGCGGCATACATTTGCAATAAATGTACATAAAAACTAACCATTGAACCAGCTTTGCAACGTCAGATCCTTTGTTTTTTCAAGGCTAGTTGTAGCTATCAGTGTTCCAGCTACAACCAGTACTAATGTCCTCGATTACATTTTAGGTAATTTCAAGTCCATATTACCCAATAATACATCAAGCCTCCACTCTAATATGGAGCAGATGTTATGCTCCTAATGCCACTTCAAAGCACTGTACAATGTTCACTGTGGGAGCGTGGGAGCGAGGCAGCTTAATTGTAAGGGTTTTATTTATGGCTGTGTTAGGGCCTCTAAGGGTCTAGGTGGAGCTACTGTTTGAAGGTTTCCAGGGCTGTTCTGTGTGATATTAACCTTCTCTAGATACTATCCGCGGAATGGAGAATAACTATATTGATTATGTCATACTGGAAAAATTGGGACATTTTTCACCTGCTCTCAGAAGCGGAATGTGTCGTTGTAACGGTCTGTGGGGGCTAAGGGGTGGTGTAAGGGCGTAGGGTCTGAGCAGACTTGAGCCTATCCAGGAGGGACATCGGGGCAGATTTACAAGCCTCTTGCACCTCTTTTACACCGCCGTTACATCACTTTTGTGATGCAGCGGCGGCGCAAAATCAGCGCCATGCTGCGGGGTATTTACAACGTGACGCATCTGGGAGATGCGTCACGTTGTAAAGCCCTGTGCCAGAAGTAGGCGTTCCTGTGCAGGGGGGACGTTCCGTCGCAGGAACGCCTCCTAAAAGTGGCTGAGTGAAATTTACAAGATTTCACTCAGTCACTTTTGAGCCCATGCTGCGTCAAAACCCTGCACCTGCTTGAAGCAGGCATAAGGATTGACGCAGCATTGTAAAGATAGGGCACCTGAGAGACTTGCTGGAGCTGCGTCGTGCTTGCGACGCAACTCCAGCAATGCGCTGCCTTTATGGCACGGATGCATCACGCATCTGTCCATTTTTGCCCCATGGTGCGCCGCATTGTAAATGCGGCGCATCCATGGTGGCGGAGCCGTGACACACAACAACTGGCGCATCCCTGCTGATATGCAGGGATGCGCCAGTTAGTGTAAATCTGCCCCATTGTCTGCCCCCCTATGCTGCCGCAGGCCTAGGCCTATGCTCCTGCCCACAGCCCTGGGAGCATGAACAGCGGATATTGTATCTTCTAGCCTGGAATTATCGGGCATGAAGTTTACAGACCCGATAATTCCAGGCCCAGACACACCAGGATATTCATAATGGCGAAAAGCGAAATTCCACGCGGAGTTAATACTCCATCATGGAATTCCGCTACTCATAATGAGGGTTTTAGAGAGGTTGGGAATTTAGGAGTAGGGGAATCATTTGGAAGGGTGTTAAAGAAAAGCCACTTCTCAGACCAAGGGCAGGCAACCTTCCATCAATACCCGCAGCTAAACGGTGCCTTCTCAGTTCTTCAAAGGTCAGACACATCAAACATGGCCTCCACCCAGGTTACCAGATCCGACAGGGGGAGGTGTGTCGAAACGAAGTTTAAATGCAGTACAGTAGGCGTTGGTGTGAAATTAGAATGCACCGTTTTAAGTGAAATGTTCAGCTTGGAGATGCTTGTCCCAAATACCCGAACTTATTAACAAGGGCTTTTAACCTCACAGCAAATACGAACGCACGTGACCTGTGACCTGTGCCTCCCAAATTTAGACACGGTATGCAGTAATCCCAAAATAATTATAGCAAAGGTGGTCATTAAGAGAGAAGGCATGGTGTGGCTGTGAGCCCCCCTTATTACTCCGAACTATTAAGAACTGACAGGGCCCCTGGAGCGACAGGCTGCGTTCTGGCGAGTAGAACATTATTAATACGTACAATTCTATTACCCAGCACGTGCCCAGACCCCAGCAACTAGAAACAACATACATTAGTAACAAAGCCACGAAGTACATCACCCATGTAATGAAAAAGCAACGAAGATAGTTAAACACATGAATATTACGCAGCTGCTGTGACATGACTGCGATTTCTTTGGTAGGATAATAAGGAGTTTTCCGACATCTATTAATGTTTCCAAATACAAACAATATAATCTATCCTGGACCATTGACGCTTCTTACGAGTAACTGAATGAATGAAAGGAGACTTATAAACGCGCTACTTAGCCCGAAGGCATCAAGGCGCCTAACCAAAACAATGCAATAGTGAGGCAGATCAAATCTAAGCGTAGGCCTTGGCCTCGATCATCTAAATAGCGCGCACCCCAAACAAGTTGATTTAGGACGTGAATGACAGACGTCACTTCCCAGCTCATTAGCTCTCGTTTTTTATTGGCCCGTGAGCCTCACCAGTGTTTGAACCCAGGTTCTGCCCTTTGCAGACAGGTCTCAGTAGCAAGTGTTTACTCTACGGTGCCGTTTTCTCTGCATGATGATAATAAAAAGTCATTTTCTGTCTCTAAAGGCATGGACTAGAAACGTAATCCCTGAAATTTCCCACTAAACGTGACAAGCACCGGCAGAGGAGACACCCCAGGGTTGGCAATGTCTCCCAAATGTATTTACTTTTTTTTTGCAAATAAATGTATTAGAGTAGACAATAATTGATTACAAGTATAGAAATTTAAAAATAAAAGTGCAAAGCCACCTAAAGGTGGCGTGCGTTTGTTTAAAGAAACCGTTAGTAAAAAAAGAGCCATCACAAAAATTAAGTAAAAAAGAAAGGAACGCATGAATGATAGAAATGATTGGCGTTTGAACATTGGCGTTATAGTGGACCTGTACTCAAGGAAAATGTAGAGGCTCACAGAGAACAGAGTGTTCGTGTGTGTGCGTGCGTGCGTGAGAGAGAGCGAGACAGAGAGAGAGAGAGAGAGAGAGAGAGAGAGAGAGAAATGTCCATATGGCCATGTGGCAGTGTGAGACCGGTAATCTAATATCCTGCAAATTGCACACAGCTAATTTTGATTAGGGATTGACGATATTTTTCTGTTTAATGCTGAAATGTATCACTTCCACCACACAAAGATCTTAGTAATTTTTATTTTCAATTTTCATTGTGAGAGTCATAACTCAATTTAGCGTGTAATCTTTCACAAAAACAAATAATAATTTTACCTTCCTCCCAGAAAGCTTCCTAACAATCCACAATGGTTTTGCACTGGAAGCCTTACTTTCTTCTTATTATAGGAATTGTAAAAGGGGCTAGCAAAACAGGAATTACGATTTACCTGTAATCAACAGGAGGTCAGAAGCACAATTTCCTAAGAGCCCTGCTGCGCTATAAAATTATATTTTAGCAAATAATGAGCATTCCATAATATCAAGGTGGTCGCCAACTGTTTCAAATTAATGATTTGTGAAATTTGCCTTCGTGAATTGCATGAAATGCTATTGAAAATAAATGAAATTGCACAGAATACAAAAACAATATTTTTGACACGAGAACACATTTTGTGCTGAAACATATAATAAAAAAACACAGGGGTCATGAACAACAGCCGCTTGCATTATGGTCTTTCGGATTGTTCCCATGCTAAAACGTTCTGCCCAGGTGGCATAATGGCGTTATTGCATGATTTTCCCTTAAGAAGCGTAACACAAAATTTGTGCAGTAATGGACATTTTTTCTGCTTCTAATTTTCATTGAGATCCCAAGGTTCCCTTTTGGAGTGCATGCTACTTTCTAGTTGTAGTTTTAGTTGTAGACTGACTTACATGGTAGGGTTTGGGTGAGGTGAAGTGGCGGCTGGCAGTGATCGGGATGAGGAGGCAGGTGTAAAAAAGAAAAAAACTTACCTGATTGACACATCTCCACTCCTTCGTCTCTCCCGACCAGAACAGCAAGCACCAGTCTCCCCGTAGCCAACCACAACGCTGAAATGCAGCATTGTGATTGGTCTGAGTGCCGTGGTTAGGCGCTCAGAGAGAGAGCCCGAGCCTGTTCTCTACCGATGCTGTAATGCAGCCTGGGTGGAGAACATGCAAAGTGCGCATGAATGTTTGACCGGCACAAGACGGCCGGCCAAACATTCATGCGCACTTGGAGTGGGTAAACCACTCCTTAATCTGCTCCTGTGTGAGTAGTCCAGCCCCGCTCGCACGGCCGCAAACCATTGAGTTATTATCATTTTATATTTCCCCTATTTCACTGCTGCAAAGTAGCGTGGCAACACTCCTTCACTTTAGTGGAGGAGCCGTCACTGGTGAGGTGCATGAGGTTTGAAGTCGTACTCTAAACTTGGTTGCTACATCACAGCAGATGAGTTTGAGTTGTTAAGAAAAAGCTGCATTTGTGCAAGCATATACCTACACTTTTAGTGTTGACTGCAACATAGTAGTTATAAATGTGGAGTAAGCCAGGTTTGAAGTGCTCTCCAGAATTCAAAACAGTTGCAGATTACTCTTCAGTCTTGCAAGGAAAACGTTACATGGCTTAATCACAAGTCCTCACATGGAGTCCCCTCTGTTTCAAGATTTATTAAATGAAGGAAATGATAGCAGATGAACAAGCATGGAATATAGTGCTCAGGGTTGATGGTGGGTATGGAGTTTGTGTTGAAGGAAGCACAATTGTGTGCCCTAATTAGCAGCATGATCTATGCAGTTCATTTTAAAGGTGATACATCTAGCCACCAGGAGCCAGTTTAGGGATTAAAGAGCAGGAGAAATCCATAAACTGATTTTTAGTGTGAGTTTCCTCGCAGATGCTTTTCAGATTTTCTGTAGCTTTATCGCTTGGTGTTAGCCCCTATTGCTGCTGTACTATGGAAAGGATAGTAATATACAGATGCAGAAGTTTCCCTGGACCGTGCATGATATTTTGCTCCAGTCCAGATTGTTTTCATTGAATTCTTGGACTTCTCCAAGTCCCCAAATTTGAAAAAAAGAAACCTGGACTGGAGTAGCACATCATGCATGCAGCTGGGAAACATGACAACTATGCAGTTTGTAGCTTGTAACATTTGCTGGAAGACCAAGTAGGGAGAGATTCAATATAGGCATGCCAGCATGTAGAACGATCTCTTCTTAATTTAGTTCACTTTATGCTTTAAGGTTTTTATTTAGGTGGATTCTTTACTTGAAGGGATGGGTTACGCTGTTGCCCAGGGTCTATTGGTCAGATGGTGTATGGGTGGTAGGTGGTCCACTCACAAAAGGGTGGTATCTCAGTTTTTAATGTGTGCAGTTGGAAGTAATTATTTTGCATCCAGTGATCTAAAGGTAGGAGGGATTTTTAATTGGCACATGAATCCAACTCAGAAAGGCTTTGAAGTTTTCGTATAACTTGAGTGTCATCCATTTAGTTGAGAAAATTGAGTCTGAGAAAGTTGATTCGGTATAAAGGTGTTCTGAGCAATATGTTAAAGTGGAGCAAGGTTAATTCCTTCGGGGATTCCAGCACTTTACTAGAATGGGTGGAGCAGAAAGATGATAGAGGTAGAATGAAAGATCTGCTTGTTAGAAAGAAAACAGCCCAGTGTACAGCAGTGACTTGTATTGCTTTTGTCCTAAGCATTATGGGATAGTGCACACGTCAAGGAGGAAGATAGATTTAATGGCAGTAGTTCTCCTACCCCATTAGAGTCCACTGAAGTCTTGATCTTATCCCATGTTGTAGTTAGTGTGCAGAATCTTTGCTCCTACCTCAGCAGAATCTTGTTTGGTTTTTGGAGAGTAGGTGAGTGTGTTCTATGTAAGCAGACAGTTGTATGTAGGCAACATTTTCAATCCACTTACCCAAAAGAGTCCCATTGAAGTTTGAACATAGTTAGATGGGAGCAATGGGTCAGGCCCCTTTTTTTATGTATGATAAGTTTGATAAAGGCCATTGTGAATGACTGCAGAATATGCTAAACTCCAAGGAGAATCAAAGATATCTGTGTTCAGGGTGGTAGCTGAGCTCTTGATGAGCATGTCGGTGAAGATGTGACTGGACAGGGGCCAGCTGATGATCTCATTGCCCAACTAGCTGTTATTAGATTGGTGAAGTCATCATAAGATAAAGGGTTGAGAGATACTAGATTCTTTGTGGCACAGCATTGCTTGAGGGGTTGAGCCAATCTGTAAGGTGATCTGAACGTCCTGTTTAGTTTGAACTTTTGGTATCTTTCAAGGCTTTTGGCTTATCTTGTGAAATTACTTGGGGCCAGATGTTCTAATAACTGGTTGCAACATACTGGTCGCAAACTGCGACCAGTATTTTTGTGACCAGTGTGGTAATTTGCAAACCGATCTCTGTACTAATAGGGCGGTTCACAAATTACTGTTTCCTAGTGTGCCACAATTCATCATGAAAGTTAACGAGGGAGGTTGTAAATTGTGACCCACTAGTAACTGCAGCCATCACATGGTGAGGTCAGCAGACTACCGTGTCTGTGATTGCTTTTAAACAAGCATTTGTTTTAATGCAACCTGTTTTCCTTGAAGGAAAACGAGTTGCATTGATAAAAAAAAGAAACGTTTTATTCTGCGTACTCTCAAAAAATGTTTTTGTCATCTTCACAAAGGAGAAGGGGTCCCTTGTCAACTCCTTTTAGTTTGCGAATGGCTTAAAGGATTATTATTTTGTCACTGGAATTCAGTCGTAAAACATTAATACAAACCAGTCCAATTCAATATTTTGAAGGAACACCTTAAATATGCCCCTTACAAATGCCAACTCGGTATTGGGTTGCAAACCCAAACTGTGATTCAGTAACATGTTACAGAACCTCAATTTGTGGTTTATACATACAGAAACACCTTTTTGTGGTCGCAAACAGCCCAAACCTGCAAATTAGACCTTTTGCGAATGAAAAAAGACTTTGTACATCTAGCCCTTGGTTTGGTATATTGTTTCATAACAGCAGTAATTGAGCCTTTCTGACTGCAACATTGTTGTTTTTACAGTGGTGTTGCAGTGTCAGTTTGTCTTTTTGGTTGCCCTTTCCCACTGTCTTTCCAGCAATCTTTTGTTCAGTTTGTGTGATTTCAGCCCTTGACTCCTCTACCCAGCTTTTCCATGTTAGTGGAAGGAAGTGGCGGTGTCTCCTAGGATGATGTTCTCTAGCACTGATACACGTTATAGAAGGAAGTGCTGAACTAAGTTTTGAAAACAGCACAAAGGACTGGTTAAACATAGAACTTTATTGAAGATCTTAAGATGCAGCCATCAAGTCTGTGGCAGGGAGTCCCACTTCCTCAAGGCTCTGGAATCCCAACTTCTCCATGGAACAGTGTCAACACAACTGCAAGGTAAAACATACCATATCTCCCTTCCAAACAATTTTAAATATATTAAACAATTTAACAACACATATTCCTATAAAATGAATACTAAACAAAGATTAAGTAGGAACATATTTGACACAATACAACTATGTTGATTAAGAACACACAATCATGAAATCAACATGGTCTCCTCTTAGCTCGCATTCCCCTGCTTTATATAGTGTTCTGGGCATCATCTACTCTTGCATTGCGAGTTAGCCCACTTGAGTTTGCATTATTCTCCAACCACACATGACATTCCACATCATCACACCTTGTCACATTTCTCGCATTCCACTTTCTTCCATCCTCCACCACACTGAGTTGCCCTTCACATCACTTATTTTTTGGGGGACTCAACCCCTGAAAAGAACCATCCTTACCATTCAAACCCAAAAATACTCTAACTAAATCACAAACTTTGAACTCCTACTGTTTTCTCCTCAACTTGTGCCTCTCCACGCATTTTCTCAGATACCTTTCCACCCTCTCCTTCAAATCAGGTTTGTTCACTCCAGGATGACACACTGTATCTATCCACAGTGGTGTCACATTTGTACATGCAATCCTACCCTTAAGCAAAAAGAAAAGTGTTTCTCTGGTGGCAGAATGTGGCATATTCCTGTAACTCCACAACATATTCTTGACCTCTCTTTTGCAATCAAATCCACTCTCTACTGCCAACTGCACACCTTCCTTCAACTACGATTAAAATGTTCAACTAGGGGATGATACACCACACTCTTGTCATGCCTTATTCCCTCCTTATTTAAGAACTTCTGAAACTGCTACACAAATTGCGGAACATTGTCTGACACTATCCACTCAGGACAGCCCTCTCTTCTAAAGACCTCCTTGCAGAACATAAATACATTAGATGCTCTAATTTTCTTAATGGTGGCTACCTCCGGTGACATGGAGAAATAGTCCACCAACACTGCACCATACCTCCCTTCCAGACCACCACAATAAAATAGACCACATATATCTATTTTCACTCTTTGCCATGCTTAAGTGGAAAACTCTGTCACCACAACAGCCACAGCAGCAACTCCACCCTAAAACACTATAATCACTACGTGGGATCAACGAACCACACAAACTACAGCTACCATCATGAGCTCCATCCACTCAGGGGAACAAAGAACAGGAGTTCACCCGTTTTCCCAGCAGAGACCGGGCAATAGTTATAACAAAACAACAACGTCTCAGCTGGATATCATTTTTAGAAAGAACAAATATTTTAGTGATATAAATCACAAGGGGAGGGGGGAATAAAGAAAGGGAGACCAAAGGAAATTAGAAAAGAATTGTATATTGTAGGTAGTTTTTACAGCACTACAGTACAATAAAAGTACAAATGACCAAAAACACACATAGGTGAGCACTGAGCGTGATAGTGATAGTGAACGGCGCAGTGACACAATGAGTGAAAAACAGCGTGAACGGCGCAAATTAAGATAATAACAATGTGGTCAAAAGGAATAATTATATACAATCTGCTATGAACACATTTTTTTCTCAATGACCACAAATAAGCCAAAAAGTTCTTTGCTGGGTTTTGTCGACGGCGTTTCAGCCTGGTTGGTTTCAGGCCATCATCAGGACAATGGTCATAGTTTTAACGTGTGCTGGGCGTAGTACAACTAAAGTACAGGGAATCCTTTGAGAGTGGTGAAAAAACGGGCATAAATCAGCGTGTGATCAGTCGTTCAAGCACTTAAAGAACAACATCCGGAGTTTGGAAAATGGCCAGGAACAATAAAGGTCCGGGACTCGAAGGAAAGGGGTCAAATCCCGTGAAATCTTCGAGGTAGAGGGATCCAAGAATTGGTAATCCAGAAGGCGGGAAGTAAATCCAACAATGAAGGGGCGACTCCATCAGAAAGGAACTCACCAACATCCTCAACTCAGCCATCTCCTCTGCCTCTTCCCAGAAGGATGAAAACACGCAGAAGTAAAACCTCTTATAAAAAAACCTACAACTGACCCATAAGAACTCAAGACCTACTGGCCTATCTCCCTGCTCCCTTTCCTGGCTAAGTATTGGAGAAAGCAATAAACGGACAACTCTCCAACCACCTAGAGATCAACAACCTCCAGGATCCATCCCAATCAGGATTCCGCACTAATCACAGTACAGAAAATGCACTAATCACAGCCACAGATGACATCCAATCTGTCCTAGACCAGGGACGGACCACAGCCCTGATCTTCCTCGACTTCTCCGCAGCCTTCAACATCATGTCACACTACACCCTCCTACATGGACTCCATTAGATGGGGGTCCAAGGAAATGTCCTTAAATGGATCACTTCCTTACTCACTGTAAGAACCCAGAGCGTTCAACTTCCGCCTTACACCTCAGGCCCAAAGAACATCATCTGAGGTATTCCTCGAGGGTCCTCACTGAGTCAGACCTTGTTCAATACATACATTGCTCCCCTGGCCACGCAGGCCAAAGGCTATGATATGATTATCATATCATATGCTGACGACACTCAGCTCATCCTCTGCCTATCCTCAAACCCCACTAACACCAAAACCAATTTTTACAGGTGCATGACCAGCATAGCCAGCTGGATGCAAAACAAATGTCTCAAACTTAACACTGACAAAACAAAGGTACTCATCTTTGGGAGCAACACCTCCCCATGGGAGGACTCCTGGTGGCCAGCGGAAATGGGCCCTTCGCCCACTCCCACAGACCATGCCAGAAACCTCAGCATCATACTTCACAACGCTGCCACCTCAGTCTGCTTCTTCACTCTCTGCATGCTCCGTAAAATATTCAAATTGCTCCCCATCAACAGCAGACGCACCATCACCCAAGCCCTCATCACCAGCCGCCTGGACAACGGAAACTCCCTTTATGTGGGCATCACCTCACAACTACTGAGCAGGCTGCAAACCATCGAAAATGCTACAGCAAGGCTCATCCTCGACGTCCCGAGAAGAGCCCACATCACCCCCCCTCAGAGCGCTCCACTGGCTCCCTGTCCAAACAAAGTGCCAGTTCAAACTGCTGACCCATGCCTACAAGGCCCTGCACAACAAATGACCAGCCTGCCTCAACCACAGACTGAACTTGTACCAACCTGGCAGACAACTACATTCCGCCTCCCTCTCCCTCGCCCACATGCAGTGCTTCCACAAAAGCAGAAGCTGTGGTCCACACCTTCTCCTACCTGGCCGCCAAGAACTGGAATGGCCTCCCATTCCACCCTGCAGATGTTCAGAAATGGCCTAAAAAAGTGGATGTTCATCTGACGACTCCCAGCAGCAGCCCCCTCCCCCCCCCCAGCACCTGGATACCTGCATGAGTGATAAGCAGCGCTCAAAATTGTTGATTGATTGACCACAATGGGAATTTCATCGACAGTATCAGATTTGTCACTGCACGTGCATGCAATAAAATCACTCAAAAATCTCTCGATTTCTCTGTCCATTCCTGGCTGCCAGAAATCCATGTGTGCCTCCCTTTTTATAGCCAACATTCCTCAGTGTCCTTCATGCAATAACTCCAATAACTGAGAACGAACACCAATGTGTAGAATCAACCGACCACACCTCCTGACTATATCATCTTAAACAGATAACTCATACCATACCATTTTCTGATCACACAAATCCGGCCTCTCTCATTGGTTCATCCTTTAGTCAGGGATAAGCATGCTATAGGTGATTCCAAAGTCTGATCTCTAGCCAGTACTTGCCTCAATTCTTCATCAGAAATGGCACCACTGCATGATTTCCCCCACATCAGTCACCACCATCACCCTCTACTAAACCCCCATCCTGAATAGGTAAATGAGACAAACAATCTGCATTCACATTAGCTGTGCCTGGAACATATCTAATCACAAAATTGTACTCCTGCAACCTGAACAGCCAATTGGCAATTCTGGGAGTCGCATTCCCTGCCCCTTTGGTGGAAAACAATTCTACAAGAAGTTTGTGGTCAGTGCGCACCTCAAATACAGTTTCCGACACATACGTTTTGAAATGTTGCACACACCACCAATACACTAATGCCTCTATTTCTATTGCTGAATACATGCCTTTATCTCTCTTTAGCATCCACAATGCGAACACAACCACCCTTTCTTGATCACCCTTCTTTTATATCAACACTGATCCAAGCCCATACTCACTAGCATCTACAACTACTATGGTCTTGTCTTGCAGATGAAACGGTTTCAAAACTACAGCCTTGACAATGCCTTGATAAATGACTTTAAACGCCAACTGACACTCAACTGACCACTCATATTTCATTGCCGTTTTCATCAACTGATGTAACACATGCACTTTGTCCGAGAAACGTTTACTAACTTTGAATAGTATTTAGACTCATAGAAAACTAAGTTGTTCCCTATCAGCTGGTAAACGCATCTTCTCAATGGGCTCTATTAGTTTCATTTTGGGTTTGATACTGTCCCAATCCTCAACTTCACATACCCAAAACATGCACATCTCAATGCTTATCATCAACACTGCATGTTCTAACCTTTCCAGCATAGTATTCAAGACAAAAACATATTTGTGGGTCTAAACAAAAGGAGTGATAGTTGCCTAACAACAAGTATGTTGTTGTTGTTGTAAAGAAGATTATGTGGCCTAGATGATATATGTTGTATGCCACTTCATCAAGGTAAATTGTGATATGACAGAACTCTTGTGTTTTGGCCAACAACCAATCACAGGCACTTTAAATTGATGGCCTTCTGACCTGGGTGATCCTCCCGTTCCAGGAGGACATGCTAAGAATCTGGGAATAACGATCTATAATAAACTATATTTGGATACACAGATGAATAAAGTATTGGGATCATACTTTCTGTATCTTCAAAGGTTAGTTAGAATTCTTCCAATCCTGCCTAAACAGATCCGCAGGAAGAAGGTAGTCCAAGCAACCATTTTATCAAGACTTGATTATTGTAAAGCTCTATACTAAGGATTATCAATTACAACCACAATTCAGTTGCAGAGAATCCAGAACTGGGCTGCGAGACCCCTCGTAGGGATAAAAGACAATGAGTCAGTCTCTCCCATGCTGAAAGCCTTATATTGGCCGCCAGTTGATAAAATAATTCAATTCAAAGTTGCCTCTATGGCCCACAAAGCATACTATAAACAAAACCCAGAAGTTATAACTTAAAAACTTAAGGGCTTTCTGCACAGTCATTCACTACGATCTACAAATGCTTCCTTTTTACTGTTACTCGAAACAGATACGTAAGGGAGCAGAGCCTTTTCGTTTTTAGCCCACAGGCAGTGGGTTGCCCATGGCCCTCAACTAAGACGGGAGAAAAATCTTTTAAATTCTGCAAAGGATTGAAGACATTTCAACAATTTTGAGCCCTAGCCCCTTCGTCCTTTTAGTCTTTTTAGACCCGGGATACCTTCTTTAGGGTAATAGTTGTGCTTTATAAATCCATTCATCATTGTTATCTATATTTTACAGGAAAAAATGATTTGATATCTATTATATTAAATGGGTAATTCTGTGGTTCTCCTTGCCAGACAGGAAGATCTCTCAATGTAACTGGGAAAGGACTTTAAGTCTTCAATGGGTGGAAAGATTCACCACTGTTTGGAATCTAATCTCAGTCCTCAGTATCCCCTACATTTCCATAGAATACAAATCTCCAGTTTCCATGAGGGGAGCCATGAACACATTGGGGCATATTTACAAGCCCCTATCGCCACAGCAATGTCACTTTCAGTAATGTTGTGATGGTGATAGGGACTTCACCTTATTTGCAAGGCAGCATTAAGCCCTGTCTTAACGCTGCCTTGTAAATAAGGCACCCTTTCAAGCTACACTTAGCGTGAAAGGGGCGGGCAATGGGTGTTGCGGTGAGTGTTCCATCGCAACACCCATTGATTTTGACGCTGCTCCCCATTTACAAGGGTGGAGGAATCGACAAATTTAAGACCAGGCTAAACCTGGTCTTAAATTGGTGAAACAAGGAGAAATGCTCCTCGTTTTTGCTGTTTCCATGTGTGCTGCATTGTGCAGCACACACAGAAACAGCAAATTGCCATTGAATTGTTTATGTGCAGGAAGGTGACACTTACTGCACATAAACAAACCCTAAAAAGAAATTATTGAAAAAAAATGTTAAATTTTTTTTACAACTTCTATGTGTACTGCATTAAGCAGCACACATAAAAGTTACAAAACGTCATTTAAAGATTGTTTATGTGCAGGAAGGCAGATCTTCCTGCACATAAACAATCTTACCCTCAATGCAGACACCCTTGCAATATGCGTTGGCGCTAGGATGCTAAGTTTAGTGCCAATGCAGGGGAAACGCAGGACTGCACCATATTGTTGTAAATATGGTGTAGCCTTGCTTTTCTTCAGTGGTGGAGTGTGACGCGAAGCCAGAAAGGCTAACGCCGCGCTCCGTCACTTCGTTGAAAGTATGCCTCATTATTTGTTCCTTGTGGAGCAGCAAGGTGCAAGTATTGACCTCATATCGTGGTGTTGGTCATACAACAGTTAAATGTAAGCAGTTTGGAATCACATGCTTTTGAAGAAGCTTTAGGAAAGCCAATGGATAAAGCATTTCCTAAAAAGATATCCGTGTTTAAATGATATGGCATCTAATAACCTGGAATGCAATTTTCTTTTTTCCCCCAAAATGAAGAGGAGACATGGAGCTTGTACCAGTATCAAGCAACGGAACATATATTCAACAAAAAAGATAGCTCCATTCAGGGGCTCTCTCATATTTAATTTCTCTGATCTCCCCGGGTCATTGGGTGGTAACATGAAGAATTGAATTTTAATGGATGTTTGTCTCCATAGTTCAAGCCATCGGAAGCTTCTCGAATCTCTGAAGCTTCTCTCTGCTGTTTCTTTGGCCTGATGTCTGCACGACCGGTAGTTAAAAGGGCCTCGGTTCCCTTGATGTTTTGGCAGCCTAGCTGTCATCTATTCCTTTTTGTGGTTGGTTGGTTTTGCCTTCTTCTATTTCCACCAACAACACAGAATGAAATGTTGGGGGTAAGACATTGGTGGTAGCAGTTCGTTAAGCAATTTTTTAAAATTCTCCTAAGAAGGATTTGATTATCCGGTTTGGTGATTCTTTTTTAAAATTGGCTTTTTCTTTGTCTTTTAGATATCTGCATATTGATATTTGGCATACATCAGTTGAGCTTCCTTTGGCTTTAAACTACCACTAATTCTCCATTACCAATTAGGGTCACTAGGGATATAAGCTGGTACATTGTTAAGGGCTGAGCCCTCCCTCTTTTCCAATGCTTGAAGAGTGTGTTTCAGGCTGAGTAACGGTCAGACTGACAGACCTTCTTCATGCTTGGACTAGGCACCTAGGCACTGTAAATGTGCTAACTGCGCGGGTGCTTGGCTGCCTGAG
The DNA here is from genome assembly GCF_964204655.1 of Triturus cristatus. Classification (NCBI taxonomy): domain Eukaryota; kingdom Metazoa; phylum Chordata; class Amphibia; order Caudata; family Salamandridae; genus Triturus; species Triturus cristatus. Next base: position 1,032,528,427 of record NC_140590.1, read on the forward strand.
CCGATCTTTGGCCGGGCTCATGATTTCACAGCCCTGTGGGCGTGACCTTCTCATCCCAGCAAGCACTTCAAGGTCCTCCCTTTCATGACAAAGGGGTGCATCATCGACAGACTTGTACCTGGGCCCTTTAGTTTTAAGCCCCTGAAGTGTCCAGGCTGAGTGCCCATCACAAACACTCATCACAGAGTGTGGTGGGGTCAGCAATTTTCAATGACCCAATCTCAGTCTGTGACAAGTAATGGAGGGTCCTCCTCTCAATGGCTGACCCATGATAAAGTCAGCCCATGAGAGGAGGAGGCGGGATCTTCCTTTTTTCTCTTCCCCAAAGCCTCCAGGAACCACAGAAGCTTCCCTCTTGCCATCTTAAATCACTATCAGCCCAGCACGTTTATTTTTATGTTGGGTGTGTGCATGTGTGTATGTATGAATGTTTACTTATTTGTGTATACCTGCTGTGAATGTATGGAGGTGCAAGCTAAGTGTAAGTTTACTTTATTCTTAGAAAACTCAAAGTTGAACTGCTGTGCTTCTAAAGGAAATGGCAGTTTGAAGTTAGAGCTACATACGATAAGGGAAGAATCAAGTTAACAAGATGGCCTTTAGCATCAGAACCCCTGCTCGCCTACCCACACTAAACACAATTCAGGGTTCTTCCAGCTCCTCAATGATCCCTTCAGGTTGAGGCTGCTTTGCCGTGAGTGTTCATAATGTTAATGTTAATGTTAATTATGCCTATAGATTGCGAACTGACACCCGAAGGTGTCCTGGCGCTGTGAGAAGATCTGCTGAGGGCTGGGAGGGGAAGGAAGAGACACCGGATCAGTTAGATAACAGCCATGTTTTTAATGCTTTTCTAAAAGGCAAAAGATTGGGCATATTTCTAAGGGCTAGTGGTAGAGCATTCCATGATTTAGCCACGTTGACAGTAAATCTTCTGCTGCCCCAGTTAGCTTTTTTTACCCGAGGGACATTTATTAGTTTTTGCGTAGGATGACCGCAGTGCTCTCTTTGGTAGGTACCAGTTGAAACGGTGTTTTATGAATTCTGGTCCGGTTCAATGAAGGGCTTTAAATACCAGACAAAGAGACTTAAATTGAGTCAGTTTACTGACTGTAAGCCAATGAAGTTGTTTTATTTTGGCTGAAATAGACTTGTGCTTTGGTGGGGCCGTTAGGAGTCTGGCCGCAGCGTTCTGCAAAATCTGTAATTTATTCATCGACCCTTTATGGATCGTGAGATACAGACTGTTGCAATAGTTTAATTTGGACATGATAAGGGCTGTGACTACAGTTTGTTGTGCGTCCATCGGCAGAAGAGGCATTCTTTTTTTGCAGGATTTGAGGATGTACGAAGTAGAAGAGGCAACGTGATTAACCTGGCCCCTAAAGCTCAGTTTATCGTCAATTAAGACTCCTAGGTTCTCAACCTTCTTTATTGGCGTGGGTAGAGATCCCATCTCCTCCGGCCAACACTTAGGAGTCCAGAATGTAGGGTTATTTCCAAAAAACACTACCTCCGTTTTGCCGGAGTTAAGCTTCAAACAATTTTGGGGCATCCAAACCCCCACTGCTTTCATACAGTCCTGCAGCCTTGACGCAGTTTCGTGTATGTTCCCTGGTAGTAATGTCACCACAATTTGGGTATCATCAGCATAAGACGTCAAGGTAAAGCCAAAGGTCTGAATTAGGGAGCTAGTGACGACACGTAAACATTGAACAATGTTGGACTCAGCGAGGAACCCTGCAGCACCCCACAGGGTAAGGAGAAAGATTTGGCTTCAAATTCATCCAAGGCCACCTTTTGACTTCTGTCAGCGAGAAACGATTTGAGAAGATTCCACGCAGTGCCCTTAAGTCCTAACTCATCCAATTGGTCCATCAACAAAACGTGATGGACCGTGTCAAAAGCCGCAGACAGGTCTAACATGATCAGTGCGGCCTTTCCCCCTTGGTCCAGAATGGTCCTGATTTCATTTGTTGACTTCAGGAGCACGGTTTCTGTACTGTGGCCTTCTCTAAACCCATACTGAGTTGGATCAAGGGCTTGTGAGTCCTGCAGAAATGTATTGAGTTGGCTGTTCAGATTACTTTCTATAATTTTTGCAGGAAGGGGTAGCCTGGATATTGGTCTAAAATTGCTAGGATCACTAGCGTCTAGGTTGGGTTTTTAAAGAAGAGGCAAAATGGAGGCATGTTTTCAATCTTTAGGAAAGTATCCTCATAAGTACATGTTGTTAACAATATAGGTCAGTTGCCGTGCGACGGGCTCGGCTGCCATTTTTAATACTGAACTAGAACACGGATCGTGGGGGGAGCCTGATTTCACTTTCTCCAATAGTTTGTGGGTGTCAGCCACATTTAGACGGGCAAAGCTATTAAAGGTCGGAGCACCAGGATTGGTTTTCCGCTGATGATATGTCGAAACGGTGCTGGTTTTAGGAGCAGAGTCTGAAAATGTTGAGAAGATACTATTTACGCTATCAGAGAAAAATTTAGCAATTTTGTTACAAAGCTCTTGACTAGCCACAATGGGCGGAGCACGGGGATGAGCTAAAGAGTTTACTATTTTAAAGAGCTCTTTAGGAGAGTTTTTGGCTGATTTGATTTTATTGCTAAAAAAATCTTGTTTTGTGTTTTTAAGTAACTGTTTATAGAGTGCCCGACCAGCTTTATATTCCTTTTTGTCTTTTTCCTTATATCCCTTTCTCCAGTTTCTTTCCAGGTATTTGCAGGCCAACTTTTGATCCCTCAGCTCCTTCGAATACCATGGTGAGGAGGGGTGCTGTCTGGTATGGCTAAGGCGTTTTGAGGGTGCTAACTTGTCTCCTGCAGCTTCTAACCATTTGGTGTATGATCTGGTTGCCTCGTCCAGATTACTGGGAGTAGAGGTGAAAGTATCGGTTAGCATATGATGTAGCTCTTCTGCTTTTATCTTGTTCCAGGCTCAATTTTCAGAGTATCTTGTGGATGATTTTGGCACCGTGTGTTCCGGCACGGAGAGCTCAAAAAAGACTGCTGAGTGGTCTGACCAAACTAAAGGCAGGACCCTCGTAACATTTCTGACATCCATCCAGGAGCATCTTTACCTTAATGCAGTTCAATTTCAAAAGAGGTAGCCTCAGTGATTGAAAATACCAATTAGTCTGCATCATTTCAAAAACGATATTCCTGGCATCCCAGGTCTAATCATTTCAGTAGCATACTGTTTTCCATGAAGCAATGGAATTCCTGAAGCCTAGGGTGGTCTACCCAATAAGAGTAAAATGATACCAGATGACATTTTGCCGCAAAATTCAACACAGGGAGATTTATTAATAACAGTCAATTAAAAAGAGGCCTTTCAAGGTGACTACACACTGTGCACAGGGGTTCAACTGAGGAGGATTCGCCTTCTGGAAGTCTGTCAGAAGGCATCGTTATCCACCATGTACAAGAGGTTATTTATTCCCAACACCTCATTATCCAGCACGACCACAGATTTTTTTCTGTACCCAGTACCATAGTTTCACTGGATCTTTCTAATGATTTTGCCAAACTTCCTCATTAAAGACTGATGGTCCAGCAAATATACATTGTACATCCGCAATTCAAATATATTTAAGCAATGTGCAACTAGTAAGAATTTAAAACTACAGGTGCATAAAAGTTTAAAGAAAGATGCAAGTAAGTGGGAAGAAAATATAATACATTATTTGAATAAAAGTTATTTCTCAGAAAATTCCTCAAATTATTTAAAGAAAAGACACATTTATTCCGTAATTAAAATCCACCTTTGAAACCAGGATATCATCCCTCAATGTTTTATAAATGTTCAAATCAAATATTTGGACCCCAAAAGTGTGAGTAGTGGTTTTACGTCCACTGTCCGCAATTTAACTTGCCTGTCTCTTATTTGAAAATGATGCAGTAGAGCAGGCTTCTCCTACGAATAGCTTGTGAGCTACTGGTAGCTCTCCAGCCACCTGTAAGTAGCTATCGTGTGAACAGCCCAGCCTAATTTAGGGGCATATTAGCAAGACCGGCGATAAAATTATCGCCGTTTTAGCGGAAGGAAACTGCCGCTAAAACGGCGATAATGGGCTTGCTAATATGTGTTGTAGAATTCCAATAGAAGCCCAGGTTAGATGTGCAGGTCATCTAACCTGGGCTTCTATTGGAATTCTATAACGCATATTATCAAGCCCATTATCGCCGTTTTAGCTGCAGTTTCCTGCTGCTAAAACTGCGATAATTTTATTGCCGGTCTTGCTAATATGCCCCTTGCAAACTTTTTCTCGCTCGGATTGACACATGTTAGGTATACAAAAACTGAAAGGTGTGTATTCTGGATTTAAATGTGCCTCTTTTCAGAACTCGGAAGCTGATGTTTGAAAAAAAAGGTTACATTTCTAAAATATATTTAAAAGTGATATATGAGGGATAAATCTTGAGGCATAGGGGGAATTTATTACTAATAATATTACCTTCGTTCCAGAGGCATTGCAGCTATAGCTATCATATTTTAGCCACATGGAGGTGGCATTCTAAATTGATAAAGCCTTAGTCACATTACTGCTGGCAACCATGCCAGATGGACTGAGGCTATCACTTCTGTTAATTTTGCTTGATATGGCCACTAAAAGCACACTAAAAATAGGAGTAGCTCGGTATTCTGTTCATTACATATAAGTACCTCTTATTACAGAAATGGTTAGAAACCTTTGCAGTAGAGTTTGAACCAGTGTGTTTCTTTTATGTTAAATCAAAATTGCAAATGTCCCTACTTTGGTCACACCCAGTAAAACTTTTCATCATGTGGCTAATAGGGGGCATAATACCTAGTCTAAATTTAGCATGCAAAATGTAAGGACTAACAGGCAATATTTAATCCAAAAACCTCTCTCGTCGAGACCCTTATCTTAAAATTTGATTTCTGTGAACTATTGGATTGGCTTAAAGCCAGAATTCAGCTACCCAGTTCTAATAAATCTTTGCTAATCATTTCAGTAGCATGACTGTTTGAATCATAGGACTGGTCACAATGAGTAATACGTATGTGTTTATTTCACAGGAGATGTTTCACTCAGTGATAGTCAAAATATTATTAAGAACATTACAATCATTACAAAACGGCCGGATTTAAGTGTGGAGATACTGGTGCATTGGAATCTGATTTTGTCCAGGAAACCCACACCTAAGCAGTCGCAGCTCACAATGTGAAGTAGTAGTGGGTTTGGCACACAGCTGCACATTCTCTTCCAGATGCACACAAACATACCCACAACCATCCACATGCCCACCCACTCACACACATCTATTCACAAGTGTGCACACTTACTCCCACCATTTACAAACACATACACATACACATGTATGTTCATGGAAAAAAGTATGCTACTTAAATTAAATTGACCCAGGATGCCAGGAATATAGGGTCAGATGTATTAAATTATGTTGCATTAGCAAACGGTGCGGCTCACAAAAATCATCCGTTTGCGAATGCAAAATGGCCTTTCCCAATGTATGAAAGGGTTCACATTCGTTAAGTTGCTAATCGCAAAAATTGTGAATCCTTATTTACGAGTACCGATTTTGCTAATCTCAGATTGCGAATTTGTAAATCGCTAACCGCAGACTAATGTATGACCCATTCGCAAATTACGAATTATCCAAACTTCGCAATTTTGCATGTGCAAATTACCACCAATTCCAATCAGGTGGTAACCAGGTGCAAACTATTTAAACAGGCCCAGAGGCCTCAGAATGTTTCACAATGGCAGCGCTGTACTTCATAAACTCATAGCAAGGAGAATGAGGATTATTGCAGCAGCACAGAGAAGGAGGAGAAGACAAGAACACATTTTTAGAGTGTGCCTAATACTGTTTCAACAGACAGAGGAAGAAATCTATGACAAACATAGATTAGACTACGCTGCAATCCATGACCTAATAGCTGAACTGCAGTCACTACTGCAGCATCATACTCGCAGGAGCAATGCCATTCCCACACATGTGCAAGCCCAATGTTCACTGCACCTTCTAGCTTCAGGGAGCTACCAAGGGATGATAGCAGCAGCAGGAGGAGTCTCCCAAAGTGTGCTTTTCGCTTTTTCAATGCCTTCTTGGACGCAATGGTCCAGAGGATACACCTTTACATTAGATTCCCCTCTACATCACAGGAAATGCAGCAGACCAAAATAGATCTCTAACAGATTACCCAATTCCCCCATGTAATTGGTGCATTGATTTTACACATGTGGTCATTTGTCCCCCCTCAGGTAATGAGTACATGTTCAGGAACAGGAAATCATTTCATTGAATGAACATCCAGGTCATATGTAATGCCTCACACATAATAATTGACATAGTGGCAAAATTCCCTGGCAGTACGCACTATTCTTTCATATTCAGACACAGTGGTTTATGCACACACCTCCTTGAGGGTGAATTTGGTGAAGAATACCTGCTAGGTAAATACATGTAACACAGTCTGGCAGACTCTGGATATTGTGAAATAGCACAGTAACTGAACTATTGCCTTGTACCCTTTGGGTGACAGCGCATATGCTGTACACTCCTTCATACTGGCCCTATACCTGAATCCTGCAAATCAAAGGAAATACAATGCTGTGCATACATCTACATGTAGGTGCCGATCACGATCCGGTAAAAAAATTCCCCGTGCGACTCGTATCCGGTCTTTTTACCGTACGAATCGTACAAGTGCCGTACGAACTGGCAATCACGATTCGCATGGGAAAAAGACCATACGAATCGCATTGGGAATAATTCCCCACACGTCCTCGGGTCGGAAAAAGTGTCCGACATGTCCTCGTACGATTTACCGTACAAACGTGAAAAGCGAAGTCCGACCGGGGAATCACGATCCGTCCCGGGCGTCCGAATGTACAACCGTATGGTTAAAAGACCGTCCGCACCGAACTCCTATAACAACCATGGAGACGTCCAAACAGGTGCCCGGTACGTGCCGTACCCCCCCCCGCCCCCGCATGTACGCGCCGTACCCCCCCCCAGCCCCCGCATGTACGCACCGTACCCCCCCCAGCCCCCGCATGTACGTGTCGAACCCCCGTGTATGTACACCCGAGTACGTTCGAGTCGTAACCCCACCCGTGTATGTACACCCGAGTACGTGTCGAACCCCCCGTGTATGTACACCCGAGTACGTTCGAGTCGTACCCCCACCCGTGTATGTACACCCGAGTACGTGTCGAACCCCCCCGTGTATGTACACCCGAGTACATTCGTGTCGAACCCCCCGTGTATGTACACCCGAGTACGTGTCGAACCCCCCGTGTATGTACACCCGAGTACGTGTCGACACGTTCTCGGGTGTACATACACGGGGGGTTCGACACGTACTCGGGTGTACATACACGGGGGATTCGACACGTACTCGGGTGTACATACACGGGTGGGGGTTCGACACGAACGTACTCAGGTGCACATACACGGGGGGTTCGACACGTACTCGGGTGTACATACACGGGTGGGGGTACAACTCGAACGTACTCGGGTGTACATACACGGGGTGGTTCGACACGTACTCGGGTGTACATACACGGGGGGGTTCGACACGTACTCGGGTGTACATACACGGGGGTTTGACACGTACTCGGGTGTACATACACGGGGGGTTCGACACGTACTCGGGTGTACATACACGGGGGGTTCGACACGTACTCGGGTGTACATACACGGGGGGTTCGACACGAACGTACTCGGGTGTACATACACGGGGGGTTCGACACGTACTCGGGTGTACATACACGGGTGGGGGTACGACTCGAACGTACTCGGGTGTACATACACGGGGGGTTCGACACGTACTCGGGTGTACATACACGGGTGGGGTTACGACTCGAACGTACTCGGGTGTACATACACGGGGGGTTCGACACGTACATGCGGGGGCTGGGGGGGGTACGGTGCGTACATGCGGGGGCTGGGGGGGGGTACGGCGCGTACATGCGGGGGCTGGGGGGGGTACGGCGCGTACATGCGGGGGCTGGGGGGTGTACGGTGCGTACATGCGGGGGCTGGGGGGGGTACGGCGCTTACCGGGCCACCTACTCTGGTCGTTTCACGCCGTACTTCGCATTTGCGGCACTTTTTGGGTGCCGTGAAAATATTGCCGTCCGGACTGCTGTCGGTTCGAATCGTAATTCCTGGGTCGTGAAACGCTGCCTAGAAGCGTCCCGACGTCACGTCGCAGCATTCCCGGATCACATTCGTATGCATATTTTCGTCGGTCGGTGTTTTTTACGTTTCGTACGGAAATGGTGTTTCCGTGCGAATCGTAATTCCATGTTTGTAATGTTTTACAACCGGGTACGAGTCGGACGGAGAATACGCTCCGACCGACGGTTCGTACCCGGTTTTTACCGGATCGTAATCGGCACCGTAATGTGATAGAGTGGACCTTCAGCCTCCTGAAGAGTAGGTTTCGCTGCCTACACAAAAGTGGAGGTGCACTGCATAATAGGCCAGACATATGTTGTAAAATTGTGGCCACTTGTGACATGTTGCACAACTTTGCAACAACCAAAGGCATACCATTGGACCTCACAGATTCTGAATCTGATGAAGAGGTTGAGCCACTTCAATCTCGCCGCACTGCAGACAGTGCAAGGACAGCAGATGGCAGACAGAGACGTGCTGAAATAACACATAACTTTTTTTAAATTAAGTAATGATGAGACACTGTACTACCTAAGCTCAACTGTTAATGTGTTTTATTCATCCTTAAATCCAGGTTGTGATCATTCACCTATTCATGGTAAAGCATAATAATTGAGAAAGTAATGGGGCAAAAAATACATTTTACACAGTACTTGACTGTCTGCCATGACAACTGAATACTACACGTTACATCACCAAGCTGCTTGTCAAGGCTCAAGGCCTTTCTATTTCTTGCAGCTCCATACTCCTGTGGCCCGGTCTGTGTACTCTGTTGCCTTCCTTGACGAGGCCTCTGAGGCAGAGGCATGTCTGGAACTGCGCCTTCTGCATTCAGTAACTGGTACTGTGATACTGCTTAAGCTCAATGTCTACTCACTATCCTCCCACCCAGTACATTGCTACCACTAACAGTAGCAGTTTGTTACTGCTCTACAGCATTTGTGAACTGAATCCATCCCATGGCTACATCACCGCTACAACGTGCCATTACCACTTGAATGGCCCCTGCACGTCGAGACAGGGGTTCTGTAGCATTACTCATGCGGTTGATGGCCATAGTGCACTAATCTAAACGCCAAGTAATTGTTGGTGCCCTCTGCGGTGGGACACATGGTCTTCCTTCAGGACATTGCAGAGTTCCCTGATGGCATCCGTCATAGGCCTGAAGTTGTCTGAACTCTCTCTCTACCCTTCCACCACTGTTTTACTGAGCTGTTTTATCCTGTCCTTCATGTTTGAAATGTTGCTTTTGAAGGAAACAAGTTGTGCCTGCATTGACTGAATGTGCCTACATTGCAGGTGCTGCACATTCAACATAGCTGTTTCCAGGCCACCAAAGACTGAAGAGCTTCCGTCTTCCTCCTCTTCCAACTGTGCCATTGCCCTGTGCCTCTTTCTTGGGATGTTGTGGTGCTGCATGCGGACCTGGACTATTGGGGGGAATGTATGCTCTGCCTGGGCTGTGTGCAGGTCAAGTTGGCTTTCCTCTCCTTCCATATCAAAGCCAGGTATGGGTGCCACCGGCTTCCTGCGTCTTGTAGGTGCAGGTGTTGAGTTGAGAGGGCCTCAGTGTGCACAACTCCTGACTGTTCCTGATTCTTCACAGGGTCATTGGATGGACTCCTTCTGGCTCTTGGATGGGGTATCTGTGACATTAAACAGTACTCGTTTAGTGTAAATATTTTTTTACTAGTATGTCACATTTCACATTGTTTTGTTAAATAAAGTCTGTTTAACATCACCCAGTGTGTGTCAATGTCACTTGCTTGTGTTACTTAAATACACCTTTGCTGCTTGGTCATACCTTCTTGCCTTTCCTCTTGTGTCTACAAACTACTACTACCATTATGCATTGCTGTGTAGCAACAATATGTGGACTGGAGTAGTGGCAGCAGCTTTCTGTCTGATCTCCGAAATTGGGGAATTTGTTACACATACCATGCACATGCAATTCAACATTCATCTTACCTTGGAAGGTACTGTGTCCCGCGGAGGTGTCTATCTCAGTCACTCCTATGACAGCTTCAGGCTGAAGAGTAGACTTCACCAAGGCCTCCAAGGGTGTGGAACCAGTTTGTGTGGGTGGGCCACCTCCAGTCTTCTTTGCCTCTGCAAGCTTTGCAGCCAACATTTCCTTTGCACTGCTGCGCAGATCATCCGTGGAGTGCTATGTTACCCCCACTGCATTGATTTTTTTGTTTGATATCTTGCCATATTTTCCTCATCTCACACTCAGGGTCATTGAGTGATTACATCACAAACAGTTTGTCATGGTGCATGACCACTTCCTCAGTCAGGACCTCTAATTGCATCTCACTGAATTTTATTTTTATTTTGCGCATTGCTGCCTCCTTTCCACAGTCTTCAGTTGCCATGGTTGTTGTATTCCACTGGCACAGCTCTCTAAACAGGCTCCCAGGTGCTGTGCTTCTGAAGTCTAAGTCCTCCTCTCACTCAGAACACAGGTCTGAGCATGGTATGCCTCACTTCCTAGTTGTGAAGACAGAATGCTGCATTGAAATAGCAGATCCGCAATTTTGTGATTCTTTAAATTGAGAATTCACTAATTTCAGAATCGCATATTGTAAATCAGTATTGCGAATACAAATTTTACTTTATTGATATTTTTGTGTGACTTTTTTCATACATTGCATTTTTCGATTACCAAATAGCGATTCGGTAAAATTCGCTAATTGAGAATCGCAAAATGCTTTTTTTCTAAATCTGGCCCATAGTATTTAAAATGATGCAGGCTAATTGGTATTTTTAATCGCTGAGGCTATCCTTTTGAAATTGAACTAAGGTAAAGATGCTCCTGGATGGATGTCAGTAATGTTATGAACACTCATGGCAAAACAGCTTCACCCTTCACCATTGAGGAGCTGAAAGAAACCCAAATGATGGTTAGTTTGGGTAGACTAGCAGGGGTGCTGAGGAGAAAGGTCATCTTGTTAACTTGATTCTTCCCTTATTGTATGTAGCTCTAACTTCAAATTGCCATTTCCTTTAAAAGCACCGATCAGCTCATCTTCGAATTTTCTAAGACTAAAAGAAAGTAACACGCAGCTTGCACCTACATACAATTTGGTCCCTTTCACCTGCTTTGTTGCTTAAATTTTTCCACAAATGTTCTTCATAATTTTGAGCAGCAACGGCACATGCAGGTAAGTGGGGCGGGGAGATATTGACAGACGATGTTGACAGACGACGAAATAGGAATTATTTATTTATTTTATTTTCCCTATCAACTTTCTCTCCCCCCCCACCACGCCACGCTTACCTGTAAGGACCGCTGCTGATTTTGAGATACTGATGCAAGAAACCAATGCCTGGGTGGGACATATGCAAGAGGGTTGTATGGAAGGAAACAAAATGGGCCTTGTCTATAGGCAGGAAAGGCAAGATGCTTTTACTGTGGATTCATAAAAAAACTCCCAACATGGGAGGTAGCAACTGAAGCCTAAAGCATCAATGCTCATGTTAGAGTCATACATTCAAGTGACACAGCTTTAGACCTATTTGTTCACATGAATACAGTGGCGATTTCTATGTTGAGTCAGATCTTTAGTGATGCTGTAGCCTTATGGAGAAGGGTTATTTCTATCAGGCTAATTGAGGCCTACCTCCTTTTTAGCCTCACAAATTAAATTAGCAATAAAAGCAAGAATGGGAATGAGTCACGCCATTTCAGATCCATCCCCCCTCAAGTAGCCAATTGAGAATGCCAAAATGCACTTGAGCATGCTGACCAGGAGGTCTTGCGAGAGGTTGCAGACAGGGTTCCATTTACTTGATTTATTTCATGGTAGTGATACGGGCACAGTGGATGAAGGTACATGTGGAAAGTGAGGAATACTCATAATAAATCACATCTATTTACCAGTTAGGCAAAAAAACTGCTTGTAACTCAACAACAAGAGAGGGAGGGAAGCTACTGGAGCCACTCTTAATCCCCCTGGGCTATTATAATTAAACAACAAAAGAGTGTATCCTGAAATGGAATAAGAACTAGCAAAAAGGTGATTCACTGTGTTTTAAAAGAACCCTCACTCACCAACCTAGTTGGTGACATGCTTCATCATTGGGTTCCCACCAGAGAGGCCGAGTGTCTCTCCGGTGTGCTGCGACGCCTGAATTCCTGAAATGGAATAAGAACTAGCAAAAAGGTGATTCACTGTGTTTTAAAAGAACCCTCACTCACCAACCTAGTTGGTGACATGCTTCATCATTGGGTTCCCACCAGAGAGGCCGAGTGCCTCTCCGGTGTGCTGCGACGCCTGAATTACACCTGCCTGCTGAGAGCAGGCAGGTGTTCAGCGGGCGGCAGGCTTTGATGTAAGTTTGACTACAAGTCCCGCCCCTCACCAGGACTCATGTTGTGATGTGCATTTACACTTCACAGATCAAAAGCTTCCAGAAATCCTGAAGGCCACAAAAGAACCGTGAGTTTAAGCGGTTCTAGACACCACAGGTTAGGGTGCGCCTTAGCGAGCGCATACCGCCGTGGTAGTCCACTAAGGTCCTGACGAATGCTTCGCCCAATACCTTTAGAAGCAGAAACATGTTGACCACTCTCACATATACTAGGATGTAGCTGGTCTAATAATAACCAGTGCTTACACGTCCAACACACCCTTTTTAACTGTGTCCAGTTTTCCACCATTAAAACTATTTTTGGATAAAATTGTGACACTATTTTAAACTGCACTTTCACTACTCACAATTTGCACTGATTTCACTCAATCCAGCTCCGCTGTAATTCAGGCGTCACAGCACACCGGAGAGGCACTCGGCCTCTCTGGTGGGAACCCAATGATGAAGCATGTCACCAACTAGGTTGGTGAGTGAGGGTTCTTTTAAAACACAGTGAATCATTTGCTAGTTCTTATTCCATTTCAGGATACACTCTTTTGTTGTTTAATTATAAAACAACTGCTTGTCCTGATCTTTTCTATGAAAGGTGGTAAACTCCTCCCAAGCCCATATGCTTGACCTTTGCTAGAATAAGCTACCATTGTAGAATATGGTGAACAAGGAACAGCCGTAAACCTGGTAATATCAACTGAAGGGTTTCCATCGTAGCATAAATCAACAAGATCCCAGCCTGTGTTGGGAAACGCCTTAAAAACAAGACCACTTGATTGGAAAATACACTCCTTCTCAGCCATGTTGTTGCTTGAGCAGTGCTGACAGTGAGTAGACATAGGTACTTCTTGAAGAATCTGTGTGATTTCACTACCATTTAGAGTAATGTCAGCACCCCATTGTTTGCTCCATTTACTTGAGAGAGGTTTGCTTGATGTGCGTGGGCAGGCATAGCAATGCATTATAGTACAGTGTGTGTGGGTGTGTGTGAGTATGTGTGTAGGTGTGTGTGTGGCCTCTGTACTTCCATTCTACAGGAGTAACCTTCCGGGGCCAGGCCCCTTGTCCAGGGCCTCTGGAAGCTGTTGTGCTTTGGCTCAGTTGGATGGATGTGAGTACAAATTCCCTCACACTAGGGGCTTCAGAAGCGGTTCATTTTTAATGCTGGAACCTTTCTGCTGCCCTTTCTGGCCAAGATCATGTGCTTCATGGGCTATGGAATCTGAGAAACCTCCATTCTGCTAGAAGGTTGTCCAGGGAATCTTAAATGGCTGCTTACGCCCAGATAATGTATTACCTTGACAACATTGAGAGGAATCAGCAAGTGATTTTGGATTTGGAAGGTACAGCCAATGCTGTCTACAACTGGTGCCATTTAGCATTTTGTGGGTGCTGAACCTATACTCCCATACTTGTGTACAATCTATGGCAGGGGTCTTCAACGTGTAGCTCAAGACCAAATGGCAGCTCCCCACTACCTAGGAAGTAGCTTCTTGAAGGACAGTTAAGCACAGCACAAAATTCAGAGCATCTAGCATTTTGAAGAAAGCAGCCCCACACATCTCCGTATCCTTAACGTGATCACCAGCCAAGCCAATGGCAGGGTCACACACATACACACAAACATAAACTTTGACAGCCTGCAATACCTACAATATTACTAGTCCCACCTCTCAATTTAGCAAAGTCACATGGAGAGTACCTGTGAAAACTGGGCCAGAAAAGATGCACCAGCAATATCCAGAGTTGAGTTGCTAGAGTGTGGGACTCCCAGAGAAGGAGTGGAAATATGTGATAACCATGCTTTAGCAGCCCTGTCCAAGGAGAACGGAGGCTGGATTGGTAGTGGAGACAGACAATGGCCTTGTTTGTTTCAGATGGTGGCATGGGTGTTTGCTTGTATGTATGTGAATTTGTTTAGATGTGTCTATGTGCATACCTACACAATTTTGTATATTTTGTATGGGACTAGTGTACCCAATATACGAGGTTCATCTCTGACACAATTATATCATTCCTCACATGATGTTGGTGCAGACATATTAACAGTACATCTTTACATATGTTGGGTACCATTAGACAAACCATGGACTAATGACCATTATCCTTCGCGGATAATGGGTATGTTTGGCATAAATGTGGTCATCTAGCTCAGATTGTGGCCATCCTTGAAATAATACTGTCAGTGGTTCACATAATGTTGTGGTTCTTATCATTATGGTGGGCAGTCGGGCCGTGGCCTGGCAGCCTAAGATGGTGGACGCGTGAGCATGGGGCTCCGCGCCTACCTATCGAATATCCTGTTCCAACGGTGGTAGCTGGGACCTGGGGGCCTGGCGGGGGGAGGCTTGTGCACCAGAAGAGCCCCAGGGAAAGTTTGGGGTGGCTTGCTGCCTGGAGGTTCCCGAATGCCAGAGATCCAGGAGCACGATCGTAGACCACACTGAGGCAAGATGGTGGCCTAGGTCCTTGGCACACTAATAGAAGCTGAGGTGGCCCCGGCATGTGGGGCTACGGCGGACTGGCCCATTGGCCGAGAGGTGCTCTGGAAGTGACCCCTCTCAGTGTGGAGTGAGCAGCGGTAACTGGGCTACCGAGAAACGATCGGAGATTGAGGCCACTGGAAGCAGCCTGGAGGACACCATGTTGCTGCCGGGAACCGGAGTACGGACCCCCGGGGAGACAGAGGTGCGCAGGAGTCTGAGTGGCCGTGAAGGAAGAGCCTGTAAGGGTGAGGGAACCCCAGCAAGGGGCCTCCAGAGGGAGTGCAGAGAGCAGTGAGACCCAGACCGCCGTGGTGAGACCAGATCTTGGGGAGGCTAGCCACAGTCTTGACTGCACCGAGCCACTATCGTGCTGAAGCCGGGCCCTGAATACTGGAGCGCAGCCATTTCTCTGGCCTGATTCGAGGCCAAGAGAGTCGGCAGGAGGTACGAGGGAGTGCCTTGGGAGAACAGCCTGGCTGCAGCAGTACCCTGGGGGATAACAGGATCGCGAGCACCTGAGGGCCTGGGCCCATGCTTCGAGGATCATGGTACCGACGCATGCAGGAGGTGGTCGACTGGGAAAGGCACAGTTGCCAGGTACACACACTCGTGCCATATATCACCCAGGAGGGGGGCGAGGCCTACCGGACTAGGACAAGGCCCCCAGGACTGGGCCCTCAACACTGGGCACGGAGTGGGCCCAGGTGTTTGAGAACGAGTGGTGCTGAGCTTGCTTACACGCTTCTACAGGATCCCTGACACCCATTACTCCGAGTGGGAGCGAGCGCTCATGAACGATGGCCTGGTATTATAAGGCGAGATACCAGTATCGAGTGGTAGCTTAGTGAGAGCTGGATTGTTTTACTCCACAGAGGTGGGCTGTGGCCATGATTACTTGACAGCACGAGGGTATAGGCAAGATATTTTCGTCTCACGATGGGCAAACTTAGAGCAAAGCAGGTATGAGAAACCCTGCAAGAGGAGAATGCCCAAAATCAGACACAGAAAGACTCGGTGGCAATAACCCCGAAGACCCTGTACCACAACAACTGTCCAGAATATTAGACACAATAGCTGATAACAAGGCAACACTACACCAGGACATAAGTACGGTGGCAGCGGGACTGGGCCTGCTGAGAGCAGAGCATTAAAAACTAGCTGAGAGAGTGAAGTTGTCCGAATCCTCTATCACAGACATTACGCCAGCACAGGGAGCACTGATATTACATGTGGGGGACCTGTCGGACAGGGTCCGCACGCTGGAAAAGAGAGCAGAGGACGCTGAAGGCTGGAACAGGAGGAACAACATGGTTACTTTTCCGGAGCGCTTGCTCAGAACAGAGGTTGCACCGGAGATCCTGTCAACCTTTTGCACATTGGAGAGAGCACACCGTGTCCCTGCTAGACCGCTGGCCCCGGGGCGGCCTCTGCGCCTGGTGGTGGCCAGGTTCCTCCACTTTAAGGACAGAGATACCTTGCTGCAAACGGCTTGGGCAGAGAGCCCTTACACGGTGGACAACAGTAGGGATTCTCTGACTATACATGGGAGGTACAAAGGTGGCGTGCCTCTTTTCTCAAAGCCAAGAAAGTAAAGAGGCCGAGAAAGCCTTGCGGCAAAGAGGCTCCAGTCCTCCCGGATATTCGACTCAACCCAAAAAAACTGAGTTTCTCACAAACAGAGAAAGAGAGAGCTGAGGCACTGCAGGCCGTGGTGGCGATCATGCAGGACAGGAGATCGCCATTCGCAGTGGGATCCCACTCCTTGGGAGGAACTGAGGGGTCGGGGTTGGACCCCACCCGCAGTGGTAGCATAACTTTGTCTGCGGTGACCCCGAAGACAGCAGATAAGATTATTTGATATTGAAAGTCTGGCACGGATACTTGGGGGCTCCCGGGGTCGGGAGGCTGCCCGGGCCCCCTGCTGGGATTGGCCAGTTAGGGCTGGTGAGCAGCATGCAGCTTTTTCTGCCCTTTTCTCTTTTTCCGCATTTGTAACTCCTCCCTCTTTGGCCCTTATCACAGTGGGTCTGGGCCCCAACTAACTACTGATGCTCTACTTAAAAGTTTGGGTGACTGGCCGTTGCCAGACTGTCCTGGGGTCGGGGAGTTGTTCGACATGGGTTTTTATCAATGGTTTTCTTTATTCAGTTTGCAGAGGAAGGTGGGTGTGCATGACTGGGGGGTTCGGAAATTGGCGGGGGGCTGCTTGGAGTGGCTGGTGGGTTGTACTTTGACATTATGCCACCTGCACACAATGCATTAAAGCTTATAATGTGGCATATACAAGGGATGGAGTCTATGGCTAAGCTTCCCAAGACCACCCAGATAGGGGCCCAGGTTAGGGAATATAGACCACTGTCAATTCTCAATCTGGATTTTTAGATCCTCAGCAAAATATTGGCACTTAAACTCTCCAGCACATGAAAGCCCTTATCCATTCCGATCAGAACAGCTTTATTACCTCTCCCAATACCTCCTATAATCTTCGCAGACTCAATTCCATCCTCTATCACACTGAGGCGAAATCTTTGCCACAGGGTGCAGTACTCTCAATCGATCTTGAAAAAGCTTTTGACACAGTTGGCTGGAACTACTTGTTTGAGGCAATGCTACATATGGGACTTGGGGAGGGCTGCGTGAAATGGATGTGACTCCTCGATGAATCCTCCACGGCGAGGATTAGGACAGGTAGAACTGTGTCCACTCAATATCAGGTCACGTTTGGAACCCAGCAGGGATGCCCCCACTCACCCCTCCTATTTGTCTTGGCAATTGAGCCACTTGTAGAACTGATACTAGAGGTGGTGAGGGGATGGGCCTCAGGTTGGATCGGTGGGTGCATACCATCTCCCTATATGCAGATGACCTGCTGGTCTACTTGGGGGAAGCCTAGACAGGTACTGTCTCAATCCTAAAGCTCTTGGCAGATTTTGAACTGCTCTCGGGCTTCCGGTGGTGGGACCCATTCCTGATTAGGTGGCTTTGCCTGTCGACATTAATTTGACCCCACACCCTTTTAAATATTTGAGTATTCATGTTTTTCATTGTATGGACGACATGAAAGAAGGGAATATGGACAGAGCGCTTCAGTCGCTTTGGTCCTGTGTTCACTTTTGGAGCAGCCTACAATTGCCCATCATAGCCAGGATTTCCCTGATCAAGATGGTCATGTTACCAAGATGGTCTTATACTTCTTTGTTAACCCCCGATCCTGATGACCCGGGGTGGTTCCGACCATTGAATTCCTTGCTGCGAGACTTGATATGGGGAGACGGGATGCGGAGATTGTCTTTGAAAACGCTACAATGCCCCATGACAGAAGGCAGCCTAGGGGTACCAGATTTTTAACTCTACATGCTAGCGGCTCAGCTTCAATGGCTGGCGCAATGGGTGGAGGGGGTAAATGTAGAGGGAAGTTGTTTGATGGAACCTAGCACACACCTTATCTTGCTGTTAGCCAAACTGTTGAAGCCAACAATTGCAGTCCCATACCGCTCGATGTCACAAATTACAGCCTTACAGACCTGGAAGCAATGTCTGGCCAGAGTGGGGGTGTCCCCGAGTATTACCCCTATGCTGCCATTAGTGGGGCTTCCCAACGGAGGCCCTATGTCAATATTCACCGCAAAGCAACTGTCAACATGTACAGAGGCAGGGTTGGAGAGAGTGGGCGACTGTTACCAGGATAAATCTCTCATTCCGCTCACAGAATTAATGGTTAGTTGCACTCTCCCCCCGGTCAATTCTTGCAGTACGAAGCTTTGACTTGCACCTTTGGGCAGTTGTGGGGAATGGGTACGGAGGAACCAGAGTTGCCCCTTGTGCTACATTCACTGATTACTCTGGGCACTGCGAGACACCAAGTGAACTGGCACCAGGACGCCTTGGCCACAGCGTCCCTCACCCCATTAGTGGAACTTCGGGGTAAATAGAAGAGGGTAGTAGGTAGGGAATTTACAGATGCAGAATGGGGCAAGATTCTCCGATTCCCTAAAAACACCTCCTGCAATTCCTAGCTCAAATACATGCAATTCAACTTTGTGCATATGGTTTATGACGCCCCATCACCTTAATGTCAAGTATGGAGGGGAAAGGCTGACTTGTCCGCATTGTGCCCATATAGATGTTGACTTTATGCACATGACATGGGACTGTATTAGCCTCCGCACATAATAGAAAGCAATCTTAGCTAAAAGTAAAGACGCAATGGGGTGGGAATTGGCCCTCATGGGGGAGGTCTGTCTGCTGGGACTCTTCCCCCGACCACACAGACAGAAAGTTGGACTAATAGATCTGGGTCTGGCCAAGAAAAGGATAGCATTGACATGGAAGTCAGCCGCTGGAACACAGGTGATTAGCTGGAATCTGGACATAATTAGTTGGGCTGGAGCCGAGGGTAGGGCGCTGAGCTGGGAGGAATCAAAGGGAATACGACAGCACCCCATAGCGGACCAATGGAAGGAGGTCCTGGTGGCCTGGGATATCCCGACGCTAACGAGTAGCAAGGGGGAGGACTACACCCTACCAAAGCAACCCCATTGTTCCGCTATGCCCAGACGGCAAAGGGGGCCACCTAATATCATATGCGCTCAAAATAGAGGGGCAGATCTGGGAGCTGAGACGAGCCCGATTGTGAGGGAGGAGCCCTCCATACGGCCCAAGCCTAGTCTCACTCAATAGCTGAAATCATCACATACGTCCCCCTGGGATTTCACGCTCATTTTTTTTTTTGCACAAGTTCTGGTTAATAGTTTAGTTTATAAAACTGATCCCTTAAGTATAAATGACGCTACTGAAGCCCGGTCTGGTGCCGGAGTCCATCCAGATGGAAGGGGCCGAGAATAGACTGAGATATGTTCTGGAGTGTGTATAATGGCGAATTATTGTCTTGCCAATAATCATGAACCATACTCTGTAAACGTTCTTTAGAAACCAATCAGAACGGAATTTGTACAAGATTACCTCAATATTAAAAGAGAAATGTAACTGAACAACTGATTTCTATGTACACATCAACGCATTAAAATTCAAAGTGTCAATAAAAATATGTTTTAAAAAAATTATGTGTAGACATGGGGCACAATAGTGGCACTGATATAATGGTGGACAACCTAGGCATAATGTAGGCATTGTTGATAATATGTTGGACACCCTTGCAATGTGATGGTAATACCTGGGGAGCTGAAGCAGATCAATATGATTCATTTTTAATAGGGAAATCACAAGCTGACATTTGGAGACCATGCACGCAAACTTATTTTTGAGAAAACAATTTAGATGTTTTTCAGATAAAGACAATATTTTATTTTAGTGTGTTATCCAAATATGAAAAAGGATTATTTGACAAGAAAAAAACATGCATTTTGAGAAACTGACATGCTGATGATTGAAAACAAAATTATTTAAAAAGCTGCTCTGTAAATGATAGTTAAAACTGAATTGTTGAGAGTTATTATTTATTTTGTGCCGGAGAGCATTTTCTGCTGTGCATATCATTTCTTTAGGCATTAGACATTTCATTAGTCATTTTACGACATTTCTTTTTGTAATCCTATTCTGTTTTGGGGTGGTTGGTGCTCTACTACCATATCAAGTTCTGCATTTCATCCAGCCCAAATACTGTATCAATAATTTTAACTACCAAAATATCATGGATCTAAATATTTATAGGTAAGTTCAACTTTTTTACATTCTTACCTTCACATCTATTTATCTTTAACATATATGAATGATCAAAGTCATGAATAGTAAATCTATACTTACCAATATATACTTACTTTCATGATATTGTATCAGTCAAATTCTGTATATGATATGTTGGCATGTCGATTTTTAGTCACTCGGTGTTGTGACATACATCTAGGTGGTCACTACTAGCAATCCTGCAATGTGTGATTACTATTGTGATTGTATTTGATGTGATGGCTACTGCAACAGTTGTCAAAGTCATTAGTAGCTCTGAACTATTTTCCTTGATCAGAAGCAGCTTTTGTTATAGGATAGAGATTTGAGACCCCTAATCTTTGGTTTCAATCATGATTGTAATAGGGCCGCTGCAAAGAACTGGAGCATTCACAGACCATGAGAAACAGATGTGATTGCCCACCTCTTGCAAAAGAACATGAATATCCTGCCTCAGGAAGATGGTGAAGCATCGCTGTTTGATACAACGATCCAAGGCTACAGTGCACCATGGTGAATCAGTGACTCACAAATGTGGGACAGACAGTAATTTGAGCAAAGGTGGGACTGTTTCCTTGTTCTAGATGTGTGGTGTGAATCAAAGAATATACTTGTTGATGAAGATGGCGCGCAATCATGTTTATGGGTTGTAGACCTGTACATATCACCCTCACTGCTCTCCCCTTCCTCCAGTTCTAGGTGTACTGCATATATATATATCTCCACCTGGGCAGGAGGAGCAGCAGGGGAACAGGAGCATTCATGGTGCTGGGAGTATTTCTGCCAATTTGGGTGGCTTTAATAGTGGCGCTAATCGAGTTACCACTTGTTGGTGGTTGGTGTTGCTTTTTTAAGGTAATTGCTCTGTTTGATTTTTTTTGTAGTGCATGCTGTTAGATAAGGCTTTTAGAAAAGGTTATATTTTTGGATTTGCTGTAGAAAGCAATATTTTAAGTATTTATGGTTCTACCCAGTGTGTTAGTTGCTACCCTGTTTCTAGATGAGGGGAATGTGTTTTAATTTATTAACTGCAGCTAGATCTGCTTCATTTCCTCAGTACATGGTTAGAAATGCCCTATACATTTTCAGAAAATTATCATCCGAACTGCCATTTCCTTTTCTTCTAATAAACTGGTTAAGTAACACATTTATTTAATACAGGCGGATGATGGAAAAAGCTTGCGTGTTGCACAGTATAACTCCCAGTTGGCAATTCAAATTGCTCTCCTGTAAGCATAAATCACCAGCCACATAAATGTTCCGATGCAGGAAGCAATTTTTAATTCAGCTTTGATCTAATGCTAGGATCCATTCAAACAACTTCTCCTGATATTATCAAAGAATACCTTTATAATGGCAGGTGCTATTTCAGTTTATGGAGACATGAATCTATACATCAAAGAGGATGCAGAACTGAGTGAAAGACAGTGTCTTGCAAACCCCTGGCAAGTATATGGTATGGAGAAAAAGATGTATATCATCGATAGCACAGCTTGAACTGCTGAGGCATGAATCCATGACTAGAATGATAAATATCAAAATTTGGTGGAAAAAAAATATAAACCAGGGAAATGTGTCAGTTATCCATGACGCACACGGCCTTTGGCTATTCGCCAGGCCCTCAACCCAACCAGATCACTGCGCATGACATTTTCTTTATTTAAGTTTTTTTCAGTCCTGCGGGACTCCTCATGGTGTGGCGCCACGCTGGGTCCAGTGGGAGTTCCAATTAACCACAACATTGCAAAATAAAAACAAATTATGTTTTCTTTTTGCCCCTTGATTTTTCCATTTGGGACGCCCCCCACCAGCAATAGGGGATCAGGGGATCCCCACCCTTTCCCTTTTTATTTTTATCTGATCATATATTCAGCACTTGGGGATTGAATTGCCAAATCCTATGATGATTTTGTATTTTGTTCTGCAGAGTCCAGCGGCAACAAATATCTATACATTTTGAAAATTAATTTCTTTAAAATGGCTGAACAGATTTACACCAAATCGCACAAATCACATTTTCTAAGTAAAGATATATATTTCTGTCAAAATGTGGTGTAATGCTGTTCAGCCACTTTTTCTGTATCCTTGTCTAATTGTTCCTATCGAAAATGCATGAGGAAAAAAGAATTGAGAACCCTTTTCCTCGGCCCCCACTTGACATATCACACTGAAACCTTCCAGTAAGGAGCAAAGTTGTATGAACTTTTATTTTGGAATGTTTTTTGAAGATCCATCCAACTCTACCAAAGTTATTTGCAAAAAACTCTCTTCCTATGGAAACTCTGACTCGTATATAATTAAACAGCCGTGACGGCCAACTGTGTAAAATACTTATATAATATGGAACTATGATGTTAAGAACAGTACATCTATATATACTATTGTTTATTCAACTTTGTACTATCATAACATTTTGGAAGTTGATATTCTGTTCTTGATAGCTTTGTAGAACAATATTTTTGTACTCTATATTCTGACATACAATCGGATCAGTTTTCCACCATAGTATTGATATTTTAATGTTATCCTGCCAAAATATCTTGATGACAGTATTGACTAACAGTAACAAAATACTGTAAAGGCAAGAATATATAGGAAGTTCAACTGTACTAAACTTAACTTCACATATGAATTTTGATCATATATACATTTCTAAGGTGTGTACATTTAGAGTTAAGAATATTGAATCAATACTTTCTAGTTTATACTTACCGTCACAATATATTGGTAGTGGATATTTAAATTACTGTCTTTTTTAAATCACAATGTTGTTGTACTGAATATTGTGTTGTACCACTCGCTGGAATGGAATGGAAAACAGGGCCTAGGGAAAAGCAGACAATGAGGGGATCAGGGCAAAGTAGCGAAGCAAATGTAATTAGGTAACAAGATCAGAGAATGTGGCATGACTGGCAGACATGGGGGGAATGGAATCCACAGTATTGGGATGCCAGGAACTGTAGAAACACCAGAATGCATGGCAACATCACCAATATTTATAGAGAACCCAGTGTTCTCTCCCACAACAGTTCAGTTTCATACAGACCAGGGTATTCCATGACCAGTGTGGTCCTGGAAATGTTCTAATCTTGACTGTTGGGATGGCAAAGGTCCTCTGCATGAAAAGAACGTGTACCCCTGCCCTAAGTGCCCAACTGTACTGTTGTCTGGATCCCTAATGCTGCTTTTTGTCATAGGCAAACAAGGATCACACGTGAGCGCCATGGCATAGGTATGTCTCACCGATTGCTGTTTTGTTAGATCAGGAGTGGTGCCAAAAGTAGTACCCTCAAACTGATGGAAGGCTACCACCTACTACCTCCATCAGGAGCTAAGCAACACATGCAAGGTGGTGGCAGCACACCATGCAGTGATCAGCAGTAGTTAGCAGGACCTTTTTACCCTGTGTCATTGGAGTGACGCCTGGAAGCTCACTCACCTTTTAAAAAGTTCTGCTGTGGTGTGCTTAACTCTCCCTTGGCCCACATCAGGTAGATCTGGAGTACTGTGTAGCGCAGGAGTAGTGACTCCGAGGTGGTTACACGTGGGCCTGGAAAGGGTACAGTTAAGGTATAGAGTAGTACTGTGCAGTGCTTATGTAGTTGGTGCATGTACTGAGTGCATGTATGCCTGTGAGGAATGCATTACATGAAAGATGTAATACTATGCAGTGCGTGCACAATGAAAGTATGTAATGGATGTATGTGTGCTTGAGTGAAGCACAATAAATGAATGGTGAAGTAAAGTGCAGCGCACATAGTGAGTGTGTGCTGGAAGTGTTTGCAGACTCAGTGTGTGCACTGAATGCATGTGTACATGTAATGTTACAATAAATGGAGTTTCTAGTGCTAGACAGTAAGTGTGCTCTAACTGTACATTAGGAAGGTGTTTTTACAATGGTACATTATATATAGGATCCTGGGTTTCATTTTGGGAAGCTCATGCCTGCCTGGTGAAGACGTGAGGAGGAGAGAAATCCCCCCAGGGCAGATTTGTGTATTGCGCATTCCTGTGACCTTGGTGGGACACACACATGTCGGGAAATGGAATAGACTCCCCTTACACTTCAAAAGACTGCTCTTTGATTCAGTGATAAATCACAAGGAAGAGTCCAGGACACATCTCAGGAAGAGATACGAGACTGATAAGAGATTGATAAATAGTAGGGTTGGGACTAAGTATTTGATGCACATATCACTGTGGCTGGCATCCAGGTGTGAACTCTGATCAGTCCCACGAGTGGTGTTGTTGGACAATCAAGTTTGGAATCATATTTGCTGTGACAGACAACCTTCATGAGGAAAGAAGAAAGAGAGAAGTGTCCACTTGAAATGAAATAGAACCCCAACATAAAACTACAAAGAGTCAGACCCTAAATCACAATTGGTGCCTGGAAATGGATTACAGGAAGAGGAGGTTGAGTCCCCAAAACATTGTCATCTTCCAAGCAGCAAGATGGGCTGTGTGAGAAGGGAAGCTCTGCAAGGCTTCTACCTGTGACCAAGACTGGGGGCCAAAGCCTGCTAGTCTCTCTGCTCGGTGAGTGGGTGTAGTGAGGAGGATCACGTAAGAAGAGCCCGCACTCAGATTGTGAGTACCGCAGCAACCCCGTATGTCAGTAGAGGCTGCAGGTATCACTTTGGACAATGGTTTGGGCGATTGCCCGGACCGAAGGAAGACTGCTGTGACCAGATGGACAAGACCATAAACTGTGATCTGCACCTAATGGATTCCCAGAGGACAACCAGGATGCCACCAAGGATTTAGTAACCTCATTCTCACTGGAGCTCCAGTCGGAAGCCAGAGGATTACCCCATCAACCCCCCCTCTAGGGAAAAAAGAAACTTGCCTTTGTGTTTGCTGTGCCTTTGTGTTTGCTGAGTGGGTGCAACTCCGATTACTACCCAACATGACTGGACATACTATGGATCCTAAGCAACTGGGCCAAGAACCCCTTCTACACATGACTCTCAGTGGTAGCTGAGGACGAGCAGTGAAAGTCCCTCTCGGGGAGGCGGGGTGAATAAAGGTTGGTCAACACTCATAACTCTATGAGCGCACAGCAGTATCAATAATTAAATGTCCAGTCAAATATTATTTTTTATTGACATTCAAAGCCAATGTTATGACATATATAAACAATAACGTGTTTCTCTTGAGGTCAGGGCTCTAGTGTTTAGCTTACAAGTATTTGTCCCACACACTCTTGGTAACATGGTAGCAGTTATTCCCTACTCACTCGTGGCCACATCCTGGGAATGCTCACTAGTAGGCCTTAAATCAAGAATCTACTCTGACTCTTAGCAAAAAAGTGAAAAGAGTCTTGGTGCCGCAGCGCCCTTAGTAGCAAGTCCCCAGAGCCCAATAGTACCATAACCAGTCTTACCCTCTCCAGCAACAAGAAAGCTTGCAGCATCTCAGCAGGTGCCCCGTCCGGCACTCACAATACTCAGGTCTTTTTCAGAGAGTTGGCTGCATGTGGGAGGCATAGCAGTACCCTGCATGTGGACTCTCCTCTGAGCTTACACGGCCAGATCCAGTAGTGATCATATGTGTTCTGGTGCTCCCCTTGTACTGTAAGTTCTGTGCTCCCCAATGGGGGGTGAAGGGGCTGTCGATTCCGATGATCGCGGCCGGGGTCCCAGTGAAGTTGGGAGGCAACCACAATGTCCTCCTCCATTCTCAGGGCAATTCAGATACAATCATTTATGCTTCCTTGTGACATGTCACACAACTTCAAGGTTCTCAGGGTGAGGGTCGGATCATCACAGTAATCTTGATTTTGGCAGTCCCTCCTGGCCTACAGGGTTGCTGCAATACTACCGGCCAAGGCAGTGGGCCTCACCATACGGTAGTCCATACCACAGCGGCCCCGTCTAGCATAGGGGGTCACCGATAGGCTCCGCAAAAGCTTTGTCCCTCAATATCTGGCATTAATTTCCACTACAGCCCCTCCTGGCATACTAATACGCCTGGAACCTAGTTGTGGTCACAGGCAGAGGTCTTGGAGAGTTCCCCACCTCACACAGTCCATCTGTCTTGTTGGCAGATGACAAATTTTTAAGGTCCCAACCTTTTCTTCTTTTAGTCCATTTCCAGAGACCAAATGTGATTTAGGGTCTGGGTCTTTAAGTATACACTTCTCTTCCTCTTCCTCTTGAAAGGCCATCTGTCACAAAGGAGAGACTCAGAAACTGACAGTCCCTCAACACAGGTCATGAGAGTGCCTAGAGTCCTTTTCTGCATGTCAGCCAAAATGATGTGTCCATAATAAGTTAAATCCTGATCTCCCAGCACTACACTTTAAGATCCCCTTATCAGCCCCATATCTTCCCTGAGATGTGTCCAGGATCCATCATTGTCAACTGCAAGCAGGAGGAAGCACTCTGCACGTGGATTCTCCTGTGAGCTTAAGAGGCCGCCTCCAACAGTGATCAGAAGTATTCCGGTGCTCTCCCTCCACTGTAAGATCAGCGCTCCCCAACTGGGGGTGGGGGGTTGGATTCCAATGGTCCCAATCGAGGTCCCAGTGATGTTGCAGTGGACCCACGGCATCCTCTTCAGTTCACAGGGGTAATTTAGCTACAATCTTCAATGCTTCCTTGTGTCCTATGGGTCACACAACTTCAGAGTTCTCGGGCAACACCCGATCCTCACGGCAATCTTGTTTTCAGCAGCTGCTTCAGGCATATGAGGTTGCCGCAACACTACCAACCAATGTGACAGCCCTCACCACACAGTATTCTTTACCATGACAGCCCCTCCCGGTATACGGGGTAACTGCTAGGCTCCACACAGGCTTAGGTCCTCTGTATCTGGTAAATAATTTCCTTGGCGGTCCCTCTTGGCATATGGGTTCGCCACAAGCGGTGCCTCGCAGGCTTCACTCCCTGGGTACAGCACTCTGCTCATTGCTATCTTCACGGTGGCCCTCTCCTGGCATATGGGGGTTGCCAACTTGAAACGGGAAATTACCTAATGGGTGCAACAGCTGTCTCCTCAAACCTTGCAACGGGAGTCCAATCGCTGGGCTCCCAACTGGACCTCGCTTCCTCCAACACTCTTCTCTTCTTCACAGGGCACATTAGTTTTGGCAAGCAGGTAGGTACTGGTCCTCCAGGCTCCAGAGCAGGTGGTGTTGGTTTCCCTGGGTGATGTCCCCTCACACAGCAGGGAGACCAGCAAGCCTTGGTCAGAAGCCTTGCAGAGATTCTCCTCCTCACAGCCCATCTAGCTGCTTAGCTGGGGTCTCAACCTCCCATTCTAATAGTCAATTTGCAGAGAGCAAAAGTGATTTAGTGTCTGAGTCTTTGAAGTTTTATGTTGGGGTTCTGCTTCTTTTGAAGTACACACTTCTCTTCTCCCTCTTCATCTTGAAAGTCTGTCTGTCACAGCAGGAGAGACTCCAAAACGGATAGTCCCACAACACAGGCCATGGGAGTGACTAGAGTTTACATGTGGATGTCAGCCACAGTGATAAGTGAATCAAAAGGTTAATTCAGGACTCCCAGCCCTACTCTTTTTGATTCCCTTATCAGGCCCATCTCCTTTCTGGGAATGTGTCCAGGTCCCTTCCTTGTGATCGCTTACTGAATCAAAGATCCCTTTGCAGTGTGCAGGTTTGTCTCTCTCTCCCTTCTCCAGTGTGTACCAGCCAGCTCACAGAAATACAGCAACACACAAATCTGTCTTGGGGGATTCCTCTACTTCCTCATGTCTTCATCAGCAGTAGCTCACACTTAACTGATGTAGGCATTGGGTGAGTTAAGCACACAGCAGTGTGAGTGAGCTGGTAGGGTTCAGTCCAGTGACACAAGTTAAAGAGGACCTCTTCACCAGTACTGATCACTACACACCACTGCTCTCATGCTGCTTGCTTAACTCCTGGTGAAGGTGTAACCTTCCAACCACTATGAGGGCAGCGCTTCGGGTACTCCTCCCAGTCCAACAAGACCGCAATCCCTGCGACAGGTCTATGTCATGGTGCACATTGCCTATGACAACAAAAAATCATCATTAGGGATCCAGACATCAGTACAGTTGGACACTCAAGACAGGGGTACACGTCCAACACCATGCAGACGACTTTTACATCTGAACATGCAGCATTTGTTGTGAAAATGTTTCTGTGGCTACATCAATTGCACAAATACAGTGTTGCAAGTTTATGTTTTTCAGTGTTGGCCTTAAATGCTTTTGTATAGTGACGAACAACCTTGGAGAACTGATATATAAGAGTTTCAACTGATAATACAGTGTGCTGTGTGCATGTTTATAAGTGCACTTAGATTGTGCAGTGATGTGTTTGATTGACTAAGGAATGTCACTGTACCCAGGTAAAGTAAGGTGCATGTGGCATTGGGTCACACTGTAAACCTGGGCACAGTTAAGTGTTGAGAAGGGATGAACGTGCCCTTCTCTTGTCATGTGACATTGTGTCAGCGCCACACTCTGATACACAAAGTGTCAAACGGTAGTTGGTGTGACTTGTCTTTTGCTGTAGCCCTGCATCAAAAGGATGCCAGGCTAAGTGTGGTGCTAAGAAGGGGTAAACATACTCTTCTTTCGAGCAGTACAGTGCAACATATTGTGTTTTATGTATGTGGTGAATGATCAAATTCCCTTCTGCCTTTGGCCTAAATGTGTGATGCAAAGTGAACATGTGGTGTTTGCGGGTAGAACTCCGCACTACATGTGCCTTGCATTCCCTTATGGTGAAGGAGATGTATAGTGTCTACTTTATTTTCTTCACTGTGCTTGCACATGTCACATGCCACCCTGCTCAGAAGTGCTCCTGATGTCATAGGTCAGAGTGGGTCTAACAATTATTCCCTAACTGAGGGAGAGGCAGAGCTAGCAAAACCACGCCCCTTCTGGTGGGACAACCTCTTTATTCTTATAACTGCAAGAAAATAAAGAGAATGGCAAATACATATTATTTTACCTTGTCCTTCTTGATGACAATAGTAGGTTTGAGGAGAATTAACTGGAAAGCAAAATGTTAAAGTAAATTGACGGATTGACCATTCAAGCCTCACAAAAAGCCCATTTAAACTTTGAAACTTTAAAGGGTTAAGCTGTTAGTTCAACAATAATTTGAAGCGACGTCAGCACTTCGCACTGATCAGCAGCTTAAATAGGAAAACAGGCTCGCGTTCATATGCTTGGAAAAAAGTCTAATTGTTCCGGGATTCATAAACACGGGCTGCACAGGAAGGAGGGATTACACGAAAGGATGTGAGAAATCAGCCACGGGGACCGTTTACGAGCCATAAAGCGGCCTGTTAATTTCAGGCAATCAGAACCAATTATCATATCCATGGCTCTGAAAGTACCCGGCAGCCCTGGTCCTGGGAGAGTCCCCAGCCCGTGAACACACTGCCTTCGTCACTCCAGGACAGGAAGGCCGCTGGCTTTCATCGCCGAGGGAACAACATGGATGCATTCTGCGGGGCGGCAGGGCAAACAGGGTTGAGATTAGGATTAGGAAAGAAAGAAATTACCTTTTTATGCAGTCATTTACTAGTGCCGTGGTAGCATGTGAATGCTATCGGTGATCAGCGCGGGTCAGAACGCGGGTTTTATTAGACGTGTAATCTCGCCCATATACCAATTATTGGATGCACAGAGCTTGAATAATTTCCTATTATGCCTACACCGACCGTTTAGCTCTCTCTTAAGGGACAGTCGGTTCAAGCAGAAATGTCTCCCCAAAACTGTGGCACTGGGTGAGTCACAGGAGCGGCTGACATTCACAGAGCGACATACAGAGGCGTGGGAAAGGAATGCAATATCATGTATAGTCGTAGGTGACGAAGATATGAATCCTACCATGAAAGGCTGCTAAAAAAACCTACTTTCACATGGATACCCACCCACTTGTAGTATGCCTAAAGCATGTGGTTATCGCGAGAGTGTGAAAGAAATATGCACCTTCGCCCGCTTCTAGTCCTACCTTTAGTTTAATGAGCAAACTCTGCAGGAAGCATGCAGAAAGATGGAAACAACTTCACCTACCTCAAATTGTAAAGATGTATAAAGTAGTAGCCCAAAATAAAAATACAATTATGCAGATATGTAAACCTCCACTAGATACACATCAATTTGGTCAGCCCACAACCCTACATTCATGTCGAGAGGTCCATTGTTCCCCCCCGCTCCCCTAGGTTTGCTCTTAGTGGTTAGTGAAATATTACATTGAAAAGAGAAATCTGCGCTTTTGAATGATGTTCATTTTGCTATATAAATGCAATTATAGCCCTGATACAAGAATAACAGATCCAAAATTGTGCATGGCAGATATAACGTGTCAGACATATAATTTACAAACTATTGATCCATTGGAGTTAATAACAGAGAATGTACACACAATGGTGCGAAATTTTTGTAAATTATATTAGGACACAATATTTATCTTGAAAATAATTTTGCTAACAATATTCTGACAAACAACCCCATTATGAAAATAGGAGAAGATACATTTGAGTAAGGCGCATTCATCCCCATTACAAGTTACCTGGAAAAAAAGCAGATTTACATTATCTACTATCACAAATGGAGGTAGTCCATGCTTAATTTGTTTGGGTGTTTATAGAGGGTGACACCCTCTCTCATTTTTAAAGACAGGATTTATTTTGCATCATTAGCAGAAAAAGGAAAACGAAGGAGGAATTGAAACAGTGACAAGGGGAGAAAGGATGGATGAAAGAGTCGGGGGACATATTTATGAAATAATCACTCAGCGCAGCAAGTCAGTTTGCTACGCTACAGGATAGGGAAAGGGGCAGGGCAGGGATGACTCATATTTAGCATAATAGGGCTCATTCCTGCTTTTCCCTCTGCTGGCGCACAATGGGCTGCCTAGAGTCAACACAGGCACCCTTGCATGGTGCAAAGGTGCCTGAACTGTTAGCAGGATTGTTTTTGTGCAGGAAGGTACACCTTCCTGCACAAATACATACATAGAAAGTGGAAGTATCAAGGAAAAATAAAGATATTTTGCATTGTTACGCCTCACCTGGTGGGGTAAGGGGGGTAATAGCATTTTGACACATTCCCAGGTCTACCAGTAATGGCATATTTGGGAATGCACCAAATTTCATGGGTGGATGCGTGGGAACACCCAGGGTTCACCCATGGAATGCCTTTCTAAAGCAGAATAACGCAATGTAGTGATTTGCACTGCATTGCGTTACTCTAGATTTATCAAGCAACGCAAAGTGGCCTTGCATGGCTTGACAAATCTAACTTAAGTGATGCATTGCTCTTGTGTCTTGTCGTGTGGCAGAAGGGTGATGCAGATCTTTAATAAATATGTCCCAGGAAGTGTAGGAGGTTGGAGGAAAGAAGAGTCAGGTGGGACCAAACTGGAGCCTTTGCATTCAGCAGCATTGGCAATAAGCAGTCCGTTCCGAGGGTCCTTAGTTAAACAGTGGGCTACAACATATTCTTTTTATGAATTAAACACTATAGTTATTTAACATATGTGATGAGTTTGAAAGTGGGCCAATGAAATACAATATGTGGTAACTCTTATTAGCTCATACAGCTGAATTATGAGTTTTGTGAACAATATCGGCAGGTCACTCTTAATGTGCCCCATGATGGCAGTCTTCTGCATGGGTCAAGGGGGCCCCATGGACGCCCCAGACATCCGCTTGCAGGTGGGTGCAGTCACTGCAAGGGGATTTCTGATCCCCTTTAAAAGTGCAGGCGGGTTGCCGTCTGCACTGTGAAAACATGGATTGGCTTTAAAGAAGGCGCTTCGTGTTTCACATGCATCCAATGCCCTCAGGGCAGCACAAATTCGAGCTGCCCTGGGGGCAGCGCATTCACCAACATGCGGCACATTTTCCTGGAACATGAGTGCAAAATGTTTTATATCAAATATGGGAGTGGAATATATCGGGTGTAATAAATTGCACCCAATTACAAAAACTGCCCTAGAAATGGAGCATAACATGCAGATTTGGTACTTACAGCACAAAGATTTGAATGTCTCATTTTTTCATTGGACATTTTTGCACTGGTAAATTTTGATCTTACCTGCAGAAAGGGTGGTACAATGTTTATTGCACAACTTGTAATTGTGATAGGTTAGGTAACAAGGGTTAATAAAGCTGACCATAATTGCAGCCTAAGTGTTACCTATACCACTTATAGCTAATCTGCCTTTGAACTTGTTAGAAATGGCATACCTGGTTGGCTGAGGTATGAACCCAGGCGAGACAGGAAGCACCACTCTAATCAGGGTGAGCTAGATACACATGAAGAGATAACCTATGAACAAACTCTGGTAGCTTGCCACAGAGCAGTCAGGCATATCTAAAGAGGGAATGTGTAAAGTATTTACAACACACACAGTAACACAATGAATACACCATAAAAAGATTTCACACAGGTTTATACAAATAGATTGTTATACTATAAACAAAACAAGACCAAAACAACAAAGATCCAATGTACAGAATTTGAGATATTACATTTTAAATAATAAATACAGAAAAGCTCTTTGAAGCAAACAGCGCTAAAAAGGTTACTTTAGGTCATGCAGAAATGTTCGGGCTGACCTTGTGGAAGCGCAGGCTGGCTACAGGACCCATGCATGTTCCTGTAAACATAGTACCTTTCCTGGTAGCAGGCAAAGAAAGCGTTGATCTTCTCCACACATTAAAGGCAATGGGTCAGTTCCGATTCATGTAGCCGGGTTGATGTGTCACAGTCGGGACCTCACATCGACAATGTTTTGGCTTTGAACCTCGCAGTTGGGTCGGTGCACCAAAGTTGATCCTTGCTATCTCAACCTCGGATCACTGCTGCGTCATCATCAAACCCCGCAGTCAAGTCCTGAATTGTGATCAAGCCACATAGGGTAGTCTACGGATCGGCACTGCATTGGTGTCAAAGAGCACTGCACCAGTTCCGATTGGTGCAGTGGTGACAATGCACAAAGTTTGTAGCAAAACACCTGCAGAACCCACTTCTGAGGCCCAGAACTTAGAGAGGTGGTGGAGTGAGCTAAAGGATGATGATGGATTAAACCCAGATCAGTTGACTGGGGGTGAGTGTTTGATTTGCTCAAATGCTCCGTCCATCATCCCCTTTGGTATCGCTTTGTTCGCCCTAATTTGGCAGGGTATGCCCAGACGTGGGTCCCTTGCTCACTTTGCCACTGGATTCAAGATAGCCTGGCTGATGAGGGTTATGAACCCGAAACCGGTCCCAGGATGCTTGTTTCCGGTCCTGGGAAGACATGGCTTGGCAGTACGGGCTGGACTGTTCCCATGAGGCACAGGGTCAGACTGATTTGCATATGGCCATGTCTGAACTGGGGTGGTGGAGTGAGCTAAAGAATGATGATGGATTAAACCCAGATCAGTTGACTGGGGGTGAGTGTTTGATTTGCTCAAACGCTCCGTCCATCATCCCTTTTGGTATCGCTTTGTTCACCCTAAGTTGGCAGGGTATGCCCAGACGTGGGTCCCTTGCTCACTTTGCCACTGGATTCAAGATAGCCTGGCTGATGAGGGTTATGAACCGGAAACCGGTCCCAGAATGCTTGTTTCCGGTCCAGGGAAGATGTGGCTTGGCATTTCGGGCTGGACTGTTCCCATGAGACACAGGGTCAGACTGATTTGCATATGGCCATGTCTGAACTGGGGTGGTGAAGTGAGCTAAAGAATAATGATGGATTACACCCAGATCAGTTTACTGGGGGTGAGTGTTTGATTTGCTCAAACGCTCCGTCCATCATCCCCTTTGGTATCGCAGAACTTAGAGAGGGCACATCAAGCAAGGACAGGATTCACAGAAGGCAGAGTCCAGCAGCACCAGCAGAACTGTAGGAAGTCTTTTGTTTCCCTAAGACATCAGAAAGGAGGAAGCAAACCAGCAAGCCCTTGAAGATCACTTGGAGGGAAGGCAGAACTCAGCTCTCCTTCAGCAGAGTCAGGGAGTGTAGAAGTGGACCTCAGCTAGGTCTACCAGTGCAAGGGGTTCGCCCTTCTCTGCACAGAGTCCTCAGACCAATAGGAAGAAGTTGGCACAGAAACTGGAATAGAAAATACAAAGTTTAATAAACCTCGTGAGGTGGAACTACATTCACACAGCACCCTTCAGTATTGAATGAAGTAGCACACCAAACAGAAGGAGCATGGTCCTTTTATACCCACACAGGGGCTTAAAAGAGGGCGGTACAAGTACAGGAGAAGGTTTTATGTACATATAAGGTCATATAGAAATGCACAGTCGACAAGTAGGAGGAGTTAACAGTCTGCCAATGCTAGTAAACACATCCTGACAGTTACATACTACTAACAGCTGCAAGTACAGCTGAAAACTCACTGGGCATGTGCAAAGGTGGAAGATGCTAAATATAGTTCGTTTCTAGGCAGATTACAAGAGCAGTCAACACTGAGGGAGGACAGAGCACATGGTGAGCACGTGGCAGCACATGGCAAAGAAAATGGCTGCCAGAAATACAAAATGGATTCCACAAAATGGACAAGATAGCCTCTAAATACAAGATGGAATCCGCTAATGCTAACCCAATCGCTGCCAATTTACAACAGACAAACCTTTTAGCATTAGCTGAAGACATTTGTTCCTCTGGGGTAATCTAAATATGCATCCCGTACATCTATTAGCATTATTTCAGCCACCTCTTTATTCAACATTTGTTGGGCCTTTGTTACTGCAACATTCTTTTTGACAGGTATACAGGCAGAGATGCAAATGGAGCACAGCATTGGACCACATTGGATACATACACAGCATGTAAAAAGTATCGTAACCATTACACACAGGATAGTCAGGAGCTTCCAGCCCCAAGCAGAAACAAGAGTCCAAAACCATCCAGCAAAAGTCCAAGTACCAGTCTCTGGATGAATTTCTGCAGCAATTTTATGCAGTTTTGATATTGCGTCATATACTGAAGATGAGTGATCCAGTATGAATACGCAACAGCTGCTACAGATAATGCGACATGCACCACCTCGATCAGCCAGAATCACATCTAGAACCATTCGGTTCTGGAGAGCTACAATCCTTGCAATTTGCAGCTCCTCCATAATGTTCCCAAGTGCCATATCTGTCTGATTGGTAACAGCTTCAACAACTCTAGTCAATTGTCTTATTTTCCTACTGTTTAATGCAGCACCCACAAAGAAGTATAAACCTAAATTAAAATCGACATATTGTTGCAGAGTGGTATCAGTTTGGTCTACTTCGTCAGCACTTATTGTCCTTTTATATCTATTTCTAGAGATATCGTTGAATAATTTAAGGTCCCGGTGGTATGATGCAGGTGCCAGAAACACAGGGGGCAATAGAAAGGACACATAGCACACTCCTGACCACCCAGCAGGTAGTTGATAATATCCGTGGCTACCACAGACAAAGTAAGTATTGTGTGAGGCTATAAAACTACTGTTATTTACACCTTCAATAGACAGAATTACAGTACATTCGCTTTTGCCCAATGGAATTCTCCTAATCCTGCTTGTACATAGATCTGCTTTAGCTCTAGTAACAGAAATCACAAATTGTTCATTACTGGTAAAAGTTCTCATATTTGTGAAGACATATGGTGTTGAAATATTGTCCGGTTGATACTCTTCCCATTCCCATTTGGTCCCTTTGGCTTGAGGATAACCATCTTTATCTTGGTAGCGTACATTATTAGGGCGAAAAAGAAGCCCGCCTACTCTACGTCTTCCAGATGCAAACAAAAGCGCATAACAAGCTTGACAAGTACCATTATGAGAAAAGGGAAGAGGAATAAAAGGTGTTCCTCCTTTCTTTTGATGTGCAGGCATCATCCCATACACCCAACAGTTGGTAGTATTTGTGGCATTATGAGTAGGATGCAACATCTGGATAAAGGTATTATTTAAATAAGATTGTCGATGCTTCTGCTCATGGTAGGGAAGCGTAAAGTAGTGGTGTGCAACTGATACTGGAGTAGTGGCGATCAAAAGCTCTCGAGCAGGAGCCACTTTCTCAATGAACCAGTTTATTACTGCTACAGCCACCATAGCAACAACAAACCCTATAGCACAAATGATCTTTCTCTTAGCAACAGTTGATCTCATTGTGGACATGATCAGCTTGTCGTTGAAAACAATCGTTGGAGCTCTTATCCCTGGGCAGCCGTTGGTTTCTTCACCGAGGGCCAAGACATGTGTCGCTACACTATACAGGACTGATCCCCCCCCTTGCCACATCGGCATTCCGTTTCACTAACCCAGGGAGGTTGCTCAACCAGTCTATTTCGACGATGCAGGCTCTTTCCGTGGTCTCAGTTGGTATCGGGATACTCCAGGAATCATGTGGTCCGGGAAGACTTCCTCAGGTTCGTCAGATGATATGGCTTGGCCTCTCTCTGTATCCAGGATGTCCCGATGGTCGATTAAGGCAGCAGGATCCACCAAGGTAGACGGCACTTTCTTACAGTGGGTGGAGTGCACCCAGTTTCTCCTGTTCTTCACTCGGACCGCAGTTCTCGTTAAAAGGAGCACTGGCTCCGGGCCGCGCCACCTCGGTTCCAAGCTGCTCGACCTCTGGAATGATCGGATCATCACCTGGTCTCCAGGTCGAAGTCCATGGCCTTCGCCTGCAGACCTATCAGGAAGGGCTTCTCAAACCTGTTGAAGAATAGAAATCAAACTGTCAGTCAATTGTGATGGATAGTCACTCATCAATACACATGGTACATCATATATGGGACGTGGTTTAGGAATTCCCCAAATGTTTATAGGCCTTCCAAACACCACCTCATATGGTGTAAAACCAGATCACGAATGTGGCACTGATCTAATGGACAACAGTGCCAAAGGTAACGCGTCTGGCCAATTCAAGGATGTGGAAGCCAATATTTTTGCCAGTTTCAATTTAAGTGTGGCGTTATACCTTTCCACTAGCCCTGCTGATTGTGGATGGAAAGCAGCATGGAATTTCTGCTTTATCCCTAATCCCTTCAGGACATATTCGACAACTTGCCCAAAAAAATGGGGTCCTTTATCACTCCATAAAAGTTTACAAACACCAAATCTAGGGAAGAATTCCTTCAAAAGCACCTTTGCTGTAGTGAGAGCTGTATTGTCCTTCGTAGGGTATGCCTCTATCCATTTACTGAAGGTACATACCACTACCAAAACATACTTTAAGTTGTTACAGCGCTCAAGCTGGATGTAATCTATTTGCAAAACTTCAAAAGGTGCGGTTGGCGTAGCAAACCCTCCTGTAGGAGTTTGTGCCCCCTTACCAGGATTATGCTGAAGACAAATCAGACAAGACTGCACCATCTTTTTAGCTGTTCCGGCAATATCTGGATGCTCCCAAACTTGCGTGAGCAATTTCTTTATCGAGGAGGCTCCAACATGTGCCGGCCCATGTGCCATATGAATCATAGGTCGTAAATAGGCTGTAGGCAATCTCCACTTGCTCATCTCTTTATTCCTCCAACAGCCCTCATCGTCCAATGTTCCCTCCTTAGACCAGTGCTCAATTTCTTCTGCAGAAGCAGATCTCTGCATATCTAGCATTTCCTGTCTGGTATCATGCCAGCGTTCAGCCTGTGACTTCACTACGTGCATAGACGTGGTGCTTCGCTGCATGGCAGTTTCACGGGCTGTTTGGTCTGCAAAAGCATTGCCTTGTCCTATCTTATCAATTACTTTCTTATGTGCGCTACATTTAACAATTGCTATTCTCTTCGGGTATGTTAAAGCAGTCAGGAGATTATGTACTAATTCTCCATGCATTATTTGCATCCCGTGGGATGTAAGAAAGCCCCTCTCCTTCCAGAGTAGCCCAAAATCATGAGCCACTCCGAAAGCATAGCGGCTTTCTGTATAAATGTTTACAGATAAGTCAGTACTAAGTTCACACGCTCGTGTTAAAGCTATTAGCTCAGCTGCCTGAGCTGACTTCTGTGGAATACGAGCTGTCTCAACTACCATCTGAAGTGTTGTAATTGCATATGCAGCTGACGTTGTACCATCTGGTAACTTCAAACAGGACCCATCAACCCATAGTTCCCCATCAACACTTGAAAGGGGCGTGTCTTGCAAATCGACACAACCCTTTGTATGTTCCTCAGTAAGGAATATACAATCATGAGACTCCTGTGACTGAGACTGAGTCACCGGGTATGGCAACAAAGTGGCTGGGTTTAGTGTCGCACTTCTCTTTAGTGTAATGTGAGGAGCCAACAATGTCAATTCGTATCCTGTCAGACGAGCACTAGTTAAATGCTGCGTCTTCGTCTGATTTAAAAGGGCATCAACCGCATGGGGTACTAGCACCAATAGCTTATGTGACAAAACTATCCTTTCACTCTGACGTATTGACACAGCTGTTGCTGCAACTGAACGGAAACATCCAGGTAACGCACGAGCAACAGGATCAAGTTCTGCTGAACAATATGCACAGGGACGCTGTGTCACCGTGTGTCTGCACTAAAACTGACAATGCGCATCCATCTTTCTCATGTACATAGAGTGTAAAAGGCTTCATATAATCTGGAGTACCTAACACTGGTGCTGAACAAAGAGCTTGTCGTAACTGTCGGAAAGCAGTCTCACATTCATCTGTCCATGGGAGGGGCATTGGAGTATCTTTAGTCAAAAGTGCTAGCAAGGGTTTAACATTGTGTGAAAACCCTAATATCCATTGCCTACAAAAAGAAGTAAGACCAATGAATGCACGGACATCTATTCTGAGTACGGGGTACTGGTGTGTCTAAAATAGCTTGAATGCGATCTGGTGTGAGTGCACGTCCCTCCTTAGACAGAAGGTGACCTAAGTAGGTTACCTTCGGTCTACAATATTGCAATTTCTTTCGTGACACTTTGTGATGATGAGAAGCAAGAAAAGAAAGCAAGGACAAAGTACATTTTTCACACTGTTCAGGGGTATCGGCTGCCAACAAGATGTCATCGACATATTGTATGAGAGCCACACCTTCAGGCAAAACGAAAGAATCAAGTTGTCTTTTTAATGCTTGACTGTAAATACTAGGACTCTCAGTATAGCCTTGAGGAACTCTACAACATCTATACGATCGATTATTCAAGTGAAACCGAACAAATATCGGCTATCAGGATGAATTGGGATCGAAAAGAAAGCATTCTTTAAGTCTATCACAGAGAATGTAGTTGCTGTCGGAGGAACCAAAGTAAGAAGTGTCGTTATGTCAGAAACCACGGGATATTGTGGTACTACAATCTTGTTAACTTCTCGCAAATCAATAATGAATCGGTAAATCCTAGTGTCAGTATCTTTTTTCAGAATAGGAAGAATCGGACTGTTACAAACATTGTAAGGAACTTCCTCAACAACCACCACTTCAATGAGATCATGGAAAATACGTATGAGTGCTTCTTCGCCTTCCTGTGAAATTTTGTATTGAGGCAAACGTGGCAGCGCAGCGCCCTCCTTGACACTAATATGTACTGGTGGAATAACCATTTGCCCTACATCAGTGTCTGAAGTAGCCCACAAGGTACTTGGGAGTGAAGCTAATGCAATATCCTCTTTAACAAGACAAGCTCTCTCCATCACAGGATGGTTGTCATTCAAGATAACACGCACACGTTCTGGAGAACATCGTATCGTAGCCCTGAAATACTTGACCATATCAAGACCCACAATATTGTCTGGTTTATTCGGGGACAGCAAAAATGGACATGGAGCAGTAAATTTATTCACATGGAATGCAAGTGTTTGTGACAGTGGGCTAAGGGAAGGTGTTCCATCGAAACCTATCGATGTAATGGTTAAGCCAGACAGGGGAGCCCTTGGAACCAGTTGTTTAGACAAGGCGCTACGAGTAGCTCCTGTATCAACCAGAAACTGATCAGTAGAAGCCAAACCATGTGCTGTAACATAGGGACCCCTCTGATCTACTGGAACTTCAAATGATTCCTTACCCCATCCTAGGCAATCCTATGCATAAGCAGAATCTTGAGAATCAGACGGCACATAGTCGGACTTTTGATATTGGTTCATTCTATCAAAAGTGTTAACCTCTTCAGTGCCCATGACGAGATAGTCTCGTCATGGAGCACGGTTGCGCTGTGCCCATGACGAGACTATCTCGTCATGAACCCCACCCACTAGTGCAACGCCCGGCACAGGAGGGGGAAAGGGCGTGGTACTGAAGGGGTTAAACCCATCTTGCCCACGTATATTAGCATCAAACCTAGCACGATCACCTGTGCTTCCTCTAGGCCCTGAATATCCTGAATAATTTCTCATTTGTCCCCGACCACGTGGACACTGCTGAGCACGCAGTGCTGGACAATCGGAAGCCCAATGCCCAAATTTCTTACAGTACGTGCACTGGTCAACAGACAAATTCGAACAAGTATAAGAAGGGAAAGACGAACCATAAGATCCATGTCCACCTCTTTCACTACCTCTAAAAGGCGGACCATAAGCCTGAGCCAACATAACCTTTGTTTTGAATTCTTTAGTCTTTTTATCCTCATTACCCTTTGCTTCTAATTCCTGGCGGTCATAATACTGAGCCATAGTCAAGAGAGAAACCGGAGAAGAGGTAGTCCATGAACTCTCACTGGCTTTTAGGCGACTAGCTATTCCCCGCAACAGGTTAGCGACATATTTATCGACAAACAGATGTCTGCCCGTGTCATCTGTCAATGACTGGCCACTAAAATCGTGGAATGCTTCTTCAAAACGTGTAAAGAAATCAGAGACCGATTCATCTGCCTTTTGCTTACAAGACGCTAAAACAGTCCAATCTATCTTTTTAGGGGGAATAATCGTTTTTAACTTAACTAATATAGCTGCGGGAAGATCTAAAATTAACTACATGGCTTCTGTGCGGGTTCCCTTTCTACATCCATTTGTTCTAAGTCTTTCCATAATGCCCGAAAAGCTGCATGATCATCAATTTTACGAACAGTTCTCCACATATCAGGTGGTAATATCAATCCGAAAAATAAATCAATATCAGGCAAAGTCATAGTACAAGAGCTAATAGCACCCTCATCTTCCTCATAAAAAGCGGCTGGATTTTTTCCGCGGATCAGGCAATGCAGTTTTAAGTGCCATGACATCCGTCCTATTCCAAGGAGTGTAAACCCAATTATAAATAAAATAACCCTTTGCATCGATAGAAGCCTTATCATCACTTGTACCCTGTCCTTTAGGAGGAACATACAAAGGCACAGCCTCCGGCATAGGTTTCGCATGAACTATCATAGTCTTATCTGTTCCGGAGATAGAAGCTTGTGCCATGCCGGTCTGAGATGTCTGTGCAGCTACGTCTGCAGCCTTTTTCTCCTCTCGCAAACGGACTGCATCAACACGCAGTTTAACCAAATGCCTGATTGTATCATTCACCTGGGGGAAAACAAAAAGACCATCACGCATTTGCTTACAATTATCTGCTACATCTTCGGGCTCTAACTCCTCAGAATATTTCCTAAACAGCTCAAGGACCTCTGTGGCGAACACCTCAGTAAAATACAGCTGCTGCCTTTCCTGCCACCCTTTCATACTATCTAGAAGTTCAGAGGCGGGGGTAGTGCCACAAACTGCTTTACGAGCAGCAGATCTAAGCTGGGACGCACGCTCAGCGGTCAACATAGAACGAGTTTTTCGTGCCTTGTGTTCCTCCGAACCGGAGTCCTCATCTGACTCATGAGGGGCAGAAGGAACAGTATACAGAAGTGAACTATCTAATAATAAGAAATCATCTTGTGGTTTATTAAGTATAGGATAAAGGGGCCGCCGAACAGCGTATTGGCCAGTTACCTGTAAATTGCGCTCCCTATCTTCTCTCTCTTTTAACTCTTTTATTTCTTTGCTTTTCAACTCTAATGCTTTCGCATAAATGTTCTTTCGCTGTTCTTTTTCAATCAAGGCTTGCTCACGCTTCCTTCGTTCACGCACTTCTTTCTCCCACATTCGTACACAGTCAAACGTATCTTGCCTAGTCTTTCGCTTAAACATACATTGTTCCACATACTCAATCTTTCGTAAATCAAATGACCCATGCATAGGCCAACGCAACTCAGGTTCCTTACGTATTTATTCCATAATGTGCTGTACATTATAGAAGAAAGATCATACTTAATATACATATCCCTATTAGGCGTCCCCTCCGGGGGGGCCGGTTGTGCTTCATCGAGTCTCAAATTGGTACCACTACAAAAGCAACACATCCTACGAAGTGTGCTAAAAACAGGCATGCCAAAAATAGTGTAGAATATGCAGTATTATAATCAAAGTAGCACTTAAGGTACCTTTAGTACGATGTGCCGTTCAAATCAATTCAGATAGAGAACATTTTCCTCATTACCTGCCTATATAAATTGCAATTTATATATAAATCACATAGAAATCCAAGTTGGCTAACACAAATTCCAAAATACAAAAGCCGCAGTAAGTGTTACTAAACTACCTTACCAACCCCAGGCATAAAAACCAACAGCAAGCGCCGCAGAACGACTCTTACCAATCACTTGGTGTCCAGGTTCCAACTGCCAAGTTCTAAAATCGATCAAATGGTCATCCATGGTGAATCAACAGAAGAGATCTCAGTCGAGGACCGGCACCACCTGGATGGTCAGATCAGAAAGAAAGGAAAAACGCCGTGGTTGCCAAGACTCGGGTCTCATCGGGCAGCGATCGCGTCCAGAGCGAGATTCCAATCCTTCGTCGCGACCAATCCTTTGGGCATCCAAGTCGCTGATGAGCCCCGTGGTTGGGCGCCAATTTGTAGAAGTGGACCTCAGCTAGGTCTACCAGTTCAAGGGGTTTGCCCTTCTCTGCACAGAGTCCTCAGACCAATAGGAAGAGGTTAGCACAGAAACTGGAATAGAAAATACAAAGTTTAATAAACCTCATGAGGTGGAACTACATTCACACAGCACCCTTCGGTATTGAATGAAGTAGCACACCAAACAGAAAGAGCATGGTCCTTTTATACCCACACAGGGGCTTAAAAGAGGGCGGTACAAGTACAGGAGAAGGTTTTATGTACATATAAGGTCATATAGAAATGCACAGTCGACAAGTAGGAGGAGTTAACAGTTTGCCAATGCTAGTAAACACATCCTGACAGTTACATACTACTAACAGCTGCAAGTACAGCTGAAAACTCACTGGGCATGTGCAAAGGTGGAAGATGCTAAATATAGTTTGTTTCTAGGTAGATTACAACATCAGTCAACACTGAGGGAGGACAGAGCACATGGTGAGCACGTGGCAGCACATGGCAAACAAAAGGGCTGCCAGAAATACAAAATGGATTCCACAAAATGGACAAGATAGCCTCTGAATACAAGATGGATTCCGCTAATGCTAACCCAATCGCTGCCAATTTACAACAGGAGCAGCAGGCAGCCCGGCAACAAACAGAAAAGCAGACCTTCCGGAAAAGCAGTCCAGTTGAGTCCTTTAAGCAGCCCAGCAGTCTTTCTGCAGAGGTTCGGTTCAAGATCCAGAACTGTCTGATTTTAGGGGGTCAGAGATCCAGTGCTTATACTCAAAAGAGCCTTTGATGTAGAGGGTGACTTCAAAGCAGCTCTCTGA
The DNA here is from genome assembly GCF_964204655.1 of Triturus cristatus. Lineage (NCBI taxonomy): Eukaryota > Metazoa > Chordata > Amphibia > Caudata > Salamandridae > Triturus > Triturus cristatus. The sequence continues at coordinate 1,032,572,705 of NC_140590.1, forward strand.
AGTGCACAAGGATCCTTTTCAACCCAGTCCTGCTGCCAGGCTATCTGTGGGGGGTAAATCAGTGCTTTGTGTGTGGACAGGACGCTACCTATTGAAGTGTAAGTGTCAGCCCCTCCCATTCCTTCCTGCCCAGGAAGACCCATCAGAATGCAGATCAATGCAGATGAGTGCTCAGAATGCAGATGAGCCTAACCTTCTTGTGCTTGTGGCTGTCTAGAGGGAATGTACAAAGTGCAGCTGTCACCCAACCCAGACATGGATTGGAGACATGCTGCCAGGCGCAAAGATCAGTAAGTACAGAGAAATGTGCACTTTCTAAAAGTTACATCTCTAAAACAGTAATGTTAAATCCAACTTCACCAGTAAAGAGTATTTAGCATTAATATTTGAAACATATGAAACATGAAAAAGCTACTCCTCTCTGATCAGGAATTACAGCTTAAAAGTGTATTTAGGAATTCCCAATGCTGGCCTATGAGGGGGTAGGCTTCACAGTAGAGAAAAACAAAATAGGTTGTTTGTCACCACCAGGACATGAAAAACATACAAGTACATGTCCTACCTTTTACTTACACAGCACCCTTCCCTCAGGTTACTTAGGGCCTACCTTAGGGGTGACGTATATGTAATAAAAGGGGAGTTTTAGGCTTGACAAGTAGTTTTAAAAGCCAAGTTGAAGTGGCAGTTTACTAGACACACAGGCACTGCAGTGCAGGCCTGAGACATGTTTGAAAGGCTACTTATGTGTGTGGCACAATCAGTGCTGCAGCCCATTAGTAGCATTTGAAGTACACGCCTTGGGTATATGTATATCATTTTATAAGGGACTTACCAGTACAAGAAATTTGTAAAATGAGCCATACGCCAGTGTCACCATGTTTAGGGGAAAGCTCATGCACTTCAGCACTGGTTATCAGAGAGGGCCATTTTCCAACAGAATTGAAGTAAATAATCACCATAGCTTTTATCCCAACAAGGAATTAGCAAAACAGTATGATCGATTAATAGACTCCTCTATCATAAAAGAGGACAAGTGAGCACATGCCCCAACCGAGGTTCCACATCCTACGGTGGAATACCTACCAAAGTATACTACATAAAGATGCCAAAATAAAAATAACAATGCAACTAGGTGTGGTGTAGCTCTTTCCAAGGAACACTTGGAAAACACCATCCCACCCTGTACCAATCTGTGAAAATATTAAGGAAACACAACGTCTACCAAGACCTTGGGCAAAAACAAGCTCTATTCAAATCGTTATCTCCAAAATTGTACACGCAAACAATGCACATGAACAACATGCTATGAAAACAAAGCCGCAATCTGAAAATATCCTAGGCATAGACTACGTGGACTCCATAGCTTAGACTCTGATTTAAAATTAACCTCAAAATTCAACATTAAAAAGTACACCCACACCAAACCTATACACAACAGCTACAAACAAAACTGTGCTAATCCAAAACGATATTGTAATAACTTATCCAGTACATGTTTTTATTTACTTTATTTAAAGTCTCCCACACCTTCAAAATCATGGCCAGTTTCAAATCAAGACATGCCCATGGGACAACAAGGTATTGAGAAAATAACACACACAAATTCTAACATGTTCTGGCATGCCTAAAGAAATGGCATCCTTTTGCAATCTTCTTACATTAGAGACAACTTCAGAGAATCAAGCACAATCCAAACTCGGGGTCTGTATTTGAATAGTGCAAACCTAGCCAAAAAAACAGCAGAGCACTGTACAGGGTCAAAAGCAAGCATACATTCAACAAGTGAGAGAAGAGGTAGCTGGTTATTGGATTGTTACTGCATTGGGACATAATGTTCTTTAAAGAACATTGTGATAAATAGAAATATATTCGAAATATGCAGAAAAATTGGGTTCCATGTTATACCAATAAAAATAAAACGTGTAATATTTTTTCAAATAAAGTTGATTTTAAAACTATAAAAACAATTCACACAAATAATGTGTTGATATACTAAAATGTGTTTTATGTTGCAATTAAAATCTCAAATTAATTTCCGTTTTTTTCTGTTCAATAATCCTTTACCAAATATAAATAACAAACACACAAAATACACTGAACCCCTAAACCACATCTAATGGTTTTTATACATATTTACAAATTTAATCAACACCCATATTATTTGAACCAAATATTTAGATCCAAAATGGTATTTTAACCCCTTCGCTGCGGCGGGAATTCCGCCGCAGCGCTGGGGGGTGTGGGGGGGGGCAGCGCGGTGGCGCTGTGCTCATGACGGAGCCACTCCGTCATGAGCCACGGTTGAGCTGTGCTCATGACGGAGTGGTTCCGTCATGACTCCGCCCAGTTGCATTGTCCCCCCGCACAGGCGGGGAAACAGCGCCTCGTGGGAGGAGCGGCCGCCAACGGTCGCGGCATGACGGAACCACTCCGTCATGAGCAACCGTGGCTCATGACGAAGTGGTTCCGTCATGAGCGGGGAAGGGGTTAATTATATCCAATTACTCAAATAAATAAACACAAATTACAAATTGATAAAAAAATAAAGGAACATAAACAAAAAAACTATTCTAATCATGAAAAACATTGTCTATCCAAGCCCGAAATCAAAGCACACAAACTATAAAATTAAATAAATACAACTATAATAAACTATACAAGTTTTTTTGAACCTCTGAAATTTTATTTTCAATAATCAGGCATGTACGCCTGTTTTTTTTTTTTTGCCCCCGTGGGCCACTATAGTATTACAGAAAGGGGGACAAATGCTTGAGCAGTTCCGTCTGTAATACTGATGGAGCATGCACACATACAGTGCCGGCGCTACCTTAAGAATCTGTTCCCTCATTAGGTCTCGCCTACGTAGACCTCTTGATATCGATTCGCTTTTTGGGCCAAAAACGTGCACGCGTTGCATTGCTTTCAATGGCAACACGTGCACGTTTGGCGATTCCCTTGCGGAAGCGAGCTTTCAAACTATCTGTTTGTAATTAACAGATGGTTCCTGCTCGCTCCCGCAAGGAAAACAGGTGCAGGCCCCCTCCTCTCTCCCCTCCCCCTGCTGCCTCTCGGCAAACTTTTTTTTTTTTTACTTTGAGCGCGAGGCACGCGCGCTTGTTTTTTTTTATGTTGTGGGGGCTCCATTCAACCCTATGCACAGAATGTTCAATTTCACTTACTGGCCTTTGTATATGAGCATAATTTTGTGAATTATGTAGATGACGGAATTTCAAGATCGACTATGTTGTACTAACCAGTCGAGAACAACATTTTCAAAATGTCTAATGTGTTGCTATTCGTGGAGTGATTGTTGACTTAATTAAATCATGCATTCCATGCTGATGTTTTGGGGCCCATTCCATGGACCGTGTATTGCAAGGTAGATGTATTTAAATAGCACTTACTACCCTGTGCAGGCGTTGACCCATTGATGGCTTGACTAGACCCTCAGCAGCCCACCATCACATCCTCGATCCCGCTGCGCTCCAGAGTAGGCACATGCCTCCATGTCAATTCTCTTAAAAGTGACTGTCTGCGGCTTGAAGTTCCCTCGCAGTTATAGAGGCACTATATAACCTGTGAGCTGACCTCACTTCAGAACAGACTACGGTAGGAAAACACGGAGTCCTGGGTCTCATTGTAATCTGATTGCGCTGCCCAGTCTCCCCCTCCGGCTGTGTGGTTACGCTCTTTACAGCGGCTTCCTCGTAAAACGCTTGTGTGCTTGAACGAGGCGCTTAACTTGACATCAGAGCAGATTTTGAATAAGGCCAACCCTAACGAATGTTCCCATTTAAACAGGCAGTTATAGCAGCTCTGTCCATAGTACCCTCCCGCTGCCAAAATAAATTCGCCACACGCTCATTGGTCCATCCTAAAATGACCTTGAAACCTCTTTAAGGGTTCAATGGAATATCTCAAATTCGATTGGCTGAGCTACAGATTGTTGGATATATGATTAACAGACACTCTCCTTCTCGGTTACTATTTTGTAGCACAAATCCAACTCTTATTTTACTTCTGCTGCCGCCGCCACCCACCCACTACACTCCTTCAAGTCCAGTTTATGAAAAATTGGCAGAAACATGATTATCACTACATCCACGGTTTGCAATCATTCTACGTTGTGCAGTAAAATCGCAGCACCCGACAGAAAAACAGTCTGACACTTCAGCTAGCAAAAACAGGTGGCAATTGCACGGTCTGAAATGCCGAAACAGAACATTGTGCCATCTTTCAGCTCACCTAATATATCATTAGGTAAGGTCCAGCGCAAACGTAACTCCAACTAATGACTTTTAGTCTTTAATTTAACCTTGGGCTCGAGTGCCAAGGGTTAGATGAAAGGCTGGCCAAATCAACAATACAGTTGGGTATTTTATCTACATGCCTGCTCCCTGTTGGAATATGTTTTATTTTATTGTATTTTTATTTTAAATCGCAAACATTTACAAGGCACATTCGGCTCTTGCACTACTTAAAAGTATCTGTTGAATTTTATGGTCTGGCTTGACAGAGCACCTCTGGGGCACGGGTGTTCGCAATACGTGAAAATATACGCAGTTGGATTTGGCTCCTCCGGTGGAGCTTCAGGTCTCACTCACCTCATACTATTTGATCATTGGTGTATCAAGCTGTCTCCTATTGAACTTTTGTACTACAATTGAAGCCGGACTATTTGACGTGCATTGACTCTGTTATGCACTTGATCTCATAAAGCAAGCATAAGGAGATGATGGACGAAACGCTGAAATTTTTCAGACCCCCCTCCCCCCAGTCACAGATCTTGGTTGAATCCATCATCGTTCTTTTGCTCACTTTGCCACCTCACCCCAACTTTGTGTTTGCCTTGCTTTCATAAATGCATTGCACAAAGAAACAAGCATTGGCATAGCCAATAGGTCTCGTCTTTGGGACCTTATAAGTATTTAGTCATGCAGCACAATATCCTTGGTGCAACAACATCAACTGTTGTATGGCTAGACACTTATAAGGTCCCAAAGGCGAGACCTATTGGCTATGCCAATGCTTGTTTTTATTAACCCTGGGCGTAGTGAGCGTGGTGGGGCTACGTGGAGCAGCGTGTAGTGTGGCAAAATCTACACACACTCGCGCGCTCCGCGTAGCCCCACTACGCGCTGCCCACCTCCTGCCCGCCTCCCGCCAGCCCTCATTTTAAAATAATTTAAAGAATGTAAAAAGTAAATAAATTACCTTACCTGCAGTGCGGCGTCCCGGGGCTCCCTCTTCCTGCTTGCCGGCAACTTCTTCACACAAATGCACATGCGCGGACGCATTTAAATTATTATTGTTTTTAATTTAAATTATTTTAAAATGAGGGCGGGCGGGCGGCGGGTGGCGGGCAGCTCTGCTTCGCAGCGGCGTGTGCGTAGCGCTGCCTGCTACGCCTCCTTCGTAAATGGCGAAGCAGGCAGTGCTACGCGCACTCCGTGGGCGAAGCAGAGCACGACGCCCAGCCTTAGTTTTTATGGGGGTATGGCCACATGCAAATAAGGGAAACTTTACTCTGAACTCGCTCTCTGCTATGGACAGGGACGCACAGGCAAAGAAGTCGTCAGGAGGCGCACTAAATGTGCACCACAAAAAGGTGGTGCAGAGACTGTGCACCTTCTAATGACTGCCCTCTAAAGGGGGAAAAGGGCATCCCATAGACTCATCAGACATCTATCTGCAGGCGGATCAAGTCACTCTCTGTTCCCGCCTGCAGGAGACCACTGTCGACTATTTGAATTGCAGGTGGGTGGTGTCGTCTGCACAGTGCACAATTGGAGTAGCTGCCTCAAACAGTCGATCTGTCTTTAATTTAATGCACTGCCCCTACGGCAGAGCAAGTTCACTGCATATTATCAGTAACGCAGTGCATTGTCCCTGTTTGCTTCACGACGTAAAAATAGACTGTGCATCCTATTTGTAATATAGCCCAAAATATTTACATCACATGATGCAATGGAAATAATAGTGAGCACAGGCCTATCATTAGGCTTGATAGTGTTTCTACATTCCTATTGATATTTCTGTTGCTTGTTCAATTTAATTTGAAGACACAACTGCATCAATATTCCTCATTAAGATTTTCCCTTTCCATTTTGTTAAGTACGTTGCAATTGATTGTGATGATCTGAAATGGTACTTCTTTATTTTTAAAGTGCTGCATCCAGTACATAAAAAACGTTTTAACTACTGAGGGGCCGATTCCGATCCGGGTCGGAAAGCACTCCGACCGAGTCGGATCTGGAGTGTTTTCCGACCGAGCCGGACCCCTACAGTCCGACCGAGCGAGTACGATGCGCACGTATGCTGTCGGACTCGTTTCGGTCGGACTCCCATAGAAGTCAATGGGAGCCAGTTGTACGACGCGTACATGCGCTGCCATTGACTGAATGGGTACGTCTCAAACAAGTGCGCCTCCTACAGTGGGTACGCGTCAGTGCCATCCGCGCCATACATGCCTGTGTGGGGGAGTCCCATGTGTCTCCCCCTGTGTGCGAGTCATAAGGCTGCGGGTGTCGGGGGGGTCCTACGCGGACCTTCGAAGTCCGACTCCGGGAGCTTTTGCGAGCCGGACACTCCTGTTCGCACAGGCTGTCTGATGCATGCATTGCACTGGCTCGGTCGTGAATCACATCCATTGCACGCCACGGTTAGCTTACGACCGAGACGTATGGAGTGGCGCGGACATGGAAACGACTCGGTCGATGATTTTCATGTAGCTCGCATCGTACTGGCTCGCTCGTACAGCTGTACGAGTCAGGCAGAAAAGACACGTACGGCTTTTCCGGCCGGATCGCGTTCGGTGCCCCTCCGACCCAGATCGGAATTGGCCCCTGAATGTTTTCCATTGAAAATAGTGTAACTTCACACAATGCCCCCTTGTGCATTTGTGCATAACCTCATCTTTTGCACGTGAGAAAATACTTTTTTATCTTATGCTTTTTTTAATAAAAAAAGAAGAAAGTACATTTTCTATATCTGTTCTAGTTTGCTTTCAAATAATTGGTCATGTTTCAAGGTATGTCTCTGCTGCCACAGCCATCATTCCAATTCCACCTCACAGCACACGCTATCATGGTCGGCTCATAACTTAGGAATTACAGGCACATAGATGCATCACAACAATCCCTGGAAAACAATTCCTTCCATTTTGTCTCTCCTCTACAGTTTTTGTTCTTTCTAACAAGGAAGAAGTAAACATTACACAGTTTAACCTTATTTCACAAATATGCAGGTATCAAGTTAGGTTAAATTCAGTGGTAAGTTAGCACTCTTGGTACACGTTCTATCAGTATGGAGTCTATTACTAGATAACTGAAGCAACATACTTAATCCAGTAGAGGGTCGGTAACTTCTTTCCTTTCCCCTAAAAACTGGGGATAGACCCTGAGGGAAGGACTGGGACGGCAAAGAACTTATTGAGACGTCATCCTCCTCCTAGATTTTGTTACTTATGATTGGCTTATGAGCTCTGTTATCAGGATCGTGTGTCCCCTTCAATCGACAAAATGAATCCAGTGTTGTACGATCAAGGCCTATTACCATTTGGTTTCCATGCCTTTTCTTAGCAACAACACTGTCAACGTTATGTAATTGCATCATGTGCCCTCTGCAACAATGTCCACTTTTGATACCAATATCTGTATCCTCAGAGCAGACCCTATCTTTCCCCTTAGCCTATACAAGGTCAAGAGTGTTTTCATTCCTCCCTGTCAAAGAGGGCGTTTTGTCCCATAGAGTAGTCCCACAAGGAAAGCATCAAGTGTGAAAGTTCAGCCTTCTTGGACTCTAACATGGATTGTTCAACTTGTCACCTAGCAATTCTAGGTTACAATGTGTGTCCATGAATAGAGACATTTGGACAAGACCTGTGAGGTGTTATGGTTTGTTTGGTGTTGATGTTTTGTTCCTGAATATACCTTGCAAAACTATACTATAACTCTGAAGCTGTCACTGCAGTGCCAATAAGGGAAGCACAGCAGAATAAATTGGCAATTAACCAGCTTGTAGAGGGGGAGACTTTTACTGGCAACACCAGCCCCTATTACTACAACTACATGGATGATTGAGAGGATTTAACTGTAAATTTGCATTGGATATGGTAGTGCCGCACAATGTTGATGTTTTATTTCCTTGTTAAGATATACAATGTCATTTTTCATTATTCATGAAGGCCATTACATTTTTATATTCTTACCTGCATGTGACACCCCATACACTATACACTCTCGCGTAGCATCCTAAACATGTGACGTACACCCTCAGTGAACGGTGGTGCATCAGGCACGCATGGACGTAGTGACAGCTCACACATCACGTCGGTGTCTGAAGATGTCATTCCTCCACGAGATTTTGGAATAAGATAGGGAGCATCTACACAAATTCTGCACATTGAATCACAGTGCAGACATGGTATACCAGCACATGGTTCTACTTAACAGATCATGTTATTAAGAAGAGACAGCCATCTTAAATACCACATTAGTAACTAAAGCACAAGCCAACGTGACGATCGGCACAGTTAATGTTCTAGGTGGCACGATGGTGACGGACAATTCAGGAGAAAAATATTGAAGTACTCTTTAGTGCTAGTATTACAGGAGGCATGTTGCAGCATTTCAGCGTCTAGATACAATTTGTAATATTGTCATTGGATGAAGATTACTACACAGTGGTTTGTTAGTTTGAATTTTTCATTTGTGTTATTTATTTTTGCTTGTTTTTGTTCCTTGTGTATGGCAACATAGCAGTGCCTGGAATGATACACGCACCAGAGATTTTATCGGATGCAGAGGAACCTACCCTGCCATAGATTAGGTGGAAGAAACTTTTTGACACCAACTTACGTTTGTTTTTTCCGGTGGCAGCGCTTTGAAACCCATGGGCATAGTGCACTCTATAGATCTAAAATATATACATAATAATACAAATCTGGTACATGGAAGTGGGATTTTAGGAAAATAATGAGCCCAGTATTGTATTTATGAACTATATGTCCTCCTCAAGGATGTCTTCTAAGACCCTTGCACTTCTTTGGTGAGAAGATACTGCCACATGCTCATTAAATCAGTTTTTCCTGGAAATAGCAAGTTTTTGCTACTTGATTAGGTTTTATGGGCTTGCATTGACAGAAAGCATATATATCTCCTGCCTAAAGGTTATGTATTTTTAGCGTTATGCTCCAACTGACCTTCCTCTAGCGAGAGCCATGGTCATTTGAAATGACAGTTGTCTATAATCATTTTGCTGTGATGTTTGCTATTTTGCATTAAATGTTAGTTGGACTTTAAGGTCCCCCTCGTCTTGTGTCTAATTTTTACAAGAGGTTTATTTAAAAAGCTGTAACAGCCCCAGAATGTCTTAGCTACTCAAATTCGACACAATACAGTTACATCTTTTTTAAGGTTTTTTTGAGCGATATGCGTGTTCCCTAATAGACTGAGGGCAATATTTGAATCAGTGCATCTACAGGTGTGGGATAGTGCCAGATTGGGTTGAAATGCGCATTTTCTTTTGGTCTAAGGGTCACTGTGTTCTCCAACAGGCCAGGTTCAGACATGTAGATTCAATTAACCACTGCATGGCATGCGATACTGGTCACACCTTACTGATCAACGTCTGACTATGCGCCAGTCTTACCTCGCATCATAACACATAACTACATGGTAATTTCTTCTCCCTAAAACATCTAACATTTCATTCAAAGTCAATTGGGAAAGTAAATTCGCCATGTTTTTTACATCTGGGTTTTGAAGGCATAGTTGTCAAACAGGCCTATGTGCTTACAATATACATAAAGTAGACTTTGAGCCCCCCCATGCCCCCTTTCAGCCAATGTCTGTCTTCCTTCTGCCTCTTGCAGATATTGTCTTCAGACTTTGTTCATCACGTCTTAGCTCAAGTGATTAGAGTAACACTCTCTCACTTTAAAATGCTATTGTTTGGGTATATCCTTCCGCCACCCCTCGATTAGTTGCATGGAGCCATGAGGGGCTACTTTAAAACTACAGCCCTCTCCTGCTGGTTCTCTCCCATGTGTCTCACTCACTCTGCTGCATGTGTCAGCTAACGCATTAAAACAGAGGTATTGGATTGGTTACTGCTTGTTTCCAAGTCTCCCTCTTCTCTGTTAATAAATGTTGGCATGTATGCCAATCACACCGTTCAGTGTACATAAAACAATTGTGTTAATTTAGCCGCTCGGGAATACTATTTATTTGTGCAAGAGCGCGTGCTTGCGCAGCTCGGAGGCTAAAGGGCCTGCTTTGTATGACACGGTTTTTTTTCGCATTCTTTTGCTAAATGTGGCGACACACACACTAACGTCGACGGCGCGTTGTCTGGTTCGGGCCATAAATCAGTCTCAAACAATGATGTTCCGCAGGGCTGTCCAATGGATTTGTAGGTCTCTGAAGTGCATGTTTTAAGAGTTAAAGAACACAACGCGCCTTGTAGTTGAATACCTCGAGGGCAAATGAGTCCTCATGAATCCATCTGTTGACGGCGAGATCCAGACGCTGGATCTGACGTGCATTTTTTGTCCTTTGTTTGTGCCTGTGGCAAAACACTTTTATTGAATTAATTAGAGAGGTTAAGTATAGTATGCTTTCGTCAATTACGTAGAGGCGGAGGACATTTTGTTCGCCAAATAGAGTAGGCAATGGAAACTCACTCTAATGTAATCTCTGACTGTCGGTTCTGTCTTGATGCCCTTAGCTAAGCAGTTCGAAGGGGAAGGACCTGGCCATGCTTATAACAAGGGTTAAAATGGTCCAAGAAAAGGCATTTCCTCATTCAAAGTTTTACGATAAAAAAAACCGTTTTGGATTTCGTTTCTTAACTAACCAAATTGAAAAAAGCACATTCTAATATTCAACTCCTTTCCTGAATTAAAATGCTAATCTGTGTTACCTGTTACTTACACTTTTATGGGATTTGTATACTCATGTACTCTGTATCAAGTTTACTCAATGCGTTTTATGTTTTTTATGCCGGAATAAATAATTTATTTAATTGAATTGTAAAGTTCTCTGACGCCCTTGGGCCTAGTCCGCGCTGTGTAAAATGTCAAATAAATGCGGTTTAAAAAAAGTCTGCTTAGAATCTGTCATGTTTCTAAGGTTATTGAGTAGCAGCTCAGAAAAAAATAATTTGTTAAAACAGGCTCAGTGAACTGAAAGCTTGCCGCTGACAAATTGCTAGCACAGATTTGCACAAGTCGAGCAGCTCAGTGCTGCATAAAAATATGCAGTGCTGCCTTGCAGGATTAATGACAAAAATTGCAGAAGGCCATGTATACAGATCCAGCTGCCAAAGATGCCATTGACCACATTCATGTAAAATATATTATTTTAGAGCGCTAAAAAGCATGTCACCATAGTGCATAAGCGAGACAGTGGCAATGTGTCTGATATCAGCAGTGAGTTATATCTGCAGTACAAATGAAAGTAAATTGAGTACCATAAATTGGGTAACAATGCGTAGTTCAATATGAAACACAATATATAAAAACAAGCATTTACAATGCAATGGTCTCGGCATTGTTAAAGTTAGAGCTATTGGCATTGCTCATGACATTATTTTTGTTTATGTTTTTGTTTTTAAAACATGTAAAGAAACGGCATTGTTATTTACAATGTCAATAGCTTAATATCTCTCAAATGCGAGACCTATTGCATTTGCACCCACACACAGAGCCACACACACAAAGCCACCCACACAGAGCCACCTACACAGAGCTATTCACATAGAGCAACCCACACACAAATAGAGCCACCCACACAGAGCCACCTACACACACACAGAGTTACCCACACACAGACAGAGCCATCCACGCATAGAGCCACCTACAAAAAAAGCCACCCACACAGAGCCACACACACAGAGGCACACACATACACACACACACATAGAGCCTCCCACACACACACACAGAGCCTCCCCCCACACACAGAGCCACCCACACACACACAGAGCCACCCACACACACACACAGAGCCACACACACACAAAGCCACACACACAGAGCCACATATACAACACAGAGCCACATACACACACAGCCACACACACACAGAAATTAGGGGGTACAAACTCAGTAAAACTAGATTACGTTGAAGCACACATACAAATGCACGTGGCCAGTGCCAGAAACAAACACTCGTACACGAAAGCACACATGCATAAAACACACACAAAACGAACGCACACAGTACACATACGGAACACACCCAGGGAAAGCACACATTAATTACTGTGTATAAAAAATAAGGACCAGTTCATTACAAATATGAAAAGTACCCTGTGTTCACTAAGTATCAAAAGGACATATCACCCTCAAAACTGCTGGGTTCTAATGGAGTTTTTATTTCTAATTCGCTTACAAGAAAACGTGTGTTTTCTTAATCCCTCCATTACACAATTATTGTTACTGAATGTTAAAAAAAACGTTTCCGTTGCAGTAGGAGAATATATTGTGAGTTTATAGGGAAATTATGAGGTTGCAGGTAGTTAATGCATTCTAGTAATTTAAAACAGATCACACAAAAAGTTTAAAATATGCTATGATAATAACATAATATGTCTATCTGTAAAGCGCACGTTCAGCCCTTGGGGCATCATCTAGGCGCTGATAGGAGGCGTTTATTGTATCCCAACTCAAGTGTACTTATTTCATTTTATTGATCTCTTAATGATGAAAGGCTGAATAAACCCACCTGGATTTGAACCTATGGCCAGGAGGGCAAAAGCACCGTGGCGCGAAAGCAGTAGTCCACGGAGACATTACATACGGCTGTAATAATAAAAAAAACATTTTTTACAAATAAACATTATGTGGGGAGCTAGAAGTCACCCACCAATTCCACTCCTTAATCCCCTACAATCATTCATATTACAAACCCCATAATTGAATACACAAGCAGTTTCTAAGCGCTACCTAATAACACATCGCATGTCTGTCAGAGGTTCAACTGTCCCAACATATTCACACCTGGGTCGCGTTTCAAATGTAACGTGTCCCCACAAAACACAGACATGAAGCGAATTCATTTACACACATTACATACTTCTTAGGAGGCAAGGCTGGGTTTTCAATTAAAATGCCAGCCCCGGTGAAGGACACGTGCCTCTGTGACAGTAGGGTCATGAGCAGCACGTGCGTCTCTGCTCTCACTTTAAAGACATCCCGTGAGATCCTGACACAGCCTGTCACTCAGAATGCAACTTCAAGGGGGCGGGGTATCCACGCGCCCCCTTCATATAAAGCTAATTAAAAGGCATGGATTGAAAGGCGCATAATCAAAAGGCAGCCACGAGCCTTCACGCTGCACATCGCCGCATCCAAATCGCATCAACTTTCCAGAATTCATTAACTAATTAAGAAATGTGGGGACGCCGGGAGAGTGAATCCGAATAAACCAGCCTGTACCCGCCCCCCCCTCGCTCGGTGGTGTTTGCTGCGCGGGGTACAAAGTCGTCATTGCTCACGGGTGAGTGCGGCAGTGCAGAGGGTTGGGTGCCGTTTCCGGGAGCCTTGTGCCCTCTGGTTAGACTCCCTGGCAGTGTGCTCGGACTTTCACCCTTCCAAAGTGGATACAATGGGCGCACTTGCTTTATGATTTGCGATATAGTCTGAAGGTTGTTACCGGTGTGAACCCAGAATTGGTGCTGCTCTGTACAACACAGACAGGAGGTCCTGGGGTGGGCGAGCCGTCCACAGGTGCTGGTCCTGGCCCAGTGACCCCTTCCCTGGGGTTCTCAGAGGGAATCGCCCTGAACACCACCGCCTTTCTCCGAGGTCAAGCAGAAATGCCTCGGAGAAACGCAGCGGCGTTTTCGGATTCGGGGGCGTCTTTTTCTTTCTCTCTTCTTGCCATTGGCTGGAATGTTTATATTCCAGAGGAGAGAAAGAATCGAAAAAACACGCCCCCGAATCCGAAAAAGACGGGGCTTGTTTGGAGAGACAATGCTCTTCTCCAATGGCTGACCAGTATTTCAGAGGCCAGCCAATGGAGAAGAGGTAAAAAAAAGGGGCGGGTTAAAGCCCCACTCCCAAACGTTAAATCTCGGAGCGAGAATGCGCAAGCGCAGCCTTCGAGCCGAGACCTAAAAAATCTATTATTTTATTTTGCAGGATTATCTAGCTCAGTACTGCAAAATGAAGCGATTCTTGACACTTAGAGTTAATTCTCCTCAAAGAGTTTAACATGAGTTTAATTTTGTTGATGTCACGATTATTGGGTTTTGTGCATTTCATGTTATATTTTTATTTTTCATTGTTGCGCTTTGTTGCATAATTTTTACATGCAGTAGACTGGTTTGGGTAGAAAATGTCACACAAGCAATTGCCAAATAGACTGAGAAAGTATATTTTTGTGATTTTTGTACCTGAGGTAGCCCTTCCATTGAAATTTTAAGTAGACAGCGGCTGAACCGTAATTCACAGGGCACATCTAATATTTAAATGTATTATGCTTATTATGCATTAAAAAAAAGAATTTCCCTCACCCTTAATAGGTATAGTTTCATGCATTTATTATAGAAAATGATTCTTGATATAATTAAAGTGTCATCTCCCTTACTGTTATGTTACACGTAGATGCGGAGTATGTCATTTGCATGGCCTTTTGGTGATGAGGGCCCAGTCAGAAGTGTTTGTCTGTAATCTGTTCTTTTGATCACTTAGTCGGATGTAATCAGGACTTTAAAGCGAATTGAGGGCACAAGTTGAGTGATTCCAAGTTGAAGGTGTCAAGGGGAAGAGTGTACAGCCAGGATGGAACAGGATGTTAGCAGGTGGGGGTGGCAATTTCAGAATTCTTATGGTGTAACTATCTTAGTCATAGTCCAGCACAGTATTACTAAGGCTCCTGGTGAACCTCTACAGGTTGCCATAATCTGTCAACAGTAAAAACCAGGCTTTCACAGATTTCATGAAGGCTAGGTGATCAACGACGTGAACAAATATTGATTGGGGTGGAATTGAGTTTCATAACTCGGTGTTTTAGCCAGTTCTGATCTAATTTAAATGCTGACCATAGAGATTGTACAGCATGGTGCCACACACAGTAGGACTGAGGACACTTAGAGCGCACATGGAGGAAAAAGAAACATCAGAAAATTAAATAAAATGCAGACGCAAAAAAGATCACTTGCATGACACAACTAGTGAAGAAAAAAAAGGTTGGTGAGATTAACAGATACCTGAAATGCCAGCAGAGTGATGACTCTTTGACTCCACTGCCAAAGTGTACAATGCTTTAAAAGTGAACAATTTCAAGTACTATCTGATCAGCTGCAGTCTGTGCAGGTAACAACGGTGGGGCGATTGGGCTGGGTAAGGGGGGATTTCGGGGGAAGATGTTGAGGGAAAATTAAATAAAAAATTACTTTTCCCCTCTGCATCATCCCCCGAAATCCCCCTTACCCGGCACCACTGCCCCTTCGCAGTTACTTGCACAGACCGCGGCTGTATCTGACTGAACTAAAGCAAGCGAAAGCGTTCATAGATTACTTAAGTGAACTCATTTAAGCAAGGACATACCTAACCTGAAAACAGATATGCACTCTATTGTGCTTTGAGTTGATAGAGAACCTACTGAAAATGAGCATCAATAGACCAATGTAGCAAACAATGGTGGCCCACTTGGAAACGCAAACAAGAGTTGTGCTCGATAAGCGTGAAGACCTAGAGAATAGGTCTCACAGAGGCAACTTCAGAATGTGAAACCTTAAGGATGAGACTGAAGGGGCAGATCTGCAGAATAATATTGAAGGAAGGATCTGAGTTTCAAATCACCATTAAAAGAGAACCCAGGGTCGGCAAACAATCAAGGTACACAAACAAGAGGCCTTAAATGGGCAATGGGACTATAAAGAGTTATGGATAAGTTCACTGTCACAGGACAAAAAAGAAGAAGATTGAGTGGATCTGTGGGATGACATCCCCTAATACCTATGAAAACATTATACATAGAAAATGATCATAGTTATGTGACATTGGCATCTAACCCCACAACAATTGCATATTTTTTACCATCTGTATAAGATACATGTTGAAGGTGCTCTGCAGGCCTGGGTTCTTTTATGCACACTAGTGGGAGTGCTCCCAAATTCAGACATACTGAAAAGATATTCTCAATTATATCAAAGCTGTCTGGGTTTCACGATTCCAGATGACCTGGGCTTAACTTTATTGTTTCTGAGACATCCTCAACTGGAGAGCCTCAACCGAAGAAACTGAGCAATGTTGTTACAAATGTTCGGTGTGCCTAAAATGTTGATTGCATTGTACTGGAAGGCAAAGTTTGCACCAGACATTGCACTGTGGTTCCAGAAACTGTAGTGATTCATTGTGATTAAAAAGCTGATACATGACAGAGTAGGCACAGTGTTTTGTAAGATGTGGAAACCTTCACTAGGCTATTGTAAAATTGGAGCAGTCCTGGTTATGTTCTTTTCCATTACAAGCATTGCATCCTTTGGACTGAAAGGCTAGGGGTCAGGAACCATTTCATGAAATTCCAGATCCAGGTCTTCGGCAGTCAGAGGTAATAGCGACCATTTCCAGAAAGCACAATGTCATCACACACTGTAATTTGTGGTACAGAAGTGTCCTCCAGAAGCTTCTTCCTTCTCAGGAGGCAAAAGCCAAAGGTGTCAGAAGCCTCCTTTCTGGACGAAGACTTCAAAGGAATGAAGAAAACCAGGAATCAGGAGCCCAACAATGAAATTCTACAGGAGGGAAGTATCAGGATCAGCAGTGGAGTCAGTGAAAAAACAATGGAAGGAACACAGCTTTTTTTGTGATGCACCCTCCAACCATACTAAAGCCAGTATATAGCAAAACAATGGGAACATTAAATTAAATCAAACATCACATCACAGAAACCATAAAAGTTTGGGAAACTCAGGAAGAAATAAATGAAGAAACAGCCATAATGGAAAAAAAAATAACGAAATTGCTGAATTGGATTAGCTGTAGAGTAGTTTTAAAAGGCAGCTCTGAAACTTTCAGACAGGTTATTGCCATTTTGGAGCTGGAGGGGAGAGAAACAACCAGGGGACCATAAGCACAAGAAGAGGCAGCTCCTGGTGAGTGAGACGCACAGTCCACAGCTGTGGGATTCTTGCCACATTTTAGGATGGCTGGGAACCACAAAAGCACTTAAGGTACAGCCGACCTCAGGCGACCAGAGGGTTGAGACACAGCGACCACATCAATATTAAATGTAATAAAACGCTGTGAAGGAAAACATGTTCTGTACCAACAAATAATGTTTTAATATTGGAAGCAGAGTAACACAATTGTATGAGCGTTGCCCGTTCTAACCCATACAGTAAATTAGTTTGTGTAAAACATGCATGTGTTCATCAAAAAACAAGCCTGCATGTGCACGCTTCATGTAATAAAATGCGTGCCTCTTTTATTCTGTGTATCCCATTTATGTTTTTCAAATGGTCGTTGGTTTCAGTTTCATTTTGAACCCATGCCTAACCTCTAGCAGAACATCCATTAAGAAATGGCTTTACAGAACATTATTTTACATTTTATTTGTATATTGTAAGTAACATGCAAGGAAATACTGTAAGATTCAAATATCAAACTTTAGAAAGAGAAGTAAAGTATTTGGATTATTTCTGTATAGTGAGTGCCTCGTGAAATTACTGCTATATTGCAACCCAAGACCCACTTGCTCTTTTTAGTTAGAGAACAACTTCACGGCCCATATTTATTATTAAACCCATAAAGTCAAAAACACAACACAAATGGACAGTCATATACAAAACTGTACAAAACGTTTGAACCCAAATACACAGTCAGCTAACATTAAATTACCTACCACCCAATTCCTGCATTTGCACCAAAACATTTTTGTGAATTTATGGTTTGACTCCTTAACTGGTACCCCAGGCACCTCTAACCATGTCAGGAATGAGACGGGCTCCACCTCAAGAAGCAGCCTCAGTTATGAAAGTTATGAGAAACTCCCACCAATGGGAGGTCCTCTCTTATGCAAAACCAGACTCTATTTACTTTGCCAAAAGCAAATCCCCCCAGAGCAACTTCCTTTGAGTTACCCCCAGCACCTGCTTGAAAGATGGGCTGAGCAACCGGGCCATATCTTTGGCCCCTTGTGCAGACCTGATTCTCCACCACCCTAAAGTTAGCAACCACCAGGAATGAAAGGCCGGTAAGGGCAGCAGAACAAACTGACCCAATCGCCTAAATAAACTGTTAAACATGCTCCAAACTTCCAATTGACCCTGTTGATGCCCATAGGAAACTGATATTCTATATGCCTTGTTTCTTCTGAGAAGCCAAGTTGACCAGAAGTGTGCTCGCCAACCATTAGCACACTGAGCCACCATCTAGCAGGGTTCGCCTACCACCTGGCCTCCCACTAGCTGAAAAATAAATTGAAAAGAGAAGGAAAACGGCCTATTCACAAACATTTCATTACCTGCACGGGAAGATGCACCCCATCACGGTTGAAAAACCATGTCCCCTGAGGAACCCATAGGGAGTACACCTCAATCGAGTTGTCTTTGGAAGCCTGAGCATTTTTCTGTTCAGGGCTTTGCGGATTTGTTAAGGGCTGGGACAGAGAAACCGCCACGCCACACCTGCCTTGGGACTAAGGGGCATATCAGCAACAACCGGCGATAATTATCGCTAAGCGCACTTAGCGCTGGGATAATTATCGCCAGCTAATGTGGATTTTTATCGCTGAGATAGTGTGCTATTAGCAACGCTTATCTCAAAAGCGATAAAAATACTAGCGCTAACTGCCTAACGTGGGATTATCGCTGGAAACTCAGCGATGATCTCACGAAATGTGGCGTTAGCTTGTTGATAGGGCATCACAAACTTAGCCATGATATCCACCTTCAATAGGATATCATGGCTAAGTCAGTCCTGAAGCAGGCATAAGGAAAGTAGCGATAACAGGGGTTATCGCTACTTTTCGTGCCGCTATGCTTCATAGTGTGGGGCTTGATGATAGGAGAAATGTCGCTTAGCGACATTTCTCCTGTCATGTTAGGTTAGGAACGCCCACTTTGCATCTCATTAGAGATGCAAAGCTGGGCGTTCAGATTTCGTGCGCTAAAGCAAGGTTTCATGCGTTAGCGTGACCTTGCTAATTAGGCAATAAAATTATTGCCGCTTTTCGTCCGAAAACGGCCGCAAAAGCGGCGATAATTTTCTATCACCGTCTTGCTGATATGCTCCTAAGTTGGACCATGCTATCACTGCCTCTGGAAAACACATAGATAACAAAGACATTTCAGCAATTATTAATTTTGGCAGGTCCCTCTGACAATGCTCAGCCAGATAATTTCCTCCCATTGGAGGGTAAATAGATTCGGAGTTAGAAGTCCCCATGGTAAAACATTTTGGATGAGAAAAAAACAAAACAAAAAAGGGGGGTTTATGGGAGGGAAAGGCACATATTTACTAGTTGCCATAGTTATATCTCATTATGCGAACATATCCCTTGAAACTATCTGATTTCCACCTCCTAATATCCTGTACCAGTTTTGAATCAAACACAGAACCTGCCACTGAATTGTCTGTCTCTATGCTATAGGAATTTACGCTAAAATGACCCAGTTTGATCCAAACTGTTCCAAGCTCAACCTCAGTACCTTTGATAATGGTATCCTAGAAACAAAAACTCAATCAGCATGGAGGAACAAAGCTCATGCCAACCACACAACCTAATCATCACATACAACCTCACAACTTTCATCGGGCAACATTGGATCCCAGGGGCACCATCGAGAATTATATGTTTATCCTGCCCTATTTCATTGGTCTTAGCACAAGTAAACAGCTAGGGTCTCACAGGTCAGCTAATACCTTTGAACAGCAAGCCCACATGAATGTTGTATTTTGACATGGCAACCAGCTCATTTACCCTAAAAGCCCCATAAATGGCCAAGCAGACGGAAGTCTTGAAGAGAAGGACCATAAAGGCTGATGAGCACACCCTCTGGCTCCCTGCAATGATCATCCCTAGTTTGTCAATGTCAAAGTGTCAACTTGTACCCAGCCTAATCACGTCAGTCATTTCCCAACCTCTCTTGGCTCTCATAATGAAAAAGAAATGGCAAAAGATACCAGGCCCCATTAAGTTTTTTGCAAAGGACAGAGCAGACTGGTGCCTCCTTGCATAGGATGCTGATCGACCCTCCCACTTCAGGAGAGAGAAGAAATCATCCCAAGACCTTTCAATAAACAACTTCCTCTTGCCTGACCCCTACACAAAACCCCACTAATGCTGGAATGCCCCTCATAAGATTTTTTAGATGTAGATGCTAGGCTAACTTCCATAAGATCTAGTAGGACAGGTAACCATTTTTACACAGTCGGTCAGGAAATAGTGTGTGATTACTTCTGCTGCCTCTGGGTGCAACTGTCTGCATTCCTGTAACTTTAAACAAAATAGTGTTATTCAACACCCCGATACATGTTTAACTTTAAATGTCATACTATTCTTTACACACAGCAGAATGATCTCTTTCAGCACCCTCAACACCATCTTGTACCTAGCACGCTATTGCTTAATGGACCAAAGTCATGTTATCAGACCAGAATACTACAGACTAATCACTGAAATGACACTGTCAGGGCTACAAGAATGGGCATCAATTCAAGCCACATTCCTCACTAAACCAGACCAAAACCATTCAGAGGCTGCTTCTGAGTACCCTATTATTGCCCTAAAATTGCTTCAAGAGCCATAGTCTGTGTAACCTCATCAGGGCTAGCAAGCACTATACAAATGCAAACCTATCCACCACTCAAATTACTTTCATATTTCACTATGCTAATTCAACACTAACACTTTATAGGTTCCAGAGCAGCGTGCTACTCGCGAAAAAAAGCACTTCAACCCCCCATCAGGGGTAGCAAGTGCTACATAAATGCAAACCCATTTCCCTTATCTATCCCCCCACTATCCTTCTCAATCCAAATAACTAACATATGCACCACTCAAATTACTTTACTAATTTCACTATACTAATTCACCACTAATCCTTTATGGGTTCTGAAGTAGCATGTTACTCATGGAAAAAAGCATTTTGACGCCTCATCAGGGGTAGTAGGTGCTATATAAATGCAATTACAATACAATTACAATCTATGACTGGACACAACTCTTGGCTGGACTTAAATGGCCCAGGCCAAACTAATGATCCCCTAAATCCATACAGGTAAGACACCCAGACTTTCAGATCTTGTTTCAGCTCCATTGATGACCTGGTACTGTGATGCATTAGCTTCAAATAATTCATTGCTTATGTGATGGTGTTATGACATCCAGAAAACACAATCTCGTGGATTATGATTGTCCAATAGATTTGCTTCCCAGAGCAGGAATTCTGTGCAGCAGGATCTATGCTTTGACAGATCCAGAAACCCAACACTTACAACAGTTCCTAGATGAAAACCTAACTTCCTGTATTACAAGACCTTCCCAGTCACTTGTAGCATCGCCTCTCTTTTGTTCCTCAGAAAGAAGGAGATTTGCACACATGTATAGACTACCAAGGAATAAACTGGTTGACAATCAAGTACCGGTATCTGTTATCACATGTACTGGTACTGCTGGACCAACTAAAAAGGTAATCAATCTTCACAAAAGTAGTCCTCCGGGGAGCATATCATCTTGTGCATGTCTGACAGGACGGTGAGTGAAAAACTGTGTTCAGAACCAAGCTTGGTTTGTTCGACTACAAAGTCATGCCTTTCAGACTGTGCAAAGCCCCGGCTTCCTTTCAGTACTTCATGGATGACGTTCTGCTGGGTTACGTGGATACATTTTACATTATCTATATAGATGACATCCTGATATATTCAGAATCCGTTCATGAGCACGTCAATCATGTGAAGGCAGCAGTGGAGAGGTTAAGAAAACACTGACTCTTCGCCATTCTTTGGAACCTACCCATCACAAAGGCTGTCGAGTTTAATTATACTCTAGGCATTTAGCTCTGAAATAGAATAGGAAACTGAAACCAAATTACATTAGACTTAGGTGCCGATCACAATCCGGTAAAAACCGGGTACGAACCGTCGGACGGATCATATTCTCCGTCCGACGCGTACCCGGTCGTCAAAATATACAAACATGGAATTACGATTCGCACGGGTACACCATTACCGTACGAATCGTAAAAAAGACCGACCGAACAAAAAACACCTACCAATGCGATCCGGGAAAGCGCCGACCTGACGTCGGGACGCACGTAGCCAGCCATTCACGACCCAGGAATCACGATTCGCACCGACGTCACCCCGCACGGTGAATATTTTGCGGCAGCCAAAAACTGCCGGGAAATCAGGACGACGCGAACAAGGACCACCAGTACGCGACGGACAGACGACGACGCGAACAAGGAGGACCAGTACGTGACGGACACACAGGACGACGCCACCAAGGAGGACCCGTACGCGACAGGACGACGCGATCAAGGAGGACCCGTACGCGACAGGACGACGCGAGCAAGGAGTACCAGTTCGCGACGGACAGACATGGACCCGAACCTACGAGTCATCCCTGCCCTCATAGCAGTCCACCTCCTCTACAGGTTACGACGCAGACGCCGCAGAAGGTCAGAATAACTAAGGGAGGGGGGAAAGTGGGGTGGGGTGGGGGTGGCACTACCAGGGCAGGCCACAAAACAACCACATGAGTGACACACTACACATGGCCTGGACATACCTGACTCCCATGCCCTGGTCACCACGAGGGGGTGGGGGCGTGTCCTGATAATCCAGCGACCGCCACAACGGAAGTCCGTCACCACGCGAACCGGCAACACAACCAGACAGGTACGTCCCGTACCCACGCCTGAAGAGCGTGGGTACGAGTCGGACCACGCCCACACACGTCACCCCAACAATGGCGGGACGGATCGCACCCACGTGGCAAAGGCCTGGGTACGGGCCGCACAAACATCACATAGCGTGGGGACGGATATGTACGGACCCTACCCCCACCCCGTATGCAAGGAGCGTACCCCCCAGCCCAACAGTGTAAGTACGACCCGTACCCCCACCCACGAATGCAAGGAGCGTACCCCCCACCCCAACAGTGTAAGTACGACCCGTACCCCCACCCGCGAATGCAAGGAGCGTACCCCCCTGCCCAACAGTGTAAGTACGACCCGTACCCCCACCCGCGGACGTACGGAGCGTACCCCCAGCCCAACAGTGTAAGTACGACCCGTACCCCCACCCGCGGACGTACGGAGCGTACCCCCAGCCCAACAGTGTAAGTACGACCCGTACCCCCACCCGCGGACGTACGGAGCGTACCCCCAGCCCAACAGTGTAAGTACGACCCGTACCCCCACCCGCGGACGTACGGAGCGTACCCCCAGCCCAACAGTGTAAGTACGACCCGTACCCCCACCCGCGAATGCAAGGAGCGTACCCCCCTGCCCAACAGTGTAAGTACGACCCGTACCCCCACCCGCGTATGCATGGAGCGTACCCCCCATGCCAACAGTGTAAGTACGACTCGAACCCCCACCCACGAATGCAAGGAGCGTACCCCCCTGCCCAACAGTGTAAGTACGACCCGTACCCACACCCGCGGACGTACGGAGCGTACCCCCACCACACCAGTGTCAGTAGACTCGTACCCTCACCTCTAATGCAGTGTGCGTAACCCCACCGTGTATGTGCCAAGCGCACATATCCAGAAATCGGAGGTGTGTGTGCAGAGTCCACCCAGCAGTGCCCTGAGACAGGAGTGGTGGGTGTGGAGTCCTCCCAGCAGTGCCCTGAGACAGGAGGGGTGGGTGCCCATCACTCCCAGCAGTGCCCAGAGACAGGAGGGGTGTGTGCAGAGTCCTCCCAGCAGTGCCCTGAGACAGGAGGGGTGGGTGCAGAGTCCTCCCAGCAGTGCCCTGAGACAGGAGGGGTGGGTGCCCATCACTCCCAGCAGTGCCCAGAGACAGGAGGGGTGTGTGCAGAGTCCTCCCAGCAGTGCCCTGAGACAGGAGGGGTGGGTGCAGAGTCCTCCCAGCAGTGCCCAGAGACAGGAGGGGTGTGTGCAGAGTCCTCCCAGCAGTGCCCTGACACAGGAGGGGTGGGTGTGGAGTCCTCCCAGCAGTGCCCTGACACAGGAGGGGTGGGTGCAGAGTCCTCCCAGCAGTGCCCTGACACAGGAGGGGTGGGTGCAGAGTCCTCCCAGCAGTGCCCTGACACAGGAGGGGTGGGTGCAGAGTTCTCCCAGCAGTGCCCTGACACAGGAGGGGTGGGTGCAGAGTCCTCCCAGCAGTGCCCAGACACAGGAGGGGTGGGTGTGGAGTCCTCCCAGCAGTGCCCTGAGACAGGAGGGGTGGGTGCCCATCACTCCCAGCAGTGCCCAGAGACAGGAGGGGTGTGTGCAGAGTCCTCCCAGCAGTGCCCTGAGACAGGAGGGGTGTGTGCAGAGTCCTCCCAGCAGTGCCCTGACACAGGAGGGGTGGGTGTGGAGTCCTCCCAGCAGTGCCCTGACACAGGAGGGGTGGGTGCAGAGTCCTCCCAGCAGTGCCCTGACACAGGAGGGGTGGGTGCAGAGTCCTCCCAGCAGTGCCCTGACACAGGAGGGGTGGGTGCAGAGTCCTCCCAGCAGTGCCCAGACACAGGAGGGGTGGGTGTGGAGTCCTCCCAGCAGTGCCCTGAGACAGGAGGGGTGGGTGCCCATCACTCCCAGCAGTGCCCAGAGACAGGAGGGGTGTGTGCAGAGTCCTCCCAGCAGTGCCCTGAGACAGGAGGGGTGGGTGCAGAGTCCTCCCAGCAGTGCCCAGAGACAGGAGGGGTGTGTGCAGAGTCCTCCCAGCAGTGCCCTGACACAGGAGGGGTGGGTGTGGAGTCCTCCCAGCAGTGCCCTGACACAGGAGGGGTGGGTGTGGAGTCCTCCCAGCAGTGCCCAGACACAGGAGGGGTGGGTGTGGAGTCCTCCCAGCAGTGCCCTGAGACAGGAGGGGTGGGTGCAGAGTCCTCCCAGCAGGGCCCTGAGACTGGAGGGGTGTAACACATGTGTGTGAGGCCAGAATTATCCACATGCATACTGGCTACAAGGGAACATGTCCCCATGAACTCATGTCAACAGACTCCACACACAAGTACAGTGATCACCAAGGATGCCACGATTGTCGCAGGTGGAGACATGGCCCTGCATGCATGGCCAAAGTAGAAGGGCTCCGTCACACACACAGCTCATGTAGACACAGCTCTGCGCTAAACATTGGGAACACCCTGCAGGGAAGAAAGCTGGGTACACAGAGGAAGGAATACACCCTTGGACAAGTGCACCATGCAGTAACTGCCTACATGAACAAAGAAAGTTAGCCAACACCTTGTGATGGCACACAGATCACAGGGTCCCACCAATGAGCAGTACACTACTACATATCCCACACACCCAAACCCTTACACACCACCCAAAACCATGTAGCAGCCCCACCAACACCAATACCAGCATAGCAGTAGTGTGATAATGAAAACAAAATTAAGCTTTATTCTGCAGGAGCACAATGTCCGTGGATCGCAGGCAGTTCAATCTTCACAAAGCCCATAGGGCAGTCAATGATTCCCAGCTGGATGGGGGACACAGTGGGATGCGTGTCCCCTACCTTGCCTGCACAGTCAAATGGCATCGTCTTCCACACTGGTGAGGGCATCAGGGGGGGGGGGAGCAACAGGCACCGCAGGGACATCAGGGCAAAGGGGCGGCGTTGTGGGTGCAGGGATGGAGGAGTCCACCACAGGGGGTGGGTCAGTGCCAAAGGCGGAGGCCAGGATGGCACTACACACCTTTGCAAGGTCATCCAGGGAGTCCCCTGCACCCGAAGGGACCTCAGGCCCCAAGGAGGGGGGGGGGTCAGAGGGATGGGTCGCAGCGCCACCGGGGGAGGGTGGAGACAGGGGGGGAGACTCAACCACCCTGACCGGGGACCTCCGTGACCGCTTGCGTGGTGGTGTAACTGTGGGGCTCAGGGACAGAGCGGCCATGAAGGAGTCCTTGGGGGAGATGTGGCCAGGAGAGCTGAGGGGAGGGGATTTGGAGGGAGTGGACTGGGTGGAATGCGGACTCCCACTATGGCTGCGTGTCACACGTTTGCCCCCCGACCCAGTGGGTGTGCCTACCTCACCCTGTGTGTGCGTGTCAGGAGGAGTGCGGTGGACCTTCCCTGCTGGTGTGGTGCCCGTGTCCATTGATGTGGGTGCATGCCGACGTCTGGGTGTACGTGTGACAGGCATGGGAGTGGGAAGTGTGGATGGGGCAGGGGTAGGTGGGGGGAGGTCGCGCTGCAGGAGACCCACTGCTGCAGTCAGTGTGGAGTCGATGGACCTCAGCAAGTTGCGTTGGTCAGCCTGCGATGAATGAATGCCCTCCAAGAAAGCCTCGATGTTGGTGAGGGTTTTGCCGTGGGCATGGAGGACATTAAGGATCGCAGCCTGACCAACCTGCAGTTGCCGCTGGATGTCCACAGACTCTGCATTGGCGGCAGCAGTGGAGACAGGGGCAGGGGGCGCGGTGCCTGGCAGGAAGGAGACATGCTGTGACCGGGCACGCTGGGAAGGGACACGAGCAAGTGGGAGGCGGCTGGTGGAAACTGAGGGGGCGGTGCGAGGTGTTGTTCCGCTGTCAGCTGCTGGTGCAGCCTCCGCCCACTCGGAGACATCGTCCCCGGACCTGTCAGCTTCGTAGTCTGATGTGCCAGTCGACAGGTCCTCGGCCACACTCTCCTCCGCCTCTGTCCCACTCGATGTGCCAGCCCCGATGTCACGGCTGGCACTGGTGCTCGGTCCCTCCGCCTGGTCTGTGTCCATGTCTCCCTCTGTGTCCCCCGACGATGCTGTGGGCAGGGTGGAGAGACAGAAATTATTCAGACACCTGTACACATCTGTCACATGAGTCCAATCTACATAGGTAACATTGCATGGCCTGAAAAGGAAGATCCCTAACATCTACTGAACAGGGTACCGATGTAGGGCATGCAACACACAGTTGGTTGAGCCACCATGCCACTGAAATACCATGGAGAGCATGAGACAATAGCTAAACACAGGAAAAGGAGTCTGACATAGCACCCAGGTCCTGGGGACAATCCAGCACTGCATCTGCACCACACAGCGTTTGCGAAAATACCGATGACCAGGGACCATATCCATGAACTTGAGACACATGCTGCATAGG
Organism: Triturus cristatus; assembly: GCF_964204655.1. Lineage (NCBI taxonomy): Eukaryota > Metazoa > Chordata > Amphibia > Caudata > Salamandridae > Triturus > Triturus cristatus. The sequence goes on from NC_140590.1 coordinate 1,032,599,923, forward strand.
TAATGCTGAAAACATGCACAACATGACTCGGTCACTGCACATTGCGTGTGTGTCCAGGCACATCACACACTGCCCAGACCCAGCAAGTGGAAATCAGGATTTAACACATAGGCATTGCCCGCCCCAACAAGACCCTACACGAGGCAAATTGTGGAGACACAGGTGGCACCAACATCTCATGGTCTGGGTGATACACACAGGGGCAGGCAAAAAGCAAGATTGGACGCCAAACAGCCAAGGTGCGCCTGTACAAATAATGAGGTACCAGTGCCCATCCTCAGATGAGTATAACAAGACACACAGGCACTGGCAACTGTGAGTATGAAGAAGGACAATCAGGTCAGGCTGCACAGTGGACACCTGTACAAATTAGTACGTCTATATACATGGTGACAGGGGACAATGGCACAGAGCACAACTTACGCTGTAGACACTGACAGTGGCCACGTTCATGATGACACATACACCACTGAGGAAAAGGTGCCCCAGGGGACAGTAGTGGGCACGCAACTACATGCTACTGAATGGTAATGACAGCAACACACGTCACCATCCCTGCACTATGTGTATCGCACACTCATGCACATCATGTCACAGGCCACTACATAGGACATGCGCGCTGTAAGGCATGACACATGAGAGACCAACTCCCATGTCTGGAGTCAGCATCAGTGCCAACTGACATGGAACCCACATGCAGTGAACTTGACAGTGCACAGGCAAGGTCCCACAACCTGTTACACACCACCCCCACACATGATGCTACAGACATTGTTCCCGTGGACAAAGCGCCAGCCTACATTACCCTGGGAAGGAGTGACTACACACAGACCAGGGAACACATTGCAAGGAGGGGAAGGGTGGCAGGGGCACAGCGCTATACTGGGCCAAACAGGATCTGCACAGCACCTTTAAACCCTGCCAGTGGATTCATGCTACTGTGCCCTTACAAATGCCGGTGACACACAACAAACACACATGTACCTACCCCCTTCCGGCTGCTGCATCGCCTGTAAGCGCCTCTCCAGGTCTGGAAAGACCACCGGCAGCACACGCCTGTGGAGGTGGCTCAGACGGCGGCGGCCGCGGTTCTTGTGGCTCTCAGGTGAGTCCCCCAGCAGGAGCCGTGCAATCCTCCGCGTCCAGCACCGGATATCCTGCCAGCGTTTCCTCACCTGGGCCAGGCGCCGCCTCCGACCATCCACACCCCTCACGGCACTGACGGCGGTCAGCCAGATCTGCTCCTTGGCAGTGGCGCCTACCTGTGAGGAGGAACAAGTGACACCACATCAATACACCAGCCACATGTCACAGAGAGACATATGGGTACAAATTAGCTGGTAACAACAAGGCATGTCATGCAGCCAACGCATTGCACCTTTGTCATAGGGACATCATCCCCTGGTGAGGGAAAAAGCAGTACGTGCCACAGTGGGTACACAGGTGGAATGATGGCAATGTCACAATCAATGATCTAGGCTCACACTGTGCATCACACCCACCCCTCCTGGCTCAGGGCATTGCTGTGAGGACTCCACACCCACCCCTCCTGTCTCAGGGCACTGCTGGGAGGACTCTGCACCCACCCCTCCTGTCTCAGGGCACTGCTGGGAGGACTCTGCACACACCCCTCCTGTGTCAGGGCACTGCTGTGAGGACTCTGCACCCACCCCTCCTGTCTCAGGGCACTGCTGTGAGGACTCTGCACACACCCCTCCTGTCTCTGGGCACTGCTGTGAGGACTCTGCACACACCCCTCCTGTCTCAGGGCACTGCTGGGAGGACTCTGCACCCACCCCTCCTGTTTCAGGGCACTGCTGTGAGGACTCTGCACCCACCCCTCCTGTCTCAGGGCACTGCTGGGAGGACTCTGCACCCACCCCTCCTGTCTCAGGGCACTGCTGGGAGGACTCTGCACACACCCCTCCTGTCTCTGGGCACTGCTGGGAGGACTCTGCACACACCCCTCCTGTCTCTGGGCACTGCTGGGAGGACTCTGCACACACCCCTCCTGTCTCAGGGCACTGCTGTGAGGACTCTGCACACACCCCTCCTGTCTCAGGGCACTGCTGGGAGGACTCTGCACCCACCCCTCCTGTTTCAGGGCACTGCTGTGAGGACTCTGCACCCACCCCTCCTGTCTCAGGGCACTGCTGGGAGGACTCTGCACCCACCCCTCCTGTCTCAGGGCACTGCTGGGAGGACTCTGCACACACCCCTCCTGTCTCTGGGCACTGCTGGGAGGACTCTGCACACACCCCTCCTGTCTCTGGGCACTGCTGGGAGGACTCTGCACACACCCCTCCTGTCTCAGGGCACTGCTGTGAGTGATAGGCCCCCACCCCTCCTGTCTCAGGGCACTGCTGGGAGACATCAGGCACCCCCCCCCCTGGGACCCCCCCGACAGTACATGGCATGTGTGTTACACCTGGACGCAATGGCAGAAGTCACAGTCACCACATAGGGACAGTCTGTGGCAGTGGCCTATGCACTCACCTGATAACCTGGTCGCCCATACAGCATGGAGTACTGTGGGAGGATCACATCCAGCAGAGCCATGTTCTCCTCCAGGGTGAATGGCTGTGTCCTCTCCACAGCCCTTGACATGGTTCCAGGGAATCAGTAGCAGCAGCTGGGTCGACGAATGCAAAGATGTGCAGGCAAGTGCTCCCTCATGGGACCTGGCTGCCTTATATGTGCCCTTCTGCCCAGTCTCATGCACAGGAGTACAGAGAGATTGGTCACTCACATTTGCATCCTATGTTTCCACCAATCCCTTCAAACCTAGCAGTCTGTGGGTTCTCTATCGGTTTCATTCTCCTGCATGATGTCAGCCCCACAAACACATTGCAACAAAGTAGACAAATCCCAACTGACTTCTGCTGTGCACCTTCCAGAACAATTTCCAATTTTGAACTTGGTCTCCATGACAACCAGCATGCATGTAGGCCTTAATACTTGTCCCCCATGTAATTTGGAGCATCACACACAGGTACGGTGCGTGTGGGGGCCCTAGGGCACCCCAAATGCATGGCAACGGCCCGTACATGCATGCCTACGCTCTCCATCACTTTTGGTCTGCACGCGTATGCGTACTCGTAGTGGTACGGACCGAACACTCGCATCTACGCTCACTATCACTACGGGTACGCATACGCGTGCAGACCCATAGTGATAGTGAGCGTAGATGCGAGTGTACGGTCCGTACCACTACGGGTACGCATACGCGTGCAGACCCATAGTGATAGTGAGCGTAGATGCGAGTGTACGGTCCGTACCACTACGGGTACGCATACGCGTGCAGACCCATAGTGATAGTGAGCGTAGATGCGAGTGTACGGTCCGTACCACTACGGGTACGCATACGCGTGCAGACCCATAGTGATAGTGAGCGTAGATGCGAGTGTACGGTCCGTACCACTACGGGTACGCATACGCGTGCAGACCCATAGTGATAGTGAGCGTAGATGCGAGTGTACGGTCCGTACCACTACGGGTACGCATACGCGTGCAGACCCATAGTGATAGTGAGCGTAGATGCGAGTGTACGGTCCGTACCACTACGGGTACGCATACGCGTGCAGACCCATAGTGATAGTGAGCGTAGATGCGAGTGTACGGTCCGTACCACTATGGGTCTGCACGCGTATGCGTACCCGTAGTGGTACGGACCGTACACTCGCATCTACGCTCACTATCACTATGGGTCTGCACGCGTATGCGTACCCGTAGTGGTACGGACCGTACACTCACATCTACGCTCACTATCACTACGAGTACGCATACGCGTGCAGACCCATAGTGATAGTGAGCGTAGATGCGAGTGTACGGTCCGTACCACTATGGGTCTGCACGCGTATGCGTACCCGTAGTGGTACGGACCGTACACTCGCATCTACGCTCGCCATCACGATGGGTACACATACGGCAGCACTCCCACAGTGATTTGGGAACATGCACAGGCCCTCTCAGCAGCAGTACGGCGGATTTTACACATCACTGTGGTGATAGGCGACACACATGTCGGAATAGGGCGGACATACTTGTCCATGGATGGACATACTTGTCCAGGAATGGACACCAAGGCATCGTCTGTGCATTACCACATGTGTTGGGCACAGGTGTCACAGGCTGTGATGTGGAACATGCCTCCTGAGTGGAGAAGGCACCAGATGTATGATGAGATGTGTACATGTGTACTGTGTGAGGGTGCAATGTGTGCCAGGCATGCCCTTGACTCCTTTGACATGTGTGCATGTGGGACTGCGCACTTGGGGTGAGCGTCACTGGCATGGCACGGACACCAACACACGGAAGTGTCCCATGATGCCCGGTACAGGGGTAATGACACATGACTCATCACTACCCACAGTGCACAATGTGACTATGCCATATATGTGTCCGGGATTTACATCGGGTTGATGTTGTTGCACCCTCAAAAGCTGCAGCCGTTGCAGCAACCAACATGTGGCTGTGTGTAGATTGTCATTGCACACTGTTCCCAACACCATGCCACATGTGTTACCGGATGTGAGGTGCACATGTATGCAAGGGACACGGAGTAGCGTGACAAGGCCATGTCAGCAAACTCACAAGGAATGTGTGGGGAGTCATGACATGTGCACCTTCATGGCAAGGTGTGTGGGCTGGACTAGTGTAATGTCATGTGACCTGTGGCTCAAGTGTTCCGCTGCCAGTCTCTGCAATCAGCATCACACTTCTGCTGATGTGTGGGTGTATGTCACTCCTGTCTTGCGTCGGGCAGTGCACTTGCACTGGGACACAGCTATTCCCATGGCGTGGCATGGGGAGGTTCTCAATCACCGTGTGTAGCTGGGTCTTGGAAGGAGTGTCACCTTGCATCCATACGTGTCCTGGGCATGTAGCACATGCCTGACTCCCTATGTGGCATGTGTGTATTGGAAGATTTACATGTGCTCAGTAGACATGAGTTGTTCTCGTAGTGCACTCACTCTTCCTTGTCACTTCCAAATTACTGCAGAGCGCCTCCTGTTGCCCGAAGAATTCCAGACTTGGCCACCATGCAGGAGAATGACAGGATCCGGCTCTACCGCTTCACCCAACCGTTGATTCTGGAGCTGACGGCGAGACTGGCACCACACCTGCAACCGCAGCACAGGTATCCTACGGCACTGACACCCCAGCTGAAGGTAATGGCTGCCCTACATTTCCTTGCCACGGGTACCTTCCAATATACCATAGCTCATGTTGGTGGCATGTCCCAGAGCATGTTCAGCGGTGTGCTGCATGATTTCTTGGAGGCCATGTTGATTCACCTGGATGACTTCATCAAGTTCCCAACCCCTGAACAGATGACTGAGGTCAAGCATGGTTTCTATGCCCTGGGAGGGATGCCCCATGTCATTGGGTCCATAGATGGGACACATGTAGGTTTGGTACCACCACACGCACGGGAGGTGGCGTACCGCAATCGGAAGCACTACCACTCCATCAATGCCCTTGTGGTGTGTCTGTCCAACATGGTGATTTCACATGTCTGTGCTCGTTTTCCAGGATCAGCACACGATGCCTACATCATGAGGCGTAGCGGGATGCCTGATATGATGATGCAGCTGCGCAACGAACGTGCATGTGTTGTTGGTGGGTACAGTCTGTCTGTCCTGTATTCTGTTTGGCCGAGCAGCACTACCGCTTCGCCAGTTCTAACGATATCCATGTGCTTTCCATTTAGGGGACGCTGGCTATCCCAACATGCCTTGGCTGCTGACACCTCTCCGCAACCCCATCACGCCGGCCCAGCTCCGCTACAACACCGCCCATGGCCGGACAAGGCGAGTGATAGAGAGGACGTTTGGCATGCTGAAGAGCCGATTCCGGTGCCTCCACAAGACCGGCGGCGCACTCCCATATGCCCCGGCGAAGGTCTGCAAGATCTTCATGGTCTGCTGCATGCTGCACAACATGGCAGTTGAAAGAGCTGTGCCCCTCATCCTGGATCAAGATGACGAGGACCATCCACCCGTGGAGGACGAAGGGCTTGGCAATGGGGCTAGTGATGTGGAGGATGTGGATCCGCAAGAGGACATCCGGACTCGGCTCATACGCGACTTCTTTGCTTAGTGGTGAGTACCAGGGTCTGAGTGTGCACGCATTGGTCCCCGTGTGGCATGCGTTGTGATGTGTGTCTCCACCTGCATGTATGGCACGTGGGTCAGAGGTGTGTGTGGGTGTGTCACTGGAGTGATGGTGGCAGTGATGGTAGTATTTCCCCAGGCATAATTGTGACCTAGCATGTTGTCATACATACATGTGTCGAGTAAATGCACATGCAAGTGGCTGTGCTTCTTGTGGCTGACTTCTTGTGTGTCTCTCTTCCCCAGGTACCTGCGCATGCCGTTTGCTGGTTGCATTGTTGTGGCACTGCTATTCCTCATGGACATGGCATCGTGGGCTGACTCAGCGTTACAGGCACGGACACGTTTGGAAGTCTCCATGGGGTAAGGGATGCATCTGGGGTGTATTGGGTGTGGCAGTTGTTCACGATGTGTGCACACTGCCCCGGTCGGGGTTTGGGTCCTCTGCAGACATGTGGCATCCCCATGGGACACGACATGCAGCTGGGTACACCTGAATAGATGGGCTGCCTGGTTGTCAGTCATCAGTGATGGGATGGTGGATTGTGATGAAGGCATCAATGTGTGTGACACTGCCCTCGGACACATACGGTTAACATTGTCTTGACATGGCGTGGGACTTCCACATCAGCGGATGTATGGTGTATGGCAGGCTCTCCGTGAGCAGCTGTGGGTATTTAGCTATTATCCGACACTTGTGTGCCAGTTCCATGGCTATCACGCATTTGTGCTGCAGAAGGGGGGTGCCAGTGTTGGAGCCACATGTTACTCCACATGATGTGTTCATGTGTACTTCAAGTTGCCTCTGCAATCCCAAACACATGACTATTAAAGGTGTCCCTATGCCTCCAAGGTGCCTCTTCTCAGTCAATGCTGGTGTGTTGGCACGGTGCATCCTGCATGTCTGGCATGGTATTCCCTGATTGTGGCTATGTGTCAATGTGTCGAGTGGCAAGATGCAAGCTGTGTGTGTGTGCTGAGACTGTGTAATGGGCATGATGTCCATGACTGTGTGGGTATTGTGACATGTGCCATCCCCATGCATCCAACGTTGTCCATGACCCCATTCTCTGCATCCACCGGACTCAAGCTTGCAGGACATGGTTCTGCCACCTGTCTACACGTACCTGGGTGCCCCCCAGGACACGGGCCAGGATCCCTGACCTCTGCGCATGACTGTTGCTGTACTCAATGTGTCTGTCAGCACGGTTGTTCGGCCACCCCCTCAGCTGGTTCTGACCATCACGGGTGTGTATGGTGCTCCATGTCTGTCTTGCCTAGAAAACTGTGACCCATGTGTCCTGTGCCAGACTCAGGCCCCAGGGTGTGGATGGTTGAAGTGAACAGATGACTCAGGCATGTTTAGACTGTACAAGACACATGTTAGGTAATAATGCTACCAGCAGGCATCTACTCTTAATAGTGTGATTTATTATTGGGGGGGGGGGGCCAAGTGAGGGCCTTTCCGGGATTAGGGAATCCAAAGTTCAGTAGGGGAGTTGGTGTCCTTGCCATTGGAAATCCTCAGAGTCCATGCCACAGTCTTTGTCAACATTGGTCAGCCAGTGACCAGCAGGGCCATGTGGCAGAGAATGTCTCTTGATGCTGTGATGCTGTTGCTCCAGTGGGCCAGGTGCCAGGCCAGGTGTCCTGGGAGATGGTGATGTAGCAGCCACCCTCACGGTCCTTTCCGTGGACGACCCGGCTTCCTGCGGGGAACCTCAGCAGCAGGCCGTGACGACGTCTGGGATGCTCCGTCGGATGTTTCCTCCTCCTCCTCATGATCCCTCCCTGTGGGTGGTGATGTTCTCCGCCTTCTGGCACAGGGAGGGTCGGCCATGGTGTCGGCCATCCGACGGAGTTCAGCGTGAATCCCCTGGGACGCCGTCACTTGCTGAGCCTGTCTGTCCTCCATCCTCCGTTGGTGTAGCTGTAGACAGGCTATTAGCTCCGCATGTTGCTGGGCCTGCTGGACCTTGATCCCCTCGAGGACGGACACAACCTGGGCCATGCCCGTGGTGTCCTGCCGGTATGAGTCCAGGATGTTACGGACATGGGAAAATACCGGATCCCCAGCCAACTGGTCAGGCTCGCGCCTCCGCCGCTCTCCACTCCCACCACCCCTGCCCACTTGCGTCTGGCCTGCACTTGTGGGCACATGGGGTCTCCGGGACCCCTGAGGGGTGGCATTGGCGTTGTCGCCTGCCTCCTCCTGGGTGCCCGGGACACCGTGTCCCTCCTGGCGAGCCTGGCTGCATTGTGGTGTTGGGGCAGGGATCCTGGGTGTCTCCTGGGATGTGGCAGGAGTGGGGGTGGTGGTTGGCACGGTTGTACCTGACGCAGGTGCTGCAGGTGGTTGGACACCAGAGGGGCCAGGTCGGTCGGGGTCGTCCGCAGAGTGGTGAGAGTGGTCGCTGCCGGTGGGATCGGTCTCCTGCAGATCCGGGTCCTGTGAGTGTTCCCCCCCAGTGTTGGGGGGTGCAGCACGACGTTGACCTGTGTGTGAGAGAGACAATGTTAATTTTGATCCATGCAACATCCATGTTTCATCCGTTACAAAGTTGGCACATTTCCTCTTGGAATTAGGATCTGTCTTGCATTCCACTCACAGTGCACTTGTGCATGTGTGTGTCCCTTGGGCACCAATTTGGCCCCTTTAACTATGTGTGGCACAGTCTTACTTGCTGCGTCAAGTGTGACTGCAGTCAGCAGTGGAGTGTGCATGTGTGCCGAGCTATGCGTTTGCGCCTTCCTTGTAGCACTGTACATGTGCACATGGAGTAGATCCACACACTCATATGATGCAGGTGGCTGTCCTTGTGCTCGTGTACAGGTTGTAACATGGCCCTGCGTTTTGCCATGATGAAGAGGGGGGGTTCTGGCACTGGGCACCCTTGTCTACATGCACGCAGTCCACCTGCTGACGAGCAGACATTCCCACACACCAAAGGACTGATTTGCTCTCCCTGTGTCTCCCTCCTTCTCTGTCCCCCTCTCCCTCCCTCTCTGTCCCCCTCTCCCTCCCTCCGTGTGTCAGCCTCCTCCCTCTGTCCGTCTCCCTCCCTCTCTGTCCCCCTCTCCCTCCCTCTCTGTCCCCCTCTCCCTCCCTCTCTGTCCCCCTCTCCCTCCCTCTGTGTCCCCCTCTCCCTCCCTCCGTGTGTCAGCCTCCTCCCTCTGTCCGTCTCCCTCCCTCTCAGTCCCCCTCTCCCTCCCTCTGTGTCCCCCTCTCCCTCCCTCCGTGTGTCACCCTCTGTCACCTTGGCCCAGCTTCCTGGGCACACACTGTTAGCAGATCTTTGAGTGGCCCTTGGCCTGTTGATGTGAGTTTGTTTCTGATCTCCAGGCACCCATTTTGTCTGCTGTGTGTCTGTGCGCTGCTGCTGTGGTGGTGTGTGCTGCCACTCTTTCACACTGTTGGCTGTTCATTAGCTGCTGGCATGTGCAAAACAGTGCCTTCACCCCCATGTGTTGATGCAAGGCGTCCGCCATTTGCTGGCAAGTCATTCCTGTGTTGGGACACAGTGTTTGTCTGGCTGTGACCTAGGCCATATGGGCAGAGGGCATTGTTGTCTGCTTTGGAGTCGCACTATGTGATTCTTGGTGCCCAGCCTCCCGCCATCCGGGTTACCGTGTCATGTGTTGTTGTCTTCTGTGGCCTGTGACTTGACATTGTCCAGCTGGGTGCATGGGGCATGGTGGCAGCAGTGGCATGTGCCTGCTCATGGAGTGTGGTTGAGTAATGCGATGGCTTGTGGTGGTTGCGTGCCTGTTATTGATTTTGGTTGTGGTTGCAGTTCCCCCCATGTGAGGTGCGTTGTTTGTGTACTCACCCGGGTCTCGGAGTCCTTCTACTCCTTCAACTGCCTCCACCGGCAGTATGGCCATCACCCTCTCCTCCCAGGGATGGTACTGTACGGCTCTGCGGGAGGGCCCTCCTCCGGTGGCGTTGGCCTGGTCGTGTTCCTCCTGCCTCTTGGCTCTGACCCTCCTCCGCAGATCGTACCACCTGTTCTGGCAATCCTGCTTGGTCCTCCTGGTGTCCGCAACAGCATTCACAGCATCGACGATGGTCTGCCACATGGCTGTTTTGGCTGCCTGGCTGGTGCTTCTGACCAATGTTCCAAAGATCTGTGGCTCGACTCTGAGGATTTGATCAACAAGGACCTCCAACTCTCGGTGACTGAACTTTGGATTCTTGGTAGTGGGCATGGTGAGGGGTGTGGGTGGGGATGGTGTGGGTGTGGGGGGGGTGTGGATGTTGGGGGGGGGTGTGGATGGTTGTGTGTGTGTGTGAATGTGATGAGAGGGTGTTTGTGAGGGTGGTCGTTTGAAGGTGTGCAAGTGTAAGGTGTGGTGTAGCTTGTAGTCTGGTTCTGTGGTGTCTGGCAGCAGTGAGTCTGTTGGAAAGGCTCATGGTTTGTGTGTGTGGGCCCTTTTTATTGGTCCATGGGTGGGTGTGGCAGTTTTTGAATTTTGGGTGGGTGTGTTATAAGGAGTGGTGGTGTATTGGGCCTCTGTTTGTTTTTGGCAGTTGCAGGTCAGTGATTGTGTTATTTAAGTGGTTGTTGGCCATGTTTAGTGGCTGTGTGCCTTTCGACTGGTGTATTCTTGTGTTGTTTTATTTTGTCCTGGTTGTGTACGTGCGTTTTGAGCGTGTGTACGGTGTGTACATGGGCCATTTGGTTGTACGATTTTGTCCTTGTGTGTGGCTTTGTAAGACTCGTACATGCGGTTGTGATGTTGGGGCATGGGGTGCGCTCCGTACTTAGGAGGTTGTGTTGGGGGTGCGCCAGGAACGTACTGGGGTGGGGGTACGACTGGAACGTACTTGGGTGTAGGTACACGGGGGGTACGACACGTACAGGGGTGGGGGGTGTACATTGACGGTGGTACGACACGTACTGGGGTGGGGGTACGACTGGAACGTACTGGGGTGTAGGTACACGGGGGGTACGACACGTGCAGGGGTGGGGGGTGTACATTGACGGTGGTACGACACGTACTGGGGTGGGGGTACGACTGGAACGTACTGGGGTGTAGGTACACGGGGGGTACGACACGTACAGGGGTGGGGGGTGTACATTGACGGTGGTACGACACGTACTGGGGTGGGGGTACGACTGGAACGTACTGGGGTGTCGGTACACGGGGGGTACGACACGTCCAGGGGTGGGGGTACGACTGGAACGTACTGGGGTGTAGGTACACGGGGGGTACGACACGTACAGGGGTGGGGGGTGTACATTGACGGTGGTACGACACGTCCTGGGGTGGGGGTACGACTGGAACGTACTGGGGTGTAGGTACACGGGGGGTACGACACGTGCAGCGGTGGGGGGTGTACATTGACGGTGGTACGACACGTACTGGGGTGGGGGTATGACTGGAACATACTGGGGTGTAGGTACACGGGGGGTACGACACGTACAGGGGTGGGGGGTGTACATTGACGGTGGTACGACACGTACTGGGGTGGGGGTACGACTGGAACGTACTGGGGTGTCGGTACACGGGGGGTACGACACGTCCAGGGGTGGGGGTACGACTGGAACGTACTGGGGTGTAGGTACACGGGGGGTACGACACGTACAGGGGTGGGGGGTGTACATTGACGGTGGTACGACACGTCCTGGGGTGGGGGTACGACTGGAACGTACTGGGGTGTAGGTACACGGGGGGTACGACACGTACAGGGGTGGGGGGTGTACATTGACGGTGGTACGACACGTCCTGGGGTGGGGGTACGACTGGAACGTACTGGGGTGTAGGTACACGGGGGGTACGACACGTGCAGGGGTGGGGGGTGTACATTGACGGTGGTACGACACGTACTGGGGTGGGGGTACGACTGGAACGTACTGGGGTGTAGGTACACGGGGGGTACGACACGTACAGGGGTGGGGGGTGTACATTGACGGTGGTACGACACGTACTGGGGTGGGGGTACGACTGGAACGTACTTGGGTGTAGGTACACGGGGGGGTACGACACGTCCTGGGGTGGGGGTACGACTCGAACGTACTTGGGTGTAGGTACACGGGGGGTACGACACGTACTGGGGTGGGGGGGTGTACATTGACGGTGGTACGACACGTACTGGGGTGGGGGGGTGTACATTGACGGTGGTACGACACGTCCTGGGGTGGGGGTACGACTGGAACGTACTGGGGTGTAGGTACACGGGGGGTACGACACGTGCAGGGGTGGGGGGTGTACATTGACGGTGGTACGACACGTACTGGGGTGGGGGTACGACTGGAACGTACTGGGGTGTAGGTACACGGGGGGTACGACACGTACAGGGGTGGGGGGTGTACATTGACGGTGGTACGACACGTACTGGGGTGGGGGTACGACTGGAACGTACTGGGGTGTCGGTACACGGGGGGTACGACACGTCCAGGGGTGGGGGTACGACTGGAACGTACTGGGGTGTAGGTACACGGGGGGTACGACACGTACAGGGGTGGGGGGTGTACATTGACGGTGGTACGACACGTCCTGGGGTGGGGGTACGACTGGAACGTACTGGGGTGTAGGTACACGGGGGGTACGACACGTACAGGGGTGGGGGTGTACATTGACGGTGGTACGACACGTCCTGGGGTGGGGGTACGACTGGAACGTACTGGGGTGTAGGTACACGGGGGGTACGACACGTGCAGGGGTGGGGGGTGTACATTGACGGTGGTACGACACGTACTGGGGTGGGGGTACGACTGGAACGTACTGGGGTGTAGGTACACGGGGGGTACGACACGTACAGGGGTGGGGGGTGTACATTGACGGTGGTACGACACGTACTGGGGTGGGGGTACGACTGGAACGTACTTGGGTGTAGGTACACGGGGGGGTACGACACGTCCTGGGGTGGGGGTACGACTCGAACGTACTTGGGTGTAGGTACACGGGGGGTACGACACGTACTGGGGTGGGGGGGTGTACATTGACGGTGGTACGACACGTACTGGGGTGGGGGGGTGTACATTGACGGTGGTACGACACGTCCTGGGGTGGGGGTACGACTGGAACGTACTTGGGTGTAGGTACACGGGGGGGTACGACACGTCCAGGGGTGGGGGTACGACTGGAACGTACTGGGGTGTAGGTACACGGGGGGTACGACACGTACAGGGGTGGGGGGTGTACATTGACGGTGGTACGACATGTACTGGGGTGGGGGTACGACTGGAACGTACTGGGGTGTAGGTACACGGGGGGTACGACACGTACTGGGGTGGGGGTACGACTGGAACGTACTGGGGTGTAGGTACACGGGGGGTATGACACGTACTGGGGTGGGGGTACGACTGGAACGTACTGGGGTGTAGGTACACGGGGGGTATGACACGTACTGGGGTGGGGGTACGACTGGAATGTACTGGGGTGTACATAGACGGTGGTACGACACGTACAGGGGTGGGGGGGTGTACATTGACGGTGGTACGACACGTCCTGGGGTGGGGGTACGACTGGAACGTACTGGGGTGGGGGTACACGGGGGTACGACACGTACAGGGGTGGGGGGGTGTACATTGACGGGGGTATGACACGTACTGGGGTGGGGGTTCGACTGGAACGTACTGGGGTGTACCTAGACGGGTGGGGGTATACATACACGGGGGGTACGTGTCGGACGTACGGGGGCTGGGGGGAGTGTTGGGCGTGTATGCGGGCACATGTCTCCATGGTTGCTATGGGTGTTCGGTGCGGACGGTGTTTTTTCCATACGGTTGTACGCTCGGACGCACGGGATGGATCGTGATTCCTCGGTCGGACTTGGCTTTTCACGTTTGTAAGGTAAATCGTCCGAGGACGTGTCGGACACATTTTCCGACCCGAGGACGTGTGGGGAATGATTCCCAGTGCGGTTCGTATGGACTTTTTACCATGCGAATCGTGATTGCCAGTTCGTACGGCACTTGTACGATTCGTACGGTAAAAAGACCCGATACGAGTCGCACGGGGGAATTTTTTACCGGATTGTGATCGGCACCTATATGCTGTCAATAAAATAATCAATCCAGAGACTATTTTGTTAGATTTGCCTGATACACTTCACATTCACCCGGTCTTTTTTTTCACACCATATTTTATTTGCAATTGTATTACATACACAGTACAAAACAGTGACAAATCAGTGGGTAAAACATTCCAGGCTCCCAATGGAGGTGGGCCATAATATCAAGCATATTGGTGCTGTAACATACCATGCAAAATGCACTGCAGAACAACCGATCAGCATAATCAACCCCACACTCTCCCACCCCAAAGCTCATTCCAAAGCTAGCCATCTCATGAGCTGCGCAAGAGCTTGTGGCTGCATGAGTTTGACTCTTATGGAGAAGATCTGGTCAAAAATCTTAACTAACGTTTTCAATACGATCGGGCAAAATAGTCTTCCAGCATCATCGGCCACATCAATCATTATCCCGGTGTTCAAAAAAGGTGCTAGGCAGGATCCTTCTTGTTATAGACCTATTTCTTTAATTGATTCTTCAGTAAAAATACTAGGTAGTGTGGTCCTGCATAGACTGAGTGAGTGGTTGGATGAGAGAGGGGTATTGTCTAACGCCCAATATGGTTTTAGATCTAAACGGAGTACCATTGACCAGTGTCTAAATCTGCATCTTTTAATTAGTAAGTATACGGTGGCCAAGGAGGGGTCATTATACATGGGGTTTATGGACCTCTCCTCTGCTTTCGACCTCGTAAATAGGTCAAAGCTTTGGAATATACTTTTAGATATGGGAATTGATGCACCTCTCGTACACTTTTTAGCAGACTTGCACTCGGACCTTTCGGCTTAAATCAGAGTCAATACTGATGAGTGATGCACTCGACACTTTAGGTCAAAAACGGGGGTCAGTCAGGGGTGTATTCTGGCGCCCCTGCTGTTCACACTATATATAAATGCCCTTGAGTCACAACTGGGGGAGGTTTCCTTGGACACTCCACGTATAGGGGAACTGGTTATACCGGTCCTCCTCTACGCGGACGATGCCGTCCTCCTGGCACGTACTGGGGTAGGCCTACAAAAGCTGTTGGATGCCTTTGGAAATTTCATGGAGAACCTGGACTTAAAAATAAATGCAAAAAAATCCCAGGTTCTGATCGCAGGGAGGGTAAAGCGGAAAACCAAAGTTAAAACCTTTCTCTGTAGTGGGGAAGTGGTCTGCAGGGTACCCACATTCCCTTATCTGGGGGTCGTCTTTGACGAAAAGGGAACTTGGCGCCCACAAAACAACAGTTGTAGTGTGGCGTTTGCAAGGACCGTCTCAGGACTTATGGGGTTCACTAAAAAGTTGGGGGCTAGACCAGTAGAAGCTCTTCTAAAGGTATACAAAGCCAAATGCCTGGCCGTTGCAATGTATGGTTGTCAAATATGGGGTTACACCAATCATGACAAAATTCAGTTAATAGAGAACAAATTTCTGAGAGGAGTCCTCTCTGTTCCCCAGTCCACCCCCACCTTTTCCACTCATACCGAAGTAGGGGTTGGATTTGTTACTGATCAAATCAAAATTGCACCTTTGATATATTGGCTAAAGATCTGGTTGAATGAAGAAATCTCCCTAAACCATACTATATTGAAAAATTGCTTAACATTGGATAATGTTAACAAAATTCCATGGCTGGCTTATATAAAATCTGGTTTCCAAAAAATAGGGCGCATGGTCCTTTTCTCCTCACCAGAAACTATAACAAACAAGCATTGGCATAGCCAATAGGTCTCGCCTTTGGGACCTTATAAGTGTTTAGCCATGCATCAGTTGCATAACTAAATACTTATAAGGTCCCAAAAGCGAGACCTATTGGCTAAGCAAAGCGGCCCTGCGGCCGCGAAAGTGAAAGTGATCGCGATCAAACATCAAAGCGGCCGTGTGGCCCCGAAAGTGAAAGTAATCGCGGTAAAGCCCGCACACATGCACTGTAACTCTAGGCTGGCCTGGTAGCACTTTTTGGAGCCCTCTCAATAAGTCTCGCCAGACCAGCGCATGCGCTGGGTCAGGTGAGACCTAAAAAGGACATTGCACTGACAAGAAATGTCCTACTGGTCATGTTATCATTAGAGCGAGAGGAGACTGACCTGATGAAACCAGTAGCAAGAGCTAACTATGCCCTGGTTAGCTGCCCAGGCCCTGAGCCATATCTGACTATAGTGAACATCCCATATCATCGGTACCTTTTAATTAGATTTCGGCTTCACCTGATACATTTTTCTTTGGGTTTTTTCCGAACATGGTGTACTCCGGAACGTGCTGACCCCTGTAAATGTGACAACTTTTCAACACAGGATACCCTTCACTTCTTTATGTTTTGTGACCGTTATAATGATTGTAGAAGGAAGTTTTTGTTCCCAATTTTGAGGGAGGCGGGATTCACACAGCTTAGGCCTGCACTTGTGTATCTACAGCAACTTAACTCACCACGAATAATGTTTCATGTTGCTAGTTTCCTGGTTGCTGCTATCCGTATCAGGAAAAAGACAAATACCTCACTGCCGGCCATAAGTGGCCCTGAATAGCATATCTTTTGCACTTTAAAATGTTCCTGCACTGGGAGAGCATAATTTTATGGTAGTCTCTTTTTAAAAAGGTTTTTAGATTATATTTATGTATGTGTTATAATGGGTCAAATAGTTCACAATAAGTATAGTATGAACTTTTTATATATCAAGATTTTTTAACTATGTAATTAACTGTTTTTGCTCATGATTGTACAATGTCTTTTATGATATTAAGTTATCAAATAAAGAAATTTGACTGACAAAAAAAAATTAAAAAAAATAATAATTATGGAAGCAAAGGGGAGGCCGGAAAGGCGTCTAGGTTTCATCCGCTCCCCAGGCATTCGTGGTGGAAGTGACCGGAGAGGAACTTGGCTGCATTTCCAGCAACCCCAGGTGACTTTTCTTTGCTCTCTAGTACTGCTGCTCTCTACTGATGAAGGGCTCAACCCAGAAACACGTGGCTAGAGATATACAGCAATGTCTGCATCAACTTTGGTGAAAAACTCCATCTAATTTTGAAGCAAGTGTCAACTGTGTACTGCATTTACCAGGAAGCAAAGGGGCAAACTGTGCTGGGACTGTAAGGCAGTGTGCTCCCAACCCCCATTCTATTTGTGGTGGAAGTAGTCTCCGAGCATCCTGCCTCAGAGCGCAGCTCCTTCACTAGCGCATCCCATGCTTGGGCCACCTCCAATGAGCACTGCCCTCTTTTGGCCTCTTGGAGCAAGGTCGCACCCTCATATTCAGCCTATTTCTGCAGCTCTCTGTATCCATCTGGAAACCTGTGGAACCCACGCGCTTTCACAATGAAGTGCAATCTGCTGTTTCACCAAAACCAGTGCAAGGTATATGAACACTGTGGTACCATTATGTTTAGCCAGCCATGGGAACATTCCCATGAGACAGGCCACTGGCTCTGCTAGCAGCATGCACTCTGTGACCTCAGTAACCAGGGCCAGTGCTCCTGTCCAGAACTCCTCCACCTGAGGACAACTCCATACTATACCGTACATGTACAGATCTAGCTGGTTGCACCTAGGGCACCGCTAGTCAGCTCCTTGGTAAAATGTATTGATCTTTGCAATAGTGAGATATGACCTATGCAGGTAGTAAAAATTAATGAATTTGAAACTAGCATTTCAGGAACCCTTGGGTACCCCAGTGAGTATTTTAACCCAGTTTTTGTCTGCGAAAGGAGTGCCGGTGTTGCCCACCCAAGTTTCTTTCAGGGCAGTAAGGGGAGTACTTGTATCCACTCAAAGGGTCACATAGAGGCACGTGACCACCTTGTGTCTTACTGAGGATGCTCACAGGACCTGACAGCCCTGTAGAGATGGAGGCTCCTGTCCCCATCGCCATCTTCTTTGCAGCAGTACAGTGACCGTGCTGTGTAAGAAGTGACCTGCTGGCACGTCGTATGCCAATTGCAGGTCTTCAAAAGGTCGCACAATCTCGGATTCTTACAAATCAGCAAGTTTCAGCTGTCCCAAAGCTTCCCTGTCCTAGAATCGTTCAGATGCGTCCTCCGGAAGAAGGCTCACTAGCCACCGAAGGGGTATTACAAGGGCATAGGTGGTGTCAATCTCACTCTCTGTAGGTACCACACCCAGAAGTGCTGCGTTCAACCGGTCTTTCACATCCCACTAATAAAACCATGCCACCCACATACCCGCTTTGAACACCCTCCTCCTTCAGTAGAAGCTGATGGGGAGATAGAGTATGAGGTTAAGCAAATCTTAAATTCTAAATAGATGTGGGGGCAGGTTTACTATCTGGTGAACTGGAAGAGATAAGGTCATGCGAGCCCGCTAGTCACCTTCATGCACCTAGCCTCTTACATAAGTTTCACCAACAGCATCCCAATAAACCAAAAGAAACATCGGGATGGTGGTCTTTCAGGTGGAGAACTGTTATAAACACCTGGAAAAAGCAATCTCCTCCTCTATTTTGTCCCAGGGTGGACCCAGGTATTCCCAAAAGGAGAGCTAGAAGTGTGGCACCATTATTCAGAGAAGTGAGTGTTTGAATGCATGTGCAAATGACAAGGGCATAGCAATCACAGCAAATATTAGGGTATACTTGGTTCTGTTGAAATGAAGCAATAGCTATCGTGGAATGGGCATTCTCACGCTGATACTGACAAACTGCAGTAAACGGTAACCCAACAGACATTCAGAAGGCGCTCCTCAGTGTCCTCTCTTAGATTAGCAATATGCATGTTGATAAGAAATACGCACTCACAGAAGAGCCTAGAAATGTCTACAAATGGACATGCAAGACTTGAAAGTCTCAGCGGCCAGCTTAGATTTGAGTTGGTATAAATCAGGTACAGCTAACCCTCAAGAGCAGAGAGGAGCGTCGCCCTGTCTGCTGCTTGCGCAGGGGGTAGGCTGAAAGCTGCGATTGCAGGATTACAGCTACCCCTGCAATATGCATGTTGGCTTGGCAAGCTGGTTTGCTACAGCCAGCCCGACATGCACTGTGCACACCCAGCAATCCCCGCCTGTGAAACAGCCGGGGGATTGCTGGCACATGCCCCCAGCCTCAAACTGAGCGCTGGGTTAGCTGAGACCAGCTCCAGGAGTTGTTGTTGGCGTTCCACTGAGAAGGAACAAAGTCCTTCCCTTTCCTTCCCGAGGACACTAATTTGTGGAGAGAAGTGCCACACCTGGGGGAGCAGTAAATATAGTGAATTTGGTGCCATCGAACCTCACCATATTTTTATAGTTGTAGCCGCCACTGGTATAAATATCACTCCCATCAGAACAGCGCCTTGCTATGCAATCAGCGATCTAACAGAAATCATTGAGCGCATCCAAAGGAGAACCTACCTGAAAACATCTTTGCTGCGGTGCTTGGTCTTCATTCCTGTAACAGCACCGGTGACCTCCTCTCAAACGCAATAGGCCTATTGCGGCTCCTGCGATCTACCTGCAAACGAAAAGAAAGACAATAGATAAGTGATCGGTACAAATTCATCGTGTGGACGCATGTGAAACAGAATGTTCAGAGACTTGAATCCACCGTTGACTTGTTGTGAAGTTGACTCTTGGCAAATCTGTACAATTGTAGTTTTTTGTTAATAGATGACCCTGATGCAGCTACCATTGACATAGGTGTCACCAATATAGGCCCAGAAAGCCCCTCTCTAGTCATCTGCCAGCTCCCTGTGCCCTTTCAGGCAATGTGCTAGCATTCACTCGAGCAACCCCCAATGCAGGCTGGTAGGGTCAGCGTGACCACCCTACACTGCTTAGCCCATTTCCTTCTCGATCTTTTTCTAAAGGTGTGGCACCGGCTTTCGGGGACACCCCAATCCTCCTAGGCTGCTCTGGTTTGTCAGCAGCAGTGGGCGAAGCACTACAGTAGGTTCCTCCCCACACACAATTGTAGGCCTCAATAATGCCAGCTGTTCCTCAACTGAGTCCAACCTGAACCAGACTCATTCCGTGTTGGAGTCTCTACTGGTGTGTTTCGCTGCCCTTTTGGCTGCCTTGGGAGTCATACCTGCTCACCAGGCTGTTCACCACTTAAAAAACAAACCTGAGCGAAAACAAATAGACAATACAATGCTTTCTCCCTAAAGAACCACCAGGGCCCGCCCTGGTTAGGGTAGCATACATTTCCAGAAACTTAAATCTCCTTTTCCAAACAGCCGTGCCAACCCCAAAAGTTCCTCATAAGAGCAAAAATTAAAATTAACAACAATCCACCTCTCCAGAAACAATTATCCCTCCTACCTACCTCCTTCGTACAGGCGGGCACACTGACTGTCAGACAAAAGTAATGTTTAACATTAGTTGAACAATTGTGAGTAATTTTAAGTGCAGGAGGAATTCAAAAACATGAATAGGCATTGAACAGTCATTGTAATGCATTTTCAGCTAATCAATAACAGGCCTCAAAGCCTTCAGAATTTTTATATTTACAGTGGGTTTCTTTATTGTAGGCATCATGCTATCCCTTCCCTTTTTGGAAAGTAACACGTTTTTCAGCGCCTCTGTTCAAGATGGGTCTTTTTAGGCGTGTCATGAGGGGTTGGAATAATCATGTACTAAGGGCAGGCACCCACTTCTCGCTATATTAGACACGTTATGTGGCTTCAAAACAAAGATCTCATTCCTATTTCCTTTCTAACAACCACTCATCCTGGTTTTTAGGTCTCGCCTGACCCAGCGCATGCGCTGGTCTGGCGAGACTTATTGAGAGGGCTCCAAAAAGTGCTACCAGGCCAGCCTAGAGCTACAATGCATGTGCGCGGGCGCGCGCGCTGCGTTTTACCGCGATTACTTTCACTTTCGCGTAGCCAATAGGTCTCGCTTTTGGGACCTTATAAGTATTTAGTTATGCAACTGTTGCATAGCTAAACACTTATAAGGTCCCAAAGGCGAGACCTATTGGCTATGCCAATGCTTGTTCTCTTCGCATCCTGGTAGTTGTAGTCCTCAATCAATCAAATGCTTGTAAAGCGCTCACCCAAAAGGGTCTCAAGGCGCTGGGTGGCTCGAATGTACAATCCTGGTACAAGCAGACAACAGGTCTGCCAGAACTGCTTACACCTGACACAGTTCAACTTGACGCCCTATGGCGGATCCTAAGGGTTCTTTCCAAAACCGTAGAAGGTTCTTTTACTTGCAGTTTGTATATAGCGCAAACTCGACCCGAAGGAATTGGAGCGCTTTACATGAGCTACAGTTAAGTTACACATGACTCATTCATTTTTGGTGGGCACGGGGAGGTGAAGTGATTTGCCCAGAATCGCAAGATGCTGAGCCAACGCCAAGGCTCGACTGATGCCCCAGCTCTACAGTCGCAGCTCTGGCCGTTAGGCCACATCAGTCCCTTTGTTCCCACAACTGCCACCTCCAGAAGAAAAGAGAGCTCTATTTGCCTGTTTGCGAAACTGACAAAGAAAAGGCAATAAAGGGCAGGAATCCATGTCAAATTTCCTCCTAAACAGTCTTCAGAAAAGCTCCTGCAATTAGTTGAATGACTTCTAATTAGGCTTTCAAAAGCACATCACGTCTTTACTTCTGAGAGTCGAGGGCGGGGAGAAGAGGTGGGGCAGGGGAGGGGGCAGTGCCCCACCCATGACTGTAATAGCAACTCCAAGGCAGAGCACAGCAAGAGGCGCCTCGGCAAGATTAATTAGAGTTGCCTCAAATAGGAGTGGGCGGGGCCGCGCTCTGTGAAAAAGACACCCCCAGCATGTAGTTTTGTCTGTAATTGTGTCTGTAACAAATCTATAGGGAGGGGGCCCTTTGATGTTGGCTGTCATTCAAAACTGGGCAGGGCGCTTTAATGAAATAAGGCGAAGGTAAACGACCAACTTTGAAGTGCTTTTTTTTTTCCAAATGTGCTGTCAGACGGCGGAGCAGGGGATCTTGCTTCATAGAGTCTTAAAACTGGAACATCAAGACATCAAAGCACGTGATTAATAGGCAGCACTATTCATGTGTTTCTGCCTTTGAGGCAGGCCTGCATTGCTCATTGTCGCTGACTAATTTACGCCTTGCGCGCACTTGTTGTTACTAGTCATGATGCCAGGAGGCAAAGAGAAGTGACGCTGTACACGAAGGAGAACGCCAGTGAGCAGAACCGGAGAATCAAAAACAAACAGGACACGATTACTGAAAAAAACTTTACGTTTGTGGCACAGTGGTTAATTTGTGAAAGACTGAGGGCCGGGCCCAAAATATTGCTCGGAAGTCCGCAACAGGCACTATTGAACATAGAGGGTGACGAATACCAAGACGGTGTCGTTGTGTTTCCACCTCATGCGTCGTTGATTCATCACCAGAAACAACCAACCCCTTTATCTCACTCCTGTAAATCCTCATTAATTTCTTCTCCTTTTGTCACCACTTTTCAGACTTTCCCCTCCTTCATCTTTTCACCTTTTGTCTTCTTCTCTCTCTCTTGCTCTGGGTCAAAGTCTGATGAGGGAAAAATAAGTGCTGGTCCCCAGAAATGTGCACCTGCAACCACCTGCTCAAATTAAGCACTAGCGCCACATCCTGTTGACCCAAGGACCAATTTCTGGTGTAGGATGGATGGTAGTTTGCAGGTCCTCAGCAGCTACGATAATATGAGCTACATTCTGGCGAATCAAATGTTGGCATAAGGCATAGATTCAAGGCAAAGGGGTGGTGCTGCAGCACTTAAAAACTAAAATGATGTATGCTGGCATAAAATGCTGGGCCCCTCTCAATCTGCCAATTGCCCTGTCTATTTCTACAGCATCAATCCCATTTGGCTTTAGTGTTGTTCTGGTTCGTGCATTGTGATTGTTCCCTAGTTATGTTATGTTATGTTAAACGTATTTATATAGCGCATGACTGCACCAGCAGCGGGGCGTCACAGCGCTAGCAGACAAGTAGCCAGAGAAAATAGGGCTAGATGGAAGAAAAAAGCCAGGTTTTGATCAATGTCCCAAATGCCCAATGATCTTGTGTGCTGCGGGCAGCAAGTGGAATAGAATTCCATAGGGCAGGGGCCAGAGCCTTGAAAGAGCGCCCCCCAGCTCTACACCTGCGCACCCGAGGAGTGCAAGCCAGCTGCAGGTCAGCGGAGCGCAGTGCTCGTGATTGAACGTATGAACTACAAAGCCACTGCAGAATTTGGGGACCCTGGCCATGTAAGATCTTATGTGTCTCTTTAAGATCTTTTAGTTTGTGTCTAGCAGACAGCACAGCTGTCTGATTGAAAAATAGCTATTGTCAGCTTACCAAGAACCTAGAATGGGCTTGAAGCCCAACCATTGCCTACAATAGGTTGGATTAAAATGTTGCTCTCATTTGCTTGCTTCTAATTGGTTGGCTTGAATTGCTCCTCTTGTGTTTGCCCTCCTCCCAGTGTAGCATATTGTGGTGTTCCCAGAAGTAAGACAGACGGGTAGATAAGGTAAGTTAAGCCTTTATTCCAGACACCTCATCCAACAGCACTTTATCCAACATTGAAGAGATGATTGCAACATTTCTGGAGGCAAGATTATTTGCTAGCCAAGACATGGTGTCGGCATATCACCAAATCGAGCTTGACAAGACATCCCAAGATCTTATAGCAATGTATCCCTGACCTCCTAACATTCCAACACAGAACATGCTGATATGCCACACATCTCCCTTTACTTGTGTCCTTCCACTGCTCAATTTTAGTGAACTACTTTTTTCATTGTGCTTAAGCACTCTGTTAGAGAGCATGTGTTTTCAAGTTGTCTCTCATGTGTTTCCCTCACCCAATGTTCTGTGTTCTGTCTTACCCATGTGCTTCCTTCATCCTGCGCTCCATGTCGCTCTCCCTGGCCCATGTGCTTCTCTTCCTCCTCAGCATTAGGACTGTCTCTTGCTTGTTTGCCTCTTTGTAATGTTTCTTTCCTGGGTGTGCAGCTTTTCCACTACCCACAAACACTCCCTTTTGCTCCCCGCCCCACCCTCTCCTCTGTTGCCCCTTTACACCTACAGTCCAATTAAAATGCTTTTTTTTAATTTGCTTAAAAAAAAAGAAGTTCCTTTGTCATTTTGAAGGGGTGCATATGAATGGTCACGAAGGCACACTTGCGTGCACATACAAAATGATGTGACAGGCAGTGACTGCATTATTGTGCCACTTTTGCCTCCTTTTGATCATTCTGCACAACATCAGCATTCTTGCCGATGGCATACAGCATGAATAAAAGTCTTTGGAGAGCATATCCTCTTCGCTGTGGCGCAAATTCCGCCGCAGCGCTGCCGCAGTGCTGGACATTCCCTTCGTGGGCGTGGTCATGACGTCTCCCGGCCGTCGTCCGCACACGCCCATTGTGACTCATGGCGGCTGGCAGACGTCATGAGCATGGAAGAGGAGAAACCTATTGTCATTGTCATTGCTTGTTTAAGTCTGGTTTGACAGAACAGTTGTCTGCGAGACATATAGTTATCAATTCCTTAAAATATACATTGAATAGGCTTCTACTACACCAGTGGGAGTATTCAAACACATATACAATTGTTCTCCTGCCTCATGCTATTGGCAGTTGTGTGTCGCATTCCGCCTCCTATAGAGTGCTTGCTTTACATTTTATAAGGGACTGTCTTGGATCTGAAATGTGCACTGAGCGATCAATTCTTTATCCCAAACATGCATTTTCTTAATACAGTGGGCTTTTTGATATCAGGATTTTAGTAGAAACCATCACTCCTACCACCTTCACTATCATAATTTAGCACTGCTACCTTTAACCTCACAACCATCATTGCCACCACCACCAAAGCATTTGTGTAAGCCCGTAGTAGCCAGCACATGAAAGCCATAGCTATTGGCTTTGCCGGAGCTTGTTGAATTGTGCCTCTGATTTTGTCACTAATACACTCTCTTGAACATAATATTTACTACCTGTTCGGTGAAAAAGAACTTCCTTATTTCACATTTGAGCCTCTGAGGACAAAGACAATGTCCAGAACCTTATAGTAGAGCGGCAACCCAACTCAGATATAACTTGGCTATTCATTCTGCCATCTCCATCAAAGGTGATAAGTTTGCACATGGCTCCGTCAACATGTTTTAATGGACTAAACCTTTCACCAAACTCCAACAGCCAGATTGCTTCCAAGTATTTGTTTAGGGCAGGACCATGTCTAGTTTTCTAGATCACTTGAACACATTTATTAGTGGCTAGACGGTGGTACATACACAGCACACTGCCTTGGTGTGCCATTTGGAGTGGAAATTGGGCCTGGTGAAATTTTCATTACACTGTAGTAATTAGAGTAATTTTGTGTTACTCTCTTGATGCAAAATTACCAAAAAATGCCTGTTCACTGTGTGAATAGGAACACAAATCCTACCACAGAAGCACAGGAACAATAAACGTAGCGAGCTCTGCTGCTGTTCATGTGCTGTTGCATTTAGCGCAATTTTTTAATGGCAAATGTATCCATGTTTGACACAAGGATGTGTTTTGTGCTAAGAAAATAGCACCAAATGTTGAGTTATGCTCCTCATGTAGTTCTACATAACCATGCGTAATTGTGCTGTAATTCATGTAATTACACTACAGCAAATTACATGAGTTATGCCCCCTCCTAGTGGAAATTGGAGCTCCTGGGTCTACTCCACTGACCCCTGTCATTCCCATGAGATGAAATGTTGAATGCATGCTCATATGTATGTATGTACGTATGTATGTATGTATGCATGTATGTATGTGATGTTTATATAGCACAAACTCAGTCAAAAGGCAATGGAGTGACGGACAGGGTTAAAGCCGAGAAATTCAATGCAATGTGTGATTGAAGGGTTGGTGGTTTCTAAGGGCGAATGTGAACTGTTACTGTATCCTGATGTAGTGTTCTTACAGGGGGTGTTTCTTCAGCTCTTCCCTAAATTGGAGCAGGGTAGAATTGGGGTTCATCAGGGGAGTCTTTTGATCCTCTTTAAAACATGTGTGATCTTCTCTTGGATTTATTTTGTTCCTCCTCCCCTTTCCACTTGCACCTCTGTCACACCAGCACTGTGTCAAAGTGGCTGTGGATGCTTGCCGGGTCAACATGTGGCTGCTGCTGTGCTCCATGTGCTTGGCAAATGTGCCATGCTTCTACATTTTATATCTTTTGGTGCAGTTTGGAACCATAACATTTTAAAATTTATAGATCCAAGTCTACTGATTGGATTTCTGTTGATTTGGTGTCATTTTATTTCCCAAAATATTCTCTAGTTCTCTAAATCGGGTAGGATTTTATCTTGTGTTGTGTTTTCATGTTATTACTGTTTGGTTGCTGCATACATACTTTACACATTGCCTTTAGATTAAGTCAGACTGCTTTGTGCCAAGCTTCCAGTGATTTAAGCACAGGTTTATTTAGTGACTTTTGTGTTTCACCCCGACAAGGCATGTGATTTTTCTTTGAAATGGGTTCTCACTCCCTCAACAAATCATCCAATTTCTTACAACCAACAATACATTTCAAATCAATAATCAGTCCCCTGTCAGTCACTTTGTCATTTACAGACTAATCCCTCCTTACGAGTGGGCTGTTAAATTTCCATATGTGTGGTATACCAGTAACTCGCATATCGGATTTACTAATATTTGCGATAAAAATTGCATCCCTGGATACACCTGCTGATATTTATGGACGAAAAAAATCCCTGTCAATTCAGGGAAATGCAGAACTTGTTGGTTAGCACCAAAATATGAATGATGTAGTGTTTTTGATATTATGCACACCAGGACCCTCTCAGTTCTGGGCGGACTCTAAACATGAATTGCTTAGTCTGCTGGGTGGTGTTAAGGTGTGGTTATGAAAGTTCTGATGCAATGCGTACAGAGTTTGATTGTATGCTGAGGAATTAAGATGTCTGTTGCAGATCTCTGTGTGTGGCTTGTTCATTTGCATGCTCCTGGACTACAGAAGATGCTACAACTAGCGACAAGTAAGGGATACATGCCCAGAAGAAACCAAACTGCTCTCCCTGAGAGTTTTCAAAGGTACAGCAAACTGCTCGCGCGTGACATGTGTGCTCTAAATTGATGCAAAGCAGTATGTGGTTGACCTTTTGGAGTCAAAGCCCCACTACAGCTCAAAAGCATCCATCAAAGATGTGGAAGGCCCTGCAGAGGAGCACATTTGAAAAGCCCACTAGAACCCGCTGGTAAGGCTGAAAGAAGAGAGGCTGTGCCGCTCTATTACACAGAGCCATCATCCATACAAAGCAAATACTAAAGGCAGTGACGACCATGTATGAAAACAGAAACTTACTTACTGGCACAAGTGAGTGAAGTGCTATACGACCCCAAAATCGGATGAGCCATCCAGGCCAAAACCACGGTGGTGTTGGTGGAGAGGTTGCTGGTCTACTTTGTGCAAATAATGCTGCCTGAACAGCACATGCTCTCAATGGCGATGGAAGGAGGTGATAGAGCAGGTAAAACAAATTCGTATACCTCCTCTATTTTGCATGAAATTAAATACGTAATCATTCTAAAATTAACTCGTACAAATTAGTGTGAAGTGAGACATTACTAACCAACATTTACACCTTGATAAACACAAGATAAACGTGGGACTAAAATGCAAATTGCATGGCAGAACAACTAAGTAATTAACTATGGTACGCAAACTAACTTTAGATTGTGGCGAAATAGAAAATTGCATGATTTATGTTGCTTTTGTGATGGTCTGTGCTTTCAGTACTGCAGAATGGTGAGTATTGTTGCTTTAAATGTTGCTACAAGCTAGGAAAATACAAAAATACATTGGGATTAGAGTCGGATTAAACATTAGAATCTTCATTTCTATATTTTAATTACTGTTATGTCTGTTTTTGCTTAAGTTGGCATTCGGGCCTACTAGGCCGCAGTAGTTAAAATGAAGATCCTTTGAAGCTGCCGTCATGTGAGCGCGATGACTTCTGCGCAGAATCGGATGGCTCTGGAAATCTCCAAGTGACCCCAACTCTGCGACATCGTGTTCCTCGTCAAGGATAGGAGCATGGAGGGTTGCCAAGTGATGGATGGTGTTAACCACCAAGGGGACAATGGAGGACCTGTATAAGGCTGCCTGCTTGTTATTCAAACGTTAATTTCGGAACTTTCGCCTGTGAACTGAATGGATGCCAAGTCTCATGGAAAACCAGTCGGTCCTGGGAAACTTTTGAGAAATTAGAAGTTGACCCCGGACTGTCCAATCAGAACATTTCTCTACCCTTAAAATGTTGAATGTTAAACTGAATTAAGACGGTAGGAGGGTATAAAATACCCTCATCCGCCAAAGGGGGGTGGTTCATCAAGCTGATCTTCCATGGCGTTGGGTCTACATTGAGCTGATGAAGATTTCCATGGTTTACCTTGGGTTTCTTTGATTTAAGGGAAGTTATTTCATCTGATGGTTTGAATATTGCTGTGAGTCGGACAGTTTATCCCAGAAATTGTAGCAGAGAATTTGGATAATTCTCAGTGTGATCGGAGGGTCGCCAATGTTTGATATTTGGTAACTATTAAATGCATTTTCTAAATCTATGCTTATTTATCAAATGTTCGATTTTTCCCTTGAAAGAAACCGAATTTATGTTCTGTAGTGCCTAAATGCTAATGCATAGCAAATTGTAATTAGATAAACAAATTTGGATTAATAAGAAATTAGTTTGTGATTCTTTAATTGAGTACAGAGATTAATCAAATGTTTCCTAAGCTTTAATTGTGTTTTACCTGGTTCTAATTCACCATCAACCAGTCCAACTAATTGGTCCGTCGACCAAGTGGTGGAGTGCCTTGATGTTCAGATCAGGATTCTATAGGTGCAAATGTATATAATGTAAAGAAATATAATCCTGATCGGTAATAAGGTACCCACATGTCCAGCGCTTTTCTCCTGTGTCCTGGATTCGAATGAGACGAGTGTGTGTTGGTGTTATGGGCCCCAACAATGAATGAGTGTATGGATGAGTTGTTGTGATGACGAGTCTGTGACATAGGGAGAATATGTAAATTTGCCTTTTACGCTGGAGCAGTTTTCTTGGTAGCAGATTGATGATTTTATTGCATTGGTTTGGTGCTTATTGATTTATGTTTAACACTTTATGTTGAGGTCATGTTGCGTTTTATGTTGTCAATTGTTTTAAAGACTTCCGGGAAGTAGGAAGTTGGTTGCCCTGAATGCAAGCAGGGAAATGTGTGGCAAGTGATGTCGCACAGTGCATTGTCTGATTTCAAAGTGGTAACATCGTCATGTGTTATCTATAGGGACATTTTCCATATGAATGTGTGTGAGTGAGATAGCAATAGGTTTTCTTGTGAAACTCTGGCCTTAATTCTCAGGAGCTTTGTAGTCTCCACATGTGTTTTATCCCCAGCGAAACGGGTCTGCCTTTTGCTTGTTAGAAGGGTAAGGTAGAGGGAAGTGCTACTTTATCAGCGTAATGGAAAATTCTGTGGTAGGGTAGAGGTAAGCGCTGCCTACTGGAAAAGACAGAATTCTTGTGTAAATGAACAAAACTATCTCTTTGGTTTAGCGAAACAGGCAATGGAGATGTTTTATGTTGTTACTAACAGATTTTGAGTAAAGAAAATGTAAGAAAGGTTTTGCCGAACATGTTGTAAAGGAGGGGTCAGCAAGAGCAGGAGTAGCGAGAAAGGCTGACGTCAGAAAGACCGCGCTGGGATTGGTCAGCTGTAGAGAGACAAAGCTTTCACTGATTGGTGCATTAGTGTGAGTCGCGCTAGGAGTGGAAGGCTTCAGGAGTAACGTAGATGCCCAGGATTGGTGCGTTAGTGTGAGTCGTGCTGGGAAGGGACAGAATACGGAGAAGCCGTGAAGGAAGTGATTTGCAAAGCTTAGTTGAGTAAGAACTTTGAAAAATAAAAATGATGTACTACGATCCACCTGAGAAAGAGAAAAAATCATGGTTTGGGAAAATTAAAGGCCTAATTAAGAAGGATAAGCCGATTGTGACTAGGAAAGGACAGATACTACCTCCACCGAAATCGCCTGCATCTTTTATGGTAGCGAAATATGGTTATCATACGTGTATCTGGTTGGAGAATTGGGCAAGGTATACCAAAGAGGATGGAGTACTAGCATTTCCAGAAAGTGGTTCGTTTAGTTTGGCTGTATTACGAAATTTAAGAGAAAGGATGATGAGGTTAGAACCGAAACCCAGACCTACCCAATTCGAGGCTTTGACTGAATGGGAAGAAGAGATGTATGAAAGGGAAAGGCATCGGAGTGGAAAAAGGTATAATTACATGTTTGGTAGACATTGTGGTCAAGAAAGTCATGAAGACAGAATGAGAAGATGGCGGAATGCGAATATGACTGATGGTATGTTTCCTCTGAGAAATGCTGAAGAGACGAGTTGCAGGAAATGTACAGAAAAGAGAAATAACACAGGGTCAGAAGGTTATAGATATGGAGTGAGTGAATCAGAAGATGAAGTGCCGGAGGACATGTTCTATAAAAATCCACCCCCATATCAACCGAATTCCACGTTAATGACACCGAGTGCACTGGTAAAGTAATGTAATGAATACAAATTTTGAGCAAACGCCACCTAATTTGGGGAAAATTAATCCATTTAAAGATTCTGAAATGCCACAACCCATTAGAACTGGAAATGAAAATTCAGCCGAGTTAGCTAGAACTACATTGGAATTAACGGAGAAAATTAGAGAGTTAACTAAGAATATGGAAGCAGTGACCGTACCTGTAACTATAGGGCCGGTGATACCTGTCTTTGATAAACAGAAAGATAGTGAGCATTGTTTAACAGTTCCTTATAATTGTAGTAGGCAAAAGGAGACAGAAAAAAGTGGTTCCGGAGGAAATGAATGGAAGAATATGGCAGGAATATCAGGTTTAAGTACGCCTAAAAATGTAACTGTAAATCAAAGTCCAGCGAGTAAGACACTTATGACAACTGAATCAGCAACTGAAACCCCAGAGAGAATAACCGATAGAATAAGAACCGAGACAACCCCTGTAGGACCCACATCTGAAGAATTAAGTGATTGGTTAAGAAGTTTACAGAGAAAAGATACAGACCACAACCTTTAGATGTAGCAAAATTAAAGGTAACATTAGAAGAATGAATCATAGGAACCATTCCAACTGAAAAATTAAAAGCATATCAGGATGAGGAGCTAATGTTCCTCTGCAAAAGTATAACTTGGAGAGCGAGAACTTTTCATGAAAAATTAGAAGAGACAGCTAGTGAAATGGGAATTGATTTTGAGAAAATAAGGTAATTGCAAAAACTATATAGGGTACATTTTTCCGGAAAGGATATTGAAAACTTGAATACTGCAGGAAGGTTGACCCAAATTAAAGAACTGATTGCCTTGCTAAGGAAATGGGGTGATGTGGATTGGTGGAAAAGTAGATGGTTCCGAAAAATAGAGGAAACTACAGATAAGGCTTTCTCAGCATTCCCAGTGAGAGAAAAAGAGCCAGTGGTAACAGAATGTCCCATGAGAGAAATCCCCGGAGGAGGATATGCGCATGTCCCTTGGACTAGACAGGATATTTTGTCATTTACCAATGATTTTCCTAGGTTAAGAGAAAAACCAGTTGAATGGTACCGACAGGTAGAAAGGTTTGTCAAACTTTCAAAGGTGTTGTGGATAGATCTGAACGATCTTTTTGATATAATTGCACCTGCAGATTTATGGGCAGAATGCAAAATTACAATAGATTGGCCAACGCAAGAGTATCCTAGGGATCCTAAGACGGGAGCCCCTGATCCGGAAGTAATGAAAAAATATGATCAGGTAATTACCTTTTTGAAAAATAAAGTACCTCCGAAAGAAACTGACTGGGTAAAAATTGACAGAACTCACCAAGTGGCTAAAGTATCTGTACATGCGTATTATGAGAGGTTATTGTTAGCTTTTAAGCAATATAGTGGAGATGAGAAATTAAGCGAAAAGGATTTGAGTCATTTTGTGTACAGATGTGTTTATGATTTAAAGCCTGAGGTTAGTAAAATTATAAAACAACATACAGCAGAATAAAAAGATAGAGGAAGTGTTACGACATGCAAAATATTTTAGTGATGAAATTGAAGCCAAACAACGTAAACTGAAAGAAAAGGCAATGTGGGCACAGGTTAAGGTAGCTGAGCGACAAGAAGCCCATTGATCGAGCAAGCTAATGGTATAGGCCAAGCAAAACAAAAACCTAATATTGGAAAAGTAAAAGAACAGGTCAGCATAGAGGAAGCTAAGAAGGAATGGCCATGTCATAATTGCGGAAAATTAGGGCATTGGAAATCCGAGTGTAAATTGCCACCGAGAGCTAATGGAGATAATTCATCATTGAATCCACAGGTGCAGAATGAGGTGAGTTGCCAACCGCCGCGACAGCAGCAGGTTGTTACCCAACAGTGTCAGGTGCCAAAGCCACCTTTTCCACAGCATGTAAATCCTCAGAGATACAGTAATGAGACAGGATTCTACACTGAAGAACAGGTAACAAAGCTACAGCTCGCTACTGCTGTTTCGCAGTATTGGCTGCAACGCAATGAGAGTGAGTCAGAGGAGAGTTATTGACAGTGCCTAGGAGAGGAAGAGGAGTGCGTACTTGGCGCAACTCTAGAGGTAGACCAGACAGGACCCTCTGTGGATGGAAATGTGAATGAAGTAAACATTTCTTCCTAGTAAATACTGGTGCTACTCATTCAACTGTTAGATCAGCTGACGTTAAAAATCTTCCTCCCTCGGGTGAAACAATCCAAGTAGTTGGGGTCTCAAACAAACAGATAAGAGCTTATCTTACTGATCCTGTAAAGGTTAAAATAGGGAAATTCACTGACATGCATCGATTTGTTGTGTGTGACACTAGCCCCGTAAATCTGTTGGGGAGAGATTTGTTGTGCAAAATGATTTGCACTATCTTCTGTACCCCCGATGGTATAGCTTTTGAAACTCCTGATGAAGACGTACTGTATAGAATGACAAAGGCAAACTTAGAACCTGAAATCACTGAGGCATTTGTGTATTTGATCCGGAAGGATTGCCTCAAGAGTTGAAGAAAACAGTGAAAACCGAAGTATGGGATTTCACAGGAGAGGATATTGGATTGATGAAAAAAGTAGATCCTGTGAAAATAATTGTAAAAGAAGGAGTAAATTACCTGAATATTCCTCAGTATAAACTAACACCAGAAATAATTGCAGGAGTAACGCCTGTAATTGATAGAATGATTGAACAAGGAATTCTGAGAGAGATAATGAGTAGTCCATGTAATTCTCCGATCATGGGACTTTTAGGATAGTACAGGATTTGAGAAAAGTGAATACAATTGTTGTTTCATGTTATCCCATTGTACCAAACCCTTCGGTAATCCTATATCAGATTCCCCATGATGCAGAATGGTACACAGTCATTGACTTGTGTCATGCTTTCTTTTCTATACCATTGCACCCTGATAGCCAACAAATTTTTGCGTTCTGGTTCGGTGAGCGTATTATGGCTAGGCCTGGGCGAAAATTTCGTTCCGTTCGCGGAAATTGCGATAATTTGACATTTTCTCGTTCCGCGGAGAGCGCGAAAATGTCAAAAATTCCGGTTTCCGCAGCTTGGCGATAATTTGTTGCTTGCTCGCGCTGTAAAATAATACATTATCGCGCGCGCGCGATCGCCTTACCTGAATCCCTGCGTTCGCCGACAAGTTTTCTTGATCCGGTCGCGTTCTCCATGAGATGTTGTATTGTTTTTAGCCATTTGCACTATCTCGCGACAGTTCGCGCCCGCAGTGACGTCATGCGTCGCGCGATCACGTCTTTCTTCTCGCGATCATGCACCGCGAGACAACTCAAAACAAGCAACCACACGTGTAAGTTGGCGACCCGCAACCATGCAGAAAATCTCGCGAACATGCCGGAAAAAAACTTCCGCATCTTCGCGATATTTCCGCTTGTTTGCGATAATTTTAAACATTTTCGCGATAATTTGCGAAAGTTAATTTCGCAAATTCCGCCCACCCCTAATTTTAGCGCGGTGCTGTATCCCTCAAGGGTATACAGAAAGTCCATCAATATTTAATCAGATTCTAAAGAAGTCCCTTGAAGATTTAAAAATGCCCGAAAGTTCAGTGCTTGTACAATACATCGATGACCTATTGGTGGCATCGAAGACGCGAGAGGCAAGCGTGGTGGACACAGTTGCACTGTTAAATAATTTGGCTGATGGAGGACTCAAAGTATCCCCATCAAAATTACAGTTTTGTCAGAAAGAAGTCCAATACTTAGGTCATAAGATTCAAAAAGGCCTGAGAAGGGTGACTGTGGACAGGATTAAAATAATAAAGGGAATGAGAGCACCAATGACATAAAGAGAAGTCATTGTGTTTCTTGGGATGGTTGGATATTGTAGCCAGTAAATCAGCAACTTTTCGCTGATTGCAAAACCTCTGGTACATCTAAAAAAAAGTGATTTAAAAGATCCCCTTGAGCTGAATAAAGAAGAGATGAAAGCTTTTAGACAATTGAGAGACAGCTTGTGTGAAGCACCAGCTCTTGGAATGCCTGATTACGAAAAAGAATTCGAGCTCTATTGCAGTGAGAGAGATGGATGTGCACTTTCCGTGTTGGTACAAAGGCATGGAAGATTGAGACGACGATTGCCTATTTTTCAGCTGTGTTAGATCCCGTAGCTGTAGCTTTGCCTGGTTGTTTGAAAGCCGTGGCAGCCACGTGTAAAAGTTTGGAACAAAGTGAAGGAATTGTGATGGGATATCCTGTGAGAGTGTTTGTGCCCCATGATGTGGCAATCCTTTTGACAAGGAGTAAAACCCAGTTCATGACGCATAGTCGTCTAACCAAATATGAAAAGGTAATTTTGGGTCCTACAAATGTGAGTCTTGTAAGATGCACTAATGTGAACCCATCAACATTACTACCTGATGCTGAGAATGCGGAAGTGAAGGATTTTGTTGATCATGATTGTTTTTAAGTGCTTGATTTTTGCACCAAACCACGTCCGGACATAAAAGATGTGCCTCTGAAAGAGAGTGACTATGTGATGTTTGTGGATGGGTCATGCCTACGAACTGGAGAAGGGATTTTCAGTGCTGCCTTTGCTGTGTGTATGGTAACAACTGTTTTGGAAGTATCTTGTTTGAGAGGAGTACGATCTGCTCAAGTTGCTGAGTTGTTTGCACTGGTCAGAGCATGCAAGTTGGGAAAGAATGTACGAGTCACTGTGGTTACTGACAGTCAGTATGGGCTTGGAGTGGTGCATGACTTTGGGCAGATCTGGTCCCAAAGAGGTTTCTTGAGGTCGAGTGGAACTC
Source organism: Triturus cristatus (assembly GCF_964204655.1). Lineage (NCBI taxonomy): Eukaryota > Metazoa > Chordata > Amphibia > Caudata > Salamandridae > Triturus > Triturus cristatus. The sequence continues at coordinate 1,032,635,319 of NC_140590.1, forward strand.
CAATCAGAAATGCAGAAATGGTTGGAAAATTACTTGAGGCGATACAGCTGCCTAAACAGATTGCAGTTATAAAATGTGAAGCACATACGAAGGGAACTGACTATGTGTCAGCTGGCAATGAGTTTGCCAATAACCTAGCACAATATTGTGCGCGAAACCAAACTTCCTTAAACCGTAATAGTGAGAAGGAAATAGAGTCATGTCCCTTGCTTTTTACTAACACTGTGAATACATGGGATGAAGTGAGACAGTTACAGGAAGAGGCAGGGGAAGAGGAAAAGAAACAGTGGATAAAATCAGGATGTGCACCACGAGAGGCAGACAGAGTTTGGGTTTACCGTGATGGAAGACCAGTAATGCCTGATAGCATGATCTCTACCATGGCGCGGATATACCAAGGGCAGGCTCACATAGGTAGGGATGCCATGATTAGACTTTTTAAACAGACCTGGTATAATGCGAAGTTTCGGCTTATAGCTGAGAGCCTTTGTCAGAGATGCCTTATATGCCAGCAATATAATCCAGGAAGAAAAACTGTGGTGAGCTTGGGAACCATAGGACGGGAGGGAGGTCCTTTCACTCAAATGCAGCTTGATTTCATTGAAATGCCCTCATGTAATAGGCTAAGATGTGTACTGGTGATTGTCTGTCTGTTTTCACGTTGGGTGGAGGCTTACCCAACCAGAAGGAATGATGGAGTTACTGTAGCAAAACTCCTACTGAGAGAGTTCATTCCTAGGTTTGGTTTCCCAGTAACGATTGAATCAGATAGAGGACCACATTTCCAGAATGAAATTATAAAATTGATTTGTGAAGCATTGAAGGTACAACAGAAACAGCATTGTGCCTACCGACCAGAAGCTTCTGGAGTGGTGGAGCAGATAAATGGCACCATAAAAAACAGATTGGGAAAAATGTCTTTGGCCACAGGTTTAAAATGGCCAGATGTCTTGCCTCTTGTCCTCATGCCAATTAGGTCAATTCCTGATAGGAACACTGGTCTGAGTCCCCATGAAATTATCATGGGCAGGGCAATGAGACATGTTTTCATTCCTGTCAACAAATACTGCCTATATCTGATGACTTTGTCTTGAATTATTGCAAAGGATTGGCTAATATGGTACATTCTGTGTTTCATCAGGTTGGACCAGAGGCGACCACTCTTGAAAAGAAGCCAGCTCATGACTTGAATCGTGGAGACTGGGTACGCATCAAAGTACACAGAAGGAGATATTGTCTGGTTTCACGCTGGGGGAAACCACGTCAAGTGATTCCGACAACGACTGCTGTGAAGTGGGCAGGGGTGAAGAACTGGATTCATGCCAGTCACACTCTTCGAGTCCCAAGTCCTGAAGATCGATCTGAAGAAGAGCATCAGGAAGCATCAGGTACCAGCTCTGAATCAGAATCAGAAGAAACGAGAAAAAGACAAATCCCAGGAGCAGGCGAAGCGGGTTTAAGTCAAATTGTGGGGCAGGAGAATATACCACTAAGAAGACGACTTGAAATTTCTGATATCAGTTCTGAATCAGAGACAGAACCAGTGGAAATACAAGAAAGAATAAATGAGAATACTGGAGAAACTGAACAAGTAATCTTTGGTAAGGAAGTCCCGAGTACAAGCACAAGAGAAATTCCGCCCGAAATCATAGAAATAGAAGGCGAGGAATTAGATACAGAGAGTGAGGGTAAGGTAATTGTGGAAGACCCCCGAGGAGGTGTTGAGACACAACACACCCAGGTAGAAAAAGGGACAGTTAGTCAGCAGGAAGATTGCGTGGAAAAAACACGAGGAGGGATAGATGCAGACAGTGAACCTGAGGTCCTGAGGATAAAATCCAAAGAAAGTAAAAGCCAGAACGATAGAGAATCTGAAGAGAGTGAAGAAGAAAGCAAAGGGGGAAGAACTTTAAGGAAAAGAGCTTGGAAAACGGAGCGAGAAGGGAAAGGAACAAAATTAACAAGCATTTGCAATGCAATAGGTCTCGCATTTGCGAGAGTTTAAGCTATTGGCATTGGAAATGGCAATGCCTTTTATTTATGTTTTAAAAACCAACACGTAAATAAAAGGCATTGTTATTTACAATGCCAACAGCTCAAACCTCGCAATTGCAATTTATTTTCTAAACAGTTAACATTCTACGAATATCACATTTACCCAACATTATAATATCGTTTTTGAATCCTTGATCAGTGTGTACCTTATGTATAGAACACAAAAATGTGTACACAGTGACTTTAAAGGGGGCTGTGCACAGCCTCCGTATTAACGCTTTTCGAAGATGAACAAGCCGGCTCACCCGTGCTCTCCACACCGAGTGATCGCAGGGCAGGGCAGAGCTGGGCATACATGCGCCTGTAAGCTGAGCACACGTGAGCATGCGCGTTCCTCCGGCCCGTGTAAGGACAGGGTGACTGATTGCAGTGAGTGCCCGAGGTCAGCAGTCACAAATGGCAGAAAGACGCGTCCATAAGACTGCGCCTCATAGACGTGTCTCGTAGGCAATCTTCAGAAACGGACTATTAATCAGTTTAAACCATAAATCTATCAAAATCTATGTCAGAAAGGTCTGAATAGGTCAGCTTCTTCAATGCTGTATTTTTTTGCTCAATCTTCCGGCTGTCGGTGGACACCTTTGTATAGGGTGGGACGAGGCTCGTATTTATTAAAACATTCACGCAGTGGCTGTCAAGCTTACCCCAACCGAACATAGGCACACTTTACCTTTTTATAGGACGTATACTTTGAAGGAGAAAACGTTCGTTTAAGGGATGCGCCAAAGAAACCTGCACGGTTGTAAGATGCTGAACTGAACTGGAAACGTACAGCGCGTCTGGCATTTTATATAATACATATCAGTACCGCGAATTGTGAAGCCAAACCACCCATGTGCTCCTCTGCAATAAAGTTATCATGTTAACCACTATAATGGGGCCTTTGCGCAAAGCATTTATCTCGAGGCTTCATGTAAGCAGAGCTATCCTGTGATGCCTCAGTTTTGGGAATGCTCAACTCCTCGATGCTATAATTGTTAAATAAAACAATAATATAAACATAGGGGAGAATATGCATTTGTGACAAATGGTAAAACGTGACGCTTACGTTTTATAACGACACATAAGCAAAATTGCTCAGTCATCTTCTATGGAAAGATGTAAGCGAAGTCACTGTTGCAGCGGCATGGTCAGTCTCTTCAAGTTGGCCACATGGCAGAAATTAACACAGATGGCACAAGTACTCCTATTCTGCTAAGATAACTTTATTTTTGGGAAATTGATGTGCAAATAAAAAGTCCTCTTACCATCTACTCTCTCTTAACTTCTATTTTTAAAAAAGCCTTCCTTTTGGCTAGACGATGTGCACGGCGAACGGTGAAAGGAAACATGGCGCAGAATTAGCTGTTACCCACCCATTCCAGAATAGTGGTTGCGGCGGCCCTGCTGTAGAGGACAACAACACCGAGGATAAGTGGGAGGGGCTAGAGCATGGAACATTAAGCAAGCAGGAAGTTGTAAAGCATTTAAACTCACGGCAAAGAAAAAGAGCTGAAAAGGATCACATTAAACATTTTCCACTGTACGCATCAATCAGGTATTGCAGTACCTCCAGGAATGGTGCACTTCCTCAACCGGTCAAAAACAAAGTTGTTCAAAGAAAGAATACGAAGTAGCGCTTCACTAGCAAACTCTGTATAGTAGAGCTAATTCTTGTGGGACTGACTGTCTGGGGGAAAAACACGTACCTGCTAGACGATGTGCACGGCGAACGGTGAAAGGAAACATGGCGCAGAATTAGCCGTTACCCACCCATTCCAGAATAGTGGTTGCGGCGGCCCTGCTGTAGAGGACGACAACACCGAGGATAAGTGGGAGGGGCTGAAAAGTAAGTTTCAGATTTTGGAACTTTCATTAAGTAAAGAGGGCTCTTAAACTAAAACGAACCGAGTAAAGTCATATGTAACGGGCAGCCCTCCTGGGAGGTTACAAAAGTAAACAAGCGGAAGTGATCGCGTTTGCGATCAAACAACAAAGCGGCGAAAGTGAAAGTAATCAGGGCTGGGTGAGAAGGGAGGAGGAATGCAAGGGTCAAAGAGGCAGGGAGAGCGACGTAAAGCCATATGGCTGCTTTGCGCGCGTGCACGCCTCGTGCACTGTAGCTCTATGCCGGGGAAGCACTTTCAAAAATCCACTTACAAAATGTCTCAAAGAGACAGCTTTCGCTGTCTCAGCGAGACCTAAAAAGGACGTTAAAAGAAGAGATTTTGCCCAACCGAATCAAAAGATTGAGGTACCGATTAACCAGAATAAAATCTTCTAATGCTGAACAAGTGAATGAAGTGTCTAGTTAAGAAAAACCAGAAGACACTGATCAGAAACACTTGCAAGGAGCAAACAGGATAAAGAAACAGAACCAGAAGTACATGTCACCAGAATGGACATATGTGGCACTTCCTAAGATACCGGAGGAAGCAGACAGCCAAGAAAGTCTAGGAGTGACTGTGCAGGAAGTGGTTGAAGAAGAAGAAGATTCGGAAATCCTGAGAGTTATCTTGTCTGACACCAGAAAAGAAACGGATCAGGAAGTTCTGAACAAAGCTCGTGAACCTAAAGGCAAAGACGATTCATGCACGGATTGAAATGACAAAGGAAATCACAAGGAATTAAAACTCCGGACAAGACACGTGACCAGAAAGGAACCAAGTAGGCAATCAGAGTCTTAGGTTTAGAGAAAGGTAAATTGTTGAAGAAAATAGGCTAAGTCAAAAGACACTGATCATTACCGAAATGGCAAACAGAGAAAGTAGAAAACCTACATGTGGGTTTCTCCGAAGGTGGTGTAAAATGTGTTTTTATTGTACAGGATTACTAATGATTATCTGGATCATATTAGCACTAACAATTTCATTTAGAGTAACATTTTAAGATGTAGAAAAATACACCAAAAACAGAACTAATAAGGGAAAGATTGATGAAAGTCATGTTACAAAATTGGTAGATAGAACAGAACTTCACAAAGATAAGTCCATAAATGATTTTTCTAATAATGTTCTTTCAAGGTTGTTGTACGAGTATGTAAAGACCATGGAGGTTAGGGACTGCTACGTCTGCATGCAATTACCTGCATCTGTGTCAGAAGGTGTCACTTATCATCACCTTCCTTTGACATATGAGATAACTTGTAGGGCCATATTATCAAGGACGGAGTTAAAATTATCGCCACTTTAGCGGCAGAAAACTGCAGCTAAAGCGGCAATAATGGGCTCGATAATATGCCCTTGTGAATTCCCATAGAAGCCCATGTTCACACAGGAACATGGGCTTCTATGGGAATTCATAAGGGCATATTATCAAGCCCCTTATCACCGCTTTAGCGGCAGTTTCCTGCCGCTAAGGCGGCGATAATTTTAACTCAGTTCGTGATAATATGGCCCATAGTGTCTTAGCTAGTTTGTTTTATAAGACAGGAAAATTAGAATACTATTACACTGACGTAGATAATGTTTTCTCACAGATACCTGTAGTTCCTGAACTAAACAAGGTGATTCCTGGTAGAACATTAGGTGAATTTTTCCTGCAAACAAGAGAGTTAACTTTAGAAGAAGTGTTTAAGAATAATCTTACTTTTAGTTTGAGAAAAGAAGAGAAAGCCTTCCTGGACATGGTTGAGGAAAGGAGAGTTATGATGCAAAGGAAGGTGTCTGGGGAAAAGATGGAAACAACATTTTGGGATGTTGGAACGGAAAATCATTTAAAGGGAGAAAAAATCCAGCAATGGCTTTAGATTGGCCCCAGAAAGGGAAATTGTGCATCAGTAGAGATAATACTGTCTATGATAATTATTTTGTAGGTGCAAGTGAATGCCATGACTTATATAAAATCATGGGAGGATGGGGATTTAAAGGAGGAAATGATCCGGTATTCCCTGGAATATATTACATCTGTGGGAACAGAGCTTATTATAGGTGACCGGACCACTGGTATGGGACATGTTACCTAGGCCTAGTCTTCCCAAAAATATTTCATGTGGAAAGGGTAGAGGACGGTTTGCACAAAATAGGTAGGCAACTAACACATATAAGGAGGGAAAGTTGTTCAGAAATTATAGGTGATAATTTTGGAGCACTGATACCAGCAGTTGGAATATCTCTGAATGCGCATAAAATGAGAAAATTGTCTACAGTTGTGGATCATTTATCATCCAGCACCGCTGGAGGGTTCTTAATGGTGAGTACCGAAATGGTTGCCATGAGAGGAGCTATGATTATGCAAAATCGACTTCCCTTGACATTATATTGGCCAAAGAGGGAGGAGTATGTGGAATGCTGAAATTGCAACATTGTTGTACTTACATTCCTGACGAAAGTCAAAACCTAAAGAAGTACATTAAGAATATAACTGATTTGCATGAATAAATTGTTCCACTGGAGGTTGAAAGTGTTTGGGAAAAACTTGGTAAGAGTTTTTCTACTATTGAGAATTTATTAACAAGATTAGGTAGTTCCTTTGTGGGTAAAATACTGATACCTGTGACCTTTGTGATTATATTAGTGTTAATATTGAGATTAGGATGTGTGTGCATAAAAAGAAGAAAATTACACAATAAGATAAAAAGAGAAATTAAGAAAAGAAAAGAGAAGGAAATAAGAGAAAGAGCGATAGAAGATATAGAATTAGAAGAGTTGCAAGAAAACATGTACAAGAAAACAAAAGAGAATGATATGGGAAACGCTATGATGTAACCTAACAATTGCAAGGGAACTGAGGGGCATATGTATCAAACTATTTTGTATTCGCAAACGCTGCGAATCGCAAAAAAACAGCGTTTGCGAATACAAAATCGCAAAAGGAGATGTATGAGGCATTTCAGCCTCGCAATCTTAAGGAATCGCTAAATTTGCGATTTCTTAAGTTTGCGTAAGCATTTAAGAAATCGCAAATTGCAATTTCTAAAATGCAATGTAACACGCACCCAAGTTGTGTGATTTCTCCTTAAGAAATCGCAAATTACCACCAACTTCAAGTTGGTGGTAAATTGAGATTTCTTTAAAATATGCACTTTTTTTGCATATTTCAAAGTGCCTTGTGGTGCACATACATGCCCTTAGGGCATGTATGTGCGCCATATGTGCACACATGCTGATTTCAGGGGTGCATCAGGGTGTCATCATGACACTCTTGCACCTTTGAAAATATTCTCAATTTGCGATTAGCAAATAGCGATTCGCAAATTGGGAAGGACTTCCCATTCATTGCTATGGGCCTCCTGGCCCATAGGAATGAATGGGAAGGTATTCCTTAATTGCGATTTCGCAATTTGCTAATCGCAATTAAGGAATTTTAAGAAATCGCAAAATTTGTGCGATTTTTTTAAATACATCCCGTTTTGCAATTCTCAAAGAGCGATTTTCAAAAAATCGCTATTTGAGAATCGCAAATGGAGATGTTGATACATATGCCCCTGAGTAACCATTTCCGTAGAAAAATTTAGAAAATTTAGTGATTAGTGGTAATGTTTAAAATCACCAAAGGGGGATTGATGGAGCAGGTGAAACAAATTTGTCTACCTCCTCTGTTTTGCATGAAATTAATTACGTAATTTTTCTAAAATTAACTCGTATTAATTAGTTTGAAGTAAGACATCACTAACCAACATTTACACCTTGATAAACACAAGATACACGTGGGACTAAAATGCAATTTGCATGGCAGAACAACTAAGTAATTAACTATGGTACGCAAACTAACTTAGATTGTGGCGAAATAGAAAATTGCATGATTTATGTTGCTTTTGTGATGGTCTGTGCTTTCAGTACTGCAGAATGGTGAGTATTGTTCCTTTAAATGTTGCTACAAGCTAGGAAAATACTAAAATACATTGGTATTAGTGTGGGATTAAACATTAGAATCTTCATTTCTATATTTTAATTACTGTTATGTCTGTTTTTGCTTAAGTTGGCATTCGGGCCTACTAGGCCGCAGTACTTAAAATGGAGGTTCTATGAAGCCGCCGTCATGTGAGCGCGATGACTTCTGCCCAGAATCGTATGGCTCTGGACATCTCCAAGTGATCCCAGCTCTGCAACATTGTGTTCCTTGTCAAGGATAGGAGCATGGAGGGTTGCCAAGTGATGGACGGTGTGAACCACCAAGGGGACAATGGAGGACCTGTATAAGGATGCTTGCTTGTTATTCAAACATTACTTTCGGAACTTTCGCCTGTGAACCGAATGGATATTGTACATTTTGCGCTTTGCTATGCCAAGTCTCATGGAAAACCAGTCGGTCCTGGGAAACTTTTGAGAAATTACAAGTTAACCCCGGACTGTCCAATCGAAACATTTCTCTACCCTTAAAATGTTGCATGTTAAACTGAAGTAAGAGGGAAAGAGGGTATTAAATACCCTCATCCGCCAAAGGGGTGTGGTTCATCAGGCTGATCTTCCATGGCGTTGGGTCTACGTTGAGCTGATGAAGATTTCCATGGTTTACCTTGGGTTTCTTTGATTTTCGGGAAGTTATTTCATCTGATGGTTTGCTGTGGGTCGGACAGTTTATCCCGGAGATTATAGCAGAGAATTTGGATAATTCTCAGTGTGATCGGAGGGTCACCAACGTTTGATATTTGGTAACTATTAAATGCATTTTCTAAATCTATGCTTATTTACCAAAGGTTCGATTTTTCCCTTTAAAGAAGCCGAATTTATGTTATGATCTCTAGTGCCTAAATGCTAATGCAGAGCAAATTATTATTAGATAAACAAATTTGGATTAATAAGAAATTAGTTTGTGATACTTTAATTGAGTACAGAACTTAATCAAATGTTTCCTAAGCTTTAATTGTGTTTTAGCTGGCTCTAATTCACCATCAACCAGTCCAACTAATTGGTCCGTCGACCAAGTGGTGGAGTGCCTTGATGTTAAGGACAGGATTCTATAGGTGCAAATAATATATGTATAATGTAAAGAAATATAATCCTGATAGGAAATAAGGTACCCACATGTCCAGTGCTTTTCTCCTGTGTCCAGGATTTGAATGAGACGAGTGCGTGTTGGTGTTATGGGCCCCACCAATGAATGAGTGTATGGATGAGTTGTTGTGATGACGAGTCTGTGACATAGGGAGAATATGTAAATTTGTCCTTTACGCTGGAGCAGAGGCACAAAGTAAAATGCGGCTACATTCCTGAAGCCACCACCACCGTTTGACATAGTGAAGAAATGGAACATTGGTGCAAGATGGACTGCATGAAGTGAAAGGTTTGATGACTTTATAGATACACTAGTAGAAGAAGATGAGAAGAAAATCATTAAATACTTGAAAAGCTGTGCCAGTGGTGGAGTGAAAGAAGTGCTAAAGAAATTCTGACAAACTGATGCAACATCGTACCAAAAGATAAAAGAAGCGTTGGGGGCCAAGTTCAATCCAATGCTGAATGTTTACTATGAAAAGTACTCGAATAAGCATGACAACAGGCTGCTGAAAAAATTGATTGAGTTTGTTGAGAGACTTGATGCACTTATCAAACACTGTAAGTTCTGTGATTTTGATGATGAAGACGCCATGCACATCAGATTCATTGATGGCCGTCTTTCAGATTCCTTGAAGAGACACATGTTGTGAGAGACACTCAGTTTAGAGATAATGCTAATGGATGCAAGGTCAGAAGAATAAGCAGATTGACCAGCTGCTGATATGGAAGCAGGAACATCATGTAATGAATCAGTGTTGATCCTAAAAAGCAAGCATAAGCACAAAATAGATGCATACAAGTCAACGACTCCGAAGAAGAAAAATCTATGCTTCTGATGTGGGTTTTTGTTTCCCCTTGAAGGCAAATGTTCAGCCATAGGATGGATATGCGAGGGCAGCAGGAAAGAAAACCATGTCATAATGGTCTGCAAAGCGAACGAGACACCAAATGCATCAAAGCGAGAAGAGGAAATGGACACCAGAAGGTTCCAGAAGCATTCTCTCCACGGCCTCAAGGACAAAAGTCAACATCAGTTACAAAAAGTAGAAACTGAGCACAGTTGATCATCAAGTTCATCATATAAAGGCTCTTCAACATAATTATCAAGCGCAAGAGAAGAAGACTGATGTGGATTGATGATATTGACTAGGGAACGACATCCACATGTAGGATGAGATGCTTGCAAAAAACAGCAAAAGTCAAAGAAGAGTCACCAAACAAAGCAACAAAATAAATTTGGTCACTTTCCTAAAATTACATTAACGGTGAACGGCTGCACCATAACCTTCATCATAGACAGTGGTGCATCGATTAACATTATGCAAGAAGAAAAGTTCAACAGCCTATCTCCTGTGCCATGTCTTACCCTGACAATCACAAAGATGTACATGTGGGCTGCTTCTAAACTGTTACAGAGTCAAGGGTCATTTGCAGCAACCATGCGACATAAAACAATGTCAGTGCAAGTGCCAATTCATGTCCTTCAGGGAACTTCATCTAGAGTGTGCCTGCTTAGGTTTGCCAATGCTGCTGAAATGGGGCTGATATCTCTCAACTACAACCTCCGTGCTCAGTCTGAAATTGTCAGACAGTTCCTGTCATTGTTCTATGGCCTAGAAAGACTCAAGAAAATGAAAGTGCAACTTCATATTAATGTGGACATTCACCTTTTTGCCCAACAGCACCATGGAGTTGCTTTTCACTTACTAGAAACTGTTGAGAAAGAACTAGAAACACTGTTGAAGCATGACTTCATTAAACGCTCAACTGCTCCTACACCGTGGGTTTCGCCCATAGTTGTGGTGCCAAAAACTGACAGTGGAGGTGCAGTGTGCATTTGTGTTGATATGCACCAGGCCAACAAAGTAATTGAGAGAGAAAGACATCCTGGTCCCCGCAGAGCGGACATGATCATGCAGCTGAATGAAGCCAAAGTCCTCTCCCATCTGGACCTGAACAAAGGATACCATCAACTCGAGTTGGAAGAGAATTGTAAGTACATTACTTCATTACTACATGACAAAAGATTGAGATTTGGAATAACTTCGGCTACAGAGATATTTCAGGATGGTATTCGCAGATTAATTCAACATGTTACACTTGCTTTCAATTAGTGATGACATACTGGTATTTGGGACAACACAAACGGAGCATGACAAGGCTCTTGCAGAAGTGTGCCAGTTACTTGCTGATGCAGGTCTCACCATGAATGCAGAAAAGTGTGAGTTTCACAAAACCCAACTAAAATTCTTTGGGCACATATTCTCTGATGGTGGAATGACTCCCGGCCTGAATAAGGTGCAAGCACTGTCATCTACATGCCCTCCACAAGACGTATCATGCTGCAATCCTTCTTAGGCATTGGCAGTTATTGCTCAAGGTATATTTGTGACTTCGCTACAGTGAGCACCCCATTGAGAGACGTAACAAAGCAGAATGTTCCATTCCAGTGGTCTGATGAATGAAACCAACGTTTCAAAGAAATAAAACATGCGATTGAGAATGCAACTGAAGTGGCCTATTTTGACCCCAAGTTACATACTGAGATCACAGTAGCTGTGATCCTATTGGGGCTGGGAGCAATCCATACTCAACAAAATGACCATTCAAATGCCCAGAGATACATTGTGGACTATGACAGTCGAAGCCTGACTCAAACAGAACGTGTCTAATCTTAGTGGGAGAAGGAGAGTCTGAGCCTGTGAACATTCTCATGTGTTTTTATAAGGAAAATTATCCACTATCATCACAGACTACCAGGTGTTGATGACTATCTTTGGAAACCTGAAATCTAAGATGCCCCCTCACGACGAGAGGTGGGGGTTGTGACTGCAAGCGTATGAATATGTGATTGTACACAAGCCGAGGAGAGACCAAAAGCCTGCAGATTACTTTTCACAAGTGGTGCTTCCTTGCCACTGTTCAACATCCAAAGCACCTGAAGAGTATCTCAATTTCATTTTAAGGCCCAGCACACCAGGAACTCTATCCCTTAAACAGATTATTGCTGCTACCAACGCAGATAAAGCCATTCTCATCCTCAAAGAACTCATTACAACACAATCTTAAAAGAAAATTATTCGACTCTTTGCTGATGATGATGAATTTAAAAAAATTCAAAAATGTACAGGATGAGCTATCCATCACTCAAGAGGGTATTATCTTTTTTAAGCTTGTTTTTATTGCATTTTTCAACAAAGTATACAAAAAGAAGAATGAAGAGCATTTTGTTCTCATAATGCGGATTACATGAAACATGAAATGATAGTTACCAACAGACATTTGTCCACATAGAGAGCTGTTAGTTTCCACAATCATTAAATTTAAAACAACAATACAAGGTCATGTAACAAAGTTAGTTTGACAGTCCTAGACCACCGTACCAGCTAGCTAGTCTAACTATCCCTTCAGCCTGTGCAATGTTTCAATCAGTAAGTTCCGGATGTGATAACAATTAGGAGCGGAGTGGCTGCCAAAGGTTCCTGAGGCGAGAGGCAAGTAGAAGCAAGGAGGCATATACATCACAAGTCGCATCGCAACACACCATGTCCTTGATCCATGCCTTCTCCGAAGGCAGCGTAGTCCCTCCCCAATTCAGAGAAACCTGCAGTTTAGCCAGCACTAGCACAATAGCAGTGAAGCGCCTTATCACTCAACTCAGCGGAAGTACATATCCTAATAGGGCAAGCAGGGGTGTATGTGTGAGAGTTCAACCTCAACCATCTGTTCAAGATGCCCAAACACTACCTGCCAATAGGCCAGCACCGCGGGGTAGTTCCACGCCAAGTGGATAAAATCAGCCTGCGCCGCCGCACATCTCTGACACTGATCAGACTTTGTGCGGTCCTTTTTGGCAAGCAACACTGGAGTACCATAGATTCTGTGATTCTGTATAAATACTTAAAATGCAAAAGTTTGTGTTTATAATTATTAGACACTAGGCGAGTCTATTCGTAATAATAAGCCCACATTTTGTCAGTCATAGGGTGTGCCAGGTCCCTCTCCCAGGCTTCACGAGAACCACCACCCATCATCGGCCGGGCGACTGCGCCTGTCGATATAGTCTGGAAACTAAGTGCACGCCATCCGCAGCTGCAATAATTGTTGTTAATGGGGGAAGTTCTATAGGTTCCCAAGTTTCAGGATGAAGCACAGTGGCCAGTGCGGACCGCGTTCTGTGTACAAGAAAGCAGTCAAGCATGCTAACATCTCAGTCCGCTGTCAAATCCGACACCGTACGCAACTGGCCATCCCTGAACATACTGCTCATATTGTGCATTTTACAGCTGCTGAGTACCCACTGCATCCTTGTTTCGGTAGTGGGTGCTATCCAGGGGTTGTGTAAAATCGGTAAGCGTGGAGAATAAAAGTGCTCAGCCCCCAGATATCTCCGTAGGCATTCCCAAGTCCAGCTCGGCGTTTGTAGGGTGTGAATCTCGGCTGGAGTTCTCTTAAGCCCGCGCAGGAGGATAGTGGAGAGTGTATAAGGATGGGCTTGCGTATTCTCAGGCTTCAGGAATTGAAGGCGTGCGGCTGGGTAATACCAATAGTAAGCGTAGTGCGCCTGCGCCACTCAATAGTACAAATAAAAATCAGGTACACCGAATGAGAGTCTTCCAACCCACTCGCGCCTGTCTCCCCACCCAGATCAGACGGGTCAGCATCCCTCTAAGTAACTGTGAGCGGGATAGGTATGTTAAAAAAAAATACAAGAACCTGGGCAACACAACCATCTTAAGTATTGCAATGCGACCAGCTATCGATAAGGGCAATGTAATCCAGCGGTCTATTTGTTCAGATAGTCGATCAATGGCTGGGCCGTAATTTAACCGCACTACTTCTGAAGCCATGCGGTGTATAGCAATCCCAAGGTATCTGGGGGGTTCTTCACACCATTGCAGCAGAAACTCCAGCATAAAGAGTGTGGTGGCATCAGTCAAAGGGAATATTTCGGATTTCTTCCAGTTAATGACCAGTCCGGAGAAGACTCCAAACCTGACCACTTCTCTCATAATAGGGGGAAGATTTAAAACCGACTCTGTAACGAATAGAAGAATATCATCCGCATATAAGGACGCAAGTAAAGAGCCCTGATGGAACCCTATTCCCTGCTGTAGGTGCCATTCCTGCAATGCCTCAAGACCGGGTCCAATGCGATAATAAAAAGCAGGGGCGATAGCGGGCATCCCTGCCGGGTGCCCCTAGATAGCGTGAATCTATCGGATAATACTCCATTTATGCGTAGTTGTGCAACTGGGTTGGTGTACAGAAGGCGGACCAGTGGCCGGAAATTTTGGGGGAAGCCACGCTTACTTAACGTCGTATGCAAAAAATCCCACTCCAGGGAATCAAATGCTTTTTCAGCATCTAACAAAATAGCCACGACTGGGAGTTCAGGGTTGATTTGGTTGATGACTGCGAATAACATACGCAAATTTACCGATGTGGACCTGTTCGGCATAAATCCTGACTGAAAAGGGGTGATCATTTGTCCAATTGTAAGCGAGATACGTGTGGCCAGCACTTTTGCTAATATTTTATATTCCTGATTGAGGAGGGATAGCGGCCTATACGAGGCACAGTTATCAGCCAGCTTACCCAGCTCCAAGAGTAAAGTTACTATCACCTTGCGCATAGTAGGGGGAAGCTCACCCGATTCCAACGCTTCAGCGTATACCTCAAGTAGCTGTGGGACAAGTTGTTCTTTATAAAATGTGATGGTGAGCCCATCCATGCCAGGGGCCCGTGAGCCCTCCAGGCCATTTATGGCCTCAATAATTTCATCTGCACCAATGGGTGAGGCGAGGAACTCCTGCAGTCCCCTCTCTAGCTACACCATCGCTATTTCATTTAGATTCTCTGTCAGCTATTCACCAGATGGTGGTGAGCATCTTGTGTAGTATGACAAGAAGCATTCTTGAATGTCGGCGCCATCCATGACATGGTCACTATTCAGATCCCGCTGCCTCGTAATGTATGTAGTTTGATGTCTGGGGGTGAGTAAACACGCAAGAGTGTGCCCTGGTCTCTTTCCCTCCCCATACACCCAGGCACAAGCGTATTTTCCCAAGTAGGTTGACTCCCATTGCGCCAGCTCTTGGAACTCTCTCAGTAACCTAGCACGCCGATGTAACGGAGCCAGTCCCATGCCAGTCAACGACTGGGCATCCAATTCCTGGAGTTCCCACTCAGTGGCATCGAGCCCCGGCGGATTGTGCGGAGGACCCCAGCCTGCTTGGCGATACAAATACCCCTGATAAACACCTTAAATGACTCCCACAGGGTGGCGTAGCGAGGCACTAAGCCTGTATTTATCCAAAAGTATTCCACAATTGCGTCTTGCATTTCACTCCTAAAAACGGTATCCAGTAGAGCTTCAGCAGGGAAGTACCAGGCCCCAGATGGACGCTCAACAGCGGGTAAAACAAGCGCCAGTAGAACCAGCGAATGATCCAAGAGAGTATGTGGCAGGTGGTCCACCTCCTGTGTGTTAATGAGCAGATCAGAGGTGACATACCATTGATCTATCCAGGACCAGCTATCATGTAGTGCTGATTAAAATGAGTACCCCCGAGCAGCCCGGCACCGATCCGCCAGGTTGTGTGCATTGATTAATGCCTGAAGTTCCCTTGTGGAGCAAGGTTTAGTGTTGTATCCAGTGCCAGTGGTGTTCACCCCAGGCTGCAGCGTGACATTAAAGTTCCCACCAAATATTATGGAATCAATTGGAATGGCAGTAATGTGGGCTGAGATATTGGCAAATAAGTTTCGAGCATCCACATTAGGAGTGTAAACATTGATAAAAAGCAGACACTGTGCACCTATAGATCCTGCTACTAGCAGATACCGGCACTCTGGATCTTTGATCACAGTTTGGGTGATGAACGGGAGTGATTTACGAATTAGTATGCAAACTCCCCGGGAATAGGTACTATACCCAGCGAAGAATCGATTGTCTCCCCAGGCAGTTGCAAATCTGTTGTCAGTTTTCGGGGCATAGTGGGTCTCCTGCAGCAATGCAACATGAATGTTATGCCTAGTCAAATTAGCAAGTACCTGTCATCCCTTACGTGGGTTGGATAGTAACCTGACATTCCACGTCATGCAGTGTAATTCAAACCTCCAGGCCGCCCGCCCGCCCCCACTAATACAAGTTAATTTCTATGCGGATCAATATAACAGTGTGGGTATGGTGGGATAGCCAGGGGTCAGCATTGTTCTTGACCTGTGAACCAAAAAGCAAAATAAACACAATCAACCGGAACTCCCTCCCATCCACATCAGATATCCACCCAACCTATATCCGGTGAATACCAAAACATTTAGCTTTAATAAAACAAGTAAATCAACGAAATAGTCTCAAACCAAATACGAACTGTAGGAGAACTCCTAAGGGGGCAGCAATGTCGTGAGCAAACCACGAATGACTGTAACAATATAACATCTATTATATGCAGCTGCAGTCATGAGAAAAGCATAACACAAGCACATCTCTAATGGAATAATAAACATGAAGAAAAGGCAACACATAGGCCACTGTAAAAAGGATTACTAAGTTTGCACCGAAGCCCATTGTACTTCAAGGAGGGGTGGAGCGTCTAAGTACTTATCTCATGCCCCATCCCAAGCATGTGTCTATTTTCCAGGTGAAGCGGCTCTGCCCACTTTGTGACATTTCCAGAGTTCTATTGCTTTCGCAGGCGTATTAAAAGTAAGTGTTTTACCGTTGTGCTGGACACGTAATCGTGCCGTGTACAACATGGCATAGCAGACATTTTCATTCCTCAATGTTTACTTGACATCTTGGAATTTACGCCTGGCTTCCTGTACCATGGGCGTGAAGTCCGGGTAGAATGAGATTTTCATTCCCTGGTATTGTAGATTTTCTGTCTCTCTGGCCTTTCTCAGTGCAACATCTCTGTCATCGTAGTTCAACAAACGTGCAGTTACAAGACGGGGAGCAGACCTTGTGGGCCAGGGAACGATGAGCACGCTCCACCGCAAATGTGGCTGAAAAACTGTCTCTGCCGAAGAAGTCAGTCAGCACCCGCTCTACAAATGCCTCCATGTTCCATACAGTGTTGGTGCATTCTGCAATCCCCGCAATTCCCAAATTATGGTGGCGTGATGGTGCTTCCTGATCCTCTGCCTTTGCCGCTGTTGTCTTCAGAAGACATATCCTCAGTATCAGAAATGTGTCTCTCAGCAGCTTCTTTGTGGGCCTCATGTTGCAAAAGGCGGCCATGCATGCCATCCATCCGCATGCCCAGTTCATCGAAGTGGGCATCTATGGCCTTAAACCCAGCACGTAGCTCGGCCATTATTGCAGCAGCTCCCTCCGCCATAGCGCCACCAGTCACCGGAGGGTCTGCTCGCTCAGGGGTGTCATCGAGCAGCGCCTCCTCTTTGCTTTCTTTCCTTTGAGTCTTAGATGTATCAAAGGTTAGCTGACTTTATTTAGGGCTACTCTGACCCATACTGGCCAATTATGTGCAAGGGTAAAAATAGTCACCAATTCTCTCCGGCATGCACTATTGTGAGGCGTAGTGCACCAGGGGTAGGAAGGTCACCACAACCCCCTCGCTCCACAGCTTAGGATTACAGATACAGGCCGCAATCAACTCCATCACCCCTCGGCTGTAATTGAATTGTATATGGAAGTGGCTATTCCTCAGGTATACATTATAACACACTGCATCTATTTCATCCCCAACGGGGGCCATGGGGACTCACACTGACACACCGCCCATCAAATGTCCTCTATAAATGTTCATTATTGCCCTCAATGCGGAGGGGGCAGCCGGACCCAACCGCAGTTCGACTAACGCGCCTCTCTCATTTCAGGCGCACCTTCGAGCTACTGAGGTGATAGGGGGATCCCGCCCTCCAGCGCAGAACTCACCGTATTACTCAGCGTCAGTTCCGCCATATGCGGACCTCCCGGGTTGCGCTGTTGCAGTCCGCAGATCACCTGGCTCAAGTGATGCTTGCAGCTGCTCCCGACAGCCACAGCCCTGCCCTCAGGCTCACTCGGGACCCCTGACATTGCGGGGCCTCCGAAGGCCACATCAGGCCGTGGCCGCGAGGAAGCCGCTTCGGGTGTCTTGGGGCTACTTCATCGCCCCTGCAGCTCTCCCAGCATGCCCGCTGGTCCCGGCCCACTGTTGCTGCATTAGAGGGACCGCGCATGTCTCACCAGAGCGTCCATATTCAGCTTGCACATCGTGGCTGCTCGGGAGCTTCTCGGTCAGAACACCATCTTGATGTCTGACCAGGCCACGCCCCCTGAAGAGAGAGGGTATCATCTTGAGGAGCTTGAGAATCATCATACCTGAGAGCCTGAGACAGCAAGTCATTGAAATAGCCCATGAAGGACATCGTGGCATTGCAGCCACCGAAAGAGCCCTAAGAGACCGAGTGTGATTCCCTTGCCTAGAGGAAATAATTAAAAGAGCTGAAAGTGTGCAACCTTTGTAATTGCTTATCCTCCAAGGTGATGCAGCACCCACTGACAATGTCTGACCTTCCTGCGCATGCCTGGGAGAGAGTTGCAGTTGATATCTTTGGGCCTCTAGTAAATGGATACCATGTCATGGTAGACATTGATGAATATTCGTGTTTACTTTTGGTTGCAGTCTTATGATCAACAACCCATGACAAACTTATTGAGCAGCTTGATGGCATCTTTGCAGCGCGCGGCATCCCCACTATGCACACATCTGATAATGACCCGCCTTTCAAAAGCAAAGAATTCAAGGAGTTACTTGTTTGGCTCAAAGTAAGGCATCAAAAGTGTACACCTCTATAGCCCCAGGCAAATGGTGTTGTTGAACGATTTATGGGCACGCTCTAGTGGTAATTCAGAGACCATCTATGGAGGGAAATGAACTAAACCAAGCCATGTGTCAAGCCGTTCGTGCCTATTGATCAACTCCCCACTCCACCACTGGTGAGAGTGCTGCCACCTCGCTATTTGGGAGAGCCATAAGAAGCAAACTACCACAATGGACATCAGACCGATGTTCGTGTCGCAGACACTTCTCAAAAGTGCAAAATGAAAACATATGCTGGTCAGCAGCGACACCCCTGAAAACAGTTTTAGATAAAAGGGGCTGAGTACTGGTCAAACAGAAACGGAAGCGGAAAACGGACACTACATTTGCTGTCGACTCTTTGAGGGTTATAACGTGCAAACGACACATGGTGACAGCGCATCATCCCGGAAAGTCCATCCAATGATACTCGTGATACGTTAAACATCTTCCACAATGTTCATCAGCTCCTGGGATCACAATCGAGGTGACCCCATCCTTACTCAATACCGTTCAGTTGGCTCTCATTTAGGTTTACTCACACACAAATGTTAACACACACAGAAACATTTTCTCTCACAGACGCACACTCACACTCACTTTTAAAAAGCTCTCACCCACAAGCACACATACCACATACAATTAAAACCATTGTTGCTTACCCCAGCTGCCACCATAGAGCCTAAGTGTGCTCCATTTTTGTCACACTTATAGTGACTAACACAATATTATTCACTATTATTATGCTGAAAAACAGGCAGACAATAAGGAAAACAGAGCCCCGATGTTTTCTTAGCACGATTTGGCTCCGCCCCCTAATGCCAGGGGTCACAAATGCAGTGCCAGGGGTCGCAAGTGGAAAGCCAGGGTTCGCAGCTGCAACCCCTAGCGACCCCTATGTGATGTACATGGTTGCAACTAGAGGTAACAGTTGCGAAAAGGTACTCAAATACCATAAAGTATGAAGTTAGACGGGATAAATATCTCCGAACATGCAGTGTAATAGGTTTAAAATTGTTGGCTCCACTTCTTACATAATAGTGAGGGAAAATACGTGTGTGGGCTTATACATTCTTAGATCTTTGAAGATCTACAATCCTGGTGAGAACAATCCTTCTGGGACCATGGCAATGAAAAGAGTTTTTGTCCTACTTTAAAACATAACAAATTGACAGTGGCCTAATGTGCTCATTGTACATGGCCCCAGCGTTGACAAGTGTTGAATGTCAGGGAAGTCCATTTACAGGTAAAAATATGTCAGTGAAAATTACTAGGTAAGACCACCACAGCACCAGTACACCAGAGTAGTCACAAATAATCTCTGTTTTTGATTGCAGCGCCTGGCGTAGATAGACGTCTTCCTTCTGCCTTGCTTGCCTTGGCTCCTAAATGTTCCTGTTTTTATAGTGTTACAAACTAGTCTTCAGTTTGGTTGTATCACTAACATTTCTGTTACCATTCCCTTTACAGTTATTTATTGCACAACATTATTTTTCATATCGTTTTTGTTGGACAGGCCTCACAGACGGCTCGCGCCCTCCCCGCTCGACAAGGCCAGGACTCCGGGCCACCTGGCATAACCCCGCGACAAGCACCTGTACCCTGTCCCCCGACGGACCCTCTGCCCTCGGACCCCTACTCATCACGGGGTCCAGCCCCACCGGCTTTCCCGGCCGGGTCAAGCCGCCATCTTGGACCCTGTACCACGCGGCCGCCTGGCCTCCCCTCGACCCTAACCCCGGGCCTGGCCGGCCCCGACATCCCGGCACCACTATCCACCCAGGAGGTGAGCGGACCACTTGGCAGGTCAATGGGAGACCGAAGTGTCAAGGGCTCTCCCCCGCCAGGGGCCGATCGCTCCCAGCTCCCCCAGGCACTGGCTCCACCCCCTGCTGGGTGTCTGGACACCTTCATCCCGGACCCTCCGACCTCCAAGTGCGAGGGTCCGGACATCAAAGGGCATCAGCCCTATAACTGAGGCAGCTCCGGAGCAGGAAGGCAGTTGTATCCTGGAGTCGAGAGACACCGAGTGAACTCAACCCTGACGGTCTACTGGCGCTGCCGTAGCCCGCTCTTGTGAACCATCGTCCTGCCTGCTGGCGCTGCCGCGGCCTTCTGCAACAGTCATCTTCCTGGGACCTGCTGGCGCTGCCGCGGCCCGTTGTACCGACCATCCTCACCGGGACCTGCTGGCGCTGCCGCGGCCCTCTGCAACCTTCATCTTCCTGGGACCTGCTGGCGCTGCCGCGGCCCGTTGTAACGACCATCCTCACCGGGACCTGCTGGCGCTGCCGCGGACCGTTCATCTTCCAGGGACCTGCTGGCGCTGCCGCGGCCCGTTGTATCGACCATCCGCACCGGGACCTGCTGGCGCTGCCGCGGCCCATACCACCTAACCACCAAGCTCGAGGATTGTGAGCTCATCACCATCTCATCCGAATTACCTGATTGGTAAATAGACTGTCCCGCTACCCCCTTCCCTACCTTACGAGACTCTAATCGAGGGGACCCCTGAGTCCAGACCTCCTTGTACCATTGTACCGTACCTTAAATAAGTGCCTATAAAGATCACTGAACCTTATCCGTGTGTGGTATTTGTCTGTGGGGGGGGAGTTACTTGTCTGTACGATCGCTGGAGACGGCTCTCCCCGGAGACCTCTCCTCCTGACCCCGGCCGACCCTCCCGGTCCGTCTACCTTTTCTAACATTGGTGGCAGCGGTGGGATCCGAATCAACGCGTAATCGTACAGAGAGTAGCTCACCCCACGACAAAGCACGATGTCGACCAAAGATAGCAGCTCCACCGAGAAGTTCCAAATGGAGAAACTAGAGGAGTACAACCACCGCGAACTGAGACAATTTTGCATAGAACTTGGCATTGCTACCACTGGCCTGAGTACCAAGGATGACCTAAAGCACGCCCTTGAGTCGTGGACAGAAACGGGGGTCGCAAGACCCTCCGACCAAAGCAGCGTCACACCAGACCAAAACAGCGTTACACCAGAGGGGAACGCCACGACTCCCGAGGAGCGGGGAACGGGCCTCTCACCGGAGGAGATACGAGAAAGAGACAGAGTCAGACTGCACGAATTAGAGATGGCACGACTCAAGATGGATGGGGAGCTCAAGTTAGCTGAACAGAAACTCAACCTCGAGCATATGCGGATTCGAGAGGAGCGAGAAGAAAAACAGAGACAGAGAGAGCTGGAAGAGAAAAAGATAACGCTCGAGCACGAGCGCCAATTGGCAGAGATAGAACTGCGCAAACAGCATAAGGACTTGGGGGTGCCTGAAAGACCGCACACCCCGGGACCAACTGAGAAAAAAGTTCACATCCCCAAGGATGTGGTCCGCGAGTATGTCCGAGAAGACGACATACAACAATGGTTTAAGGCCTATGAGATCGCAATGACCTCCCACCGGATCGACCGGAGTGATTGGGGAGCCGGACTTTGGGGGAGATTTATCAACGAGGGTCGCGATGCCCTGCTGCAGCTCCCCGATCACCAAATGTCGTCCTACGACCACATGAAGGCTGCCCTCCTCACCCGCTACGGCCTCACGCCCGAGATGTACCGCCAGAGGTTCAGGGATTGCACCCGGATCCCAGGTACCACTTGGGTGGAATACGTGAACTATTTCAGCCGGGCCTTCGAGGGTTGGATCAAGGGAAGTCAGGTCACCACCTACGAACAGCTCTTCAACCTCATGGTATGGGAACACCTGTCAAACAACTGCTTCGTCGAGCTCCGGCAGCACCTACTCGACAGTAAGCTGACTGACCCCCGGCAGCTCGCCGCCGAAGCTGACCGGTGGGAGAGCACCCGAGTGGGCCGGAAAGGGCCACACGACCAGAACAGAAGCAACCAAGGCCAGCACCGTCCTCGGGGAGGAGGAGGAGGCCAGGGGCGGGGGAGAGACGCCCTACCAGCAACAACCGTGGCCCGCACCCCGCCGCCGGCCGGCCGGGGCAACCCCCCGTTGCGGCCTGGGTACCGAGCCAACGTCACGTGCCACAGATGCCAGCGACTAGGCCACTACGCCAACGATCCGAACTGCCCGCTGAACCAAACGCCCAAGCCCCGCCAGGTAGCTGCCGCTGCCCTGGGGGAGGAGCAGTCGTTGGAGGGTCCCGAGGAGTGTGAGTCGGACCAGCAAGGGTGGGAACCGGCCGCCATGGTCCTGGCATGCTTAGGGGGAAGAGACATGGTTCCGCGGGCTCCCCTACCCGCCAACACCAGGAAATACGGTCAGTGGGTGACCATTAATGGACAGAGAGCTGAGGCCTTGTGCGACACCGGCGCCAGCGTGACGGCCGTCCGCTGTCACCTGGTGAAGCCCGAGCAGATCTTGCCGAACATTCTCTGCCCCGTCCGCTCGGCAGATAACTCTGAAAGCATGTGCAAGATGGCCTGCGTCCCATTTGAATGGGGAGGGGTCTCCGGCCTACTGAAAGTGACGGTCCGGGACGATGCCCCCGTGGACTGCCTCCTGGGGAATGACCTCGAGAGTTCCCCGTGGGCCACCGTCGAGAGAAGAGAGCACTTGGGGATGCTGGGCCTCCCGGACTGGGCCTGCATAACCACCCGATCCATGGCCGGCCGGGCCGCCCCCCGATCAGAAGAAACCGAATGGCCGGCACCTCCGCCCCCGGTTGCCCCCGTAGAGGACAACGGCGAGGCCGACCTCCCAGACCAGGCCCCCGAAGAAAACGCGCAACCCCAGGACCTTCCGGATCTGGCTCAGTGGCGGCAAGAAGGGGGGCCCACCCAAGAACAGTTCCGCCAGGAGCAAAAGACCTGTCCCTCCCTCGAGGGACTTCGCCAACAAGCCAGCACCCAAGCCGCCGGGGACACCACCGGAACCCACTGGGTCTACTGGGATAACGACCTGCTCTACAGCGAGCAAAGAATCGCCGAGCTGGGGGCCAGTCGAGTTCTGGTGGTACCGCTCCGCTTCCGAGACTTTCTACTCAACCTAGCCCACGATGTCCCCCTGGCTGGGCACCTGGGCCAAGATAAAACGTACAGTCGACTGGTGACCCACTTTTTCTGGCCAAAAATGAGGAATGACGTCCTGAACCACTGCCGATCGTGCCCCACATGCCAAGCAAGCGGGAAGAGTGGCCGGAAGCTTAAGGCTCCTCTACAACCCTTCCCGGTGGTCACCACCCCGTTCGAGAGGGTGGGGATAGACATTGTGGGGCCGCTGGACCCTCGCACGGCACAAGGACACAGGTTCATCTTGGTACTAGTGGACCATGCCACCCGCTATCCCGAGGCGGTGCCCCTACGGACCGTGACCGCTCCAGTGGTTGGCCGGGCCCTGATGGGGATCTTCTCCCGGGTAGGCTTCCCCCGAGAAGTCGTCAGCGACCGAGGTACGAACTTCATATCGAAGTACATGAAGTCCCTCTGGCAACAATGCGGGGTCACATACAGATTCACGACCCCCTATCACCCCCAAGGAAACGGACTAGTGGAGCGGTTCAACCGCACTCTCAAAGGGATGATTGGGGGATTGGAAGAGCCTCTCCGTCGCCAGTGGGATGTACTGCTCCCGTGCCTCCTCTTCGCCTACCGAGAAGTACCCCAGAAGTCCCTCGGCTTTAGCCCCTTTGAACTCCTATACGGACACCCTGTGCGAGGGCCCCTCAGCCTCGTGAAGGAGGGCTGGGAGTTGGCCCCCCTAACGACCCCTCCAGACGTCTTCAAATACCTCCTGGCCTTACGAAACCAGACCCGGCGCTTCAGGGAGATGGCCAAGGCGAACCTCGAGGCCAGCCAGGAAGACATGAAGAGGTGGTATGACCACAATGCCTCCTCCGTGGAATTCGAGCCGGGGCAGCAAGTATGGGTAATGTCCCCCACCGAACCGTGTGCCCTGCAAGATAAGTGGACGGGGCCCTTCAAAGTGGTCGAGCGCAAAAGCCCCGTCACTTATCTCATCGACATGGGGACCTCCCGGAACCCCCTTCGGGTCCTCCACACCAACCGGCTCAAACCGCACTTTGTGCGCTCCGAACTAAGCCTCTTGATGGCTACGGACAGTGGCACAGAAGAAGACTCCGAGCCCCTCCCGGATCTCCTGAAGACTCAAGAGAAGGACGGGTCCGTGGATGGGGTCCGGCTCTCTGACGCCCTCACTACGGAGCAACGACAGGACTGCCGGGACCTCCTGCTGCAGTTCGCTGCCCTGTTCTCCCTCACCCCCGGGGTCACCCCCTGGTGTTTGCACGACGTAGACACCGGGGACAGTCCCCCTGTCCGGCACCGGGCCTACCGCGTACCAGATCGGGTACGGGCCTGCATACAGGAGGAAGTGGCCAAGATGCTCACGATCGGGGTCATCGAGCCCTCGGACAGTCCCTGGGCCAGTCCGGTCGTACTAGTCCCCAAAGCCGCTGCCCCCGGCACCGCACCTGAACTGAGATTCTGCGTCGACTACCGGGGCTTGAACGCTGTCACCCGGACCGACGCTCATCCCATCCCCCGAGCAGACGAGCTGATCGACCGGCTGGGGGCCGCCCGCTACCTTAGTATCTTCGACCTAACGGCGGGCTACTGGCAAATCGGCCTCACACCCAGGGCTCAGGAACGGTCGGCCTTCTCCACCCCCGATGGCCACTATCAATTTAAGGTCATGCCCTTTGGCATGAAGAATGCCCCCGCCACGTTCCAACGCCTTGTGAACCAGGTCTTGGCGGGGCTTGAAGAATTCAGCGCTGCCTACCTGGACGATATCGCTGTGTACAGCCGCCACTGGTCCGACCACCTCCGTCACCTCCAAGAGGTCCTACAAGCCCTCCAGCGGGCCGGCCTCACCATTAAGGCCGGCAAGTGCCAGATTGGCCAAGGGTCTGTGACCTACCTTGGGCACCAAGTGGGGAGCGGGCTGGTGGCCCCCCTACAACTTAAGATTGCTGCCATCCAGTCCTGGCAGCCCCCCGTCACCCAGACCGAGGTCCGAGCCTTCTTGGGGCTCACCGGCTACTACCGGCGGTTCGTGAAGGACTACGGCAGCATCGTGGGGCCCCTCACGGGTCTCACATCCAAGAACCAGCCAAAGCGGGTCAATTGGACTCCTGACTGTCAAGCGGCCTTCGAGGAGCTGAAGGCCGCCCTGTGCACCGCCCCGGTGCTCCAGGCCCCCGATTACAGTCGGGAGTTTGTGGTGCAGACCGACGCCTCCGACCACGGCATCGGAGCCGTCCTCTCTCAGTTGAACCCCGAAGGTCAGGACCAGCCGGTGGCCTTCATCAGTCGACGTCTCCTGGCCCGAGAACAGCGTTGGAGCACCATCGAGAGGGAAGCCTTCGCAGTGGTGTGGGCCCTCAAAAAGCTCCGGCCCTATCTCTTCGGTACCCACTTCCGGGTACAGACCGACCATCGACCCCTGCAATGGCTGATGCAGATGCGGGGGGAGAACCCAAAACTCTTGCGCTGGTCCATTTCCCTGCAGGGAATGGACTTCACTGTGGAGCACCGACCGGGCCGAGACCACGCCAACGCGGATGGCCTGTCCCGCTTTTTCCGCCTCGACGAAGAGAGTCCCCAAGGGGATGGGTGACTCTCCCCGCCTTCAGCTGGGGAAGACGCATGTTGGACAGGCCTCACAGACGGCTCGCGCCCTCCCCGCTCGACAAGGCCAGGACTCCGGGCCACCTGGCATAACCCCGCGACAAGCACCTGTACCCTGTCCCCCGACGGACCCTCTGCCCTCGGACCCCTACTCATCACGGGGTCCAGCCCCACCGGCTTTCCCGGCCGGGTCAAGCCGCCATCTTGGACCCTGTACCACGCGGCCGCCTGGCCTCCCCTCGACCCTAACCCCGGGCCTGGCCGGCCCCGACATCCCGGCACCACTATCCACCCAGGAGGTGAGCGGACCACTTGGCAGGTCAATGGGAGACCGAAGTGTCAAGGGCTCTCCCCCGCCAGGGGCCGATCGCTCCCAGCTCCCCCAGGCACTGGCTCCACCCCCTGCTGGGTGTCTGGACACCTTCATCCCGGACCCTCCGACCTCCAAGTGCGAGGGTCCGGACATCAAAGGGCATCAGCCCTATAACTGAGGCAGCTCCGGAGCAGGAAGGCAGTTGTATCCTGGAGTCGAGAGACACCGAGTGAACTCAACCCTGACGGTCTACTGGCGCTGCCGTAGCCCGCTCTTGTGAACCATCGTCCTGCCTGCTGGCGCTGCCGCGGCCTTCTGCAACAGTCATCTTCCTGGGACCTGCTGGCGCTGCCGCGGCCCGTTGTACCGACCATCCTCACCGGGACCTGCTGGCGCTGCCGCGGCCCTCTGCAACCTTCATCTTCCTGGGACCTGCTGGCGCTGCCGCGGCCCGTTGTAACGACCATCCTCACCGGGACCTGCTGGCGCTGCCGCGGACCGTTCATCTTCCAGGGACCTGCTGGCGCTGCCGCGGCCCGTTGTATCGACCATCCGCACCGGGACCTGCTGGCGCTGCCGCGGCCCATACCACCTAACCACCAAGCTCGAGGATTGTGAGCTCATCACCATCTCATCCGAATTACCTGATTGGTAAATAGACTGTCCCGCTACCCCCTTCCCTACCTTACGAGACTCTAATCGAGGGGACCCCTGAGTCCAGACCTCCTTGTACCATTGTACCGTACCTTAAATAAGTGCCTATAAAGATCACTGAACCTTATCCGTGTGTGGTATTTGTCTGTGGGGGGGGAGTTACTTGTCTGTACGATCGCTGGAGACGGCTCTCCCCGGAGACCTCTCCTCCTGACCCGGCCGACCCTCCCGGTCCGTCTACCTTTTCTAACAGTTTTTTTATATCCTTTCTATTAATTGTCTCACTTGTTTATTTATCTTCTTTTCACTGACTCTGATTCCCCTACTGGTTCTCTACTGGCTGGGTCTCAACTCACCATTGCAAGCCTTATTTACCATTCCATGAACTCTACACTACCATTTTAACATCTGCAGCCTAGCTGTATTTGCTTCTGCTTTTAGGTTTGCCCTGTGCTACCTCTTTGTATCTATGTGGAAAGACTCATGGCCTCATTTAAATGCCCATTGCACCACCGATGCGTCACTTTTTTCGGTGCACTGGCAGCACAGCATGCCTGCTCATATTTATAAGGCCACGTTAAGTCACCTTGCGTGTAAATATGGGGCCTTTCCGCGCATTACTCTGTGTGAAAAGGGTTTTTCATGAGTGTTGCTGTGGGTGTTCCCACACAACATCCATGGAACCTGATGCCTTCCGTGGCGCAACGAGGAGAAATACTTTTATTTCTCCTCGTTTTTTGTTCTTTCTATGTGTGCTGCATCCTGCAGTACCAATAGAAGGAGCAAAGCGCCTTTAATGATTGTTTATGTGCAGGAAGGTGTCCTTCCTGCACATTAACAATCACCCCTCAACACAGTTACCGTTGCACCATAGCACAAGGTTGTCTGTGTTGGCGCATGGCTGCTGTTTGTACACCGACACAGGGGAGGACAGGAATGCACACTATGGCGCATTCCTGCCCTTTAATTTTGATGCCCAGCAGCGCAACATGAAGGCTTGCTAAGCTGCTGTGTGCCAAAATGTAGTAAATGAGGCCCACGTTCTCTACTGCTGCCTGTGCCGAACAGTAAAAGTCCAGGCTGGCTTCCCAGTGTGCCACCCCTTTGCTTCGATGATTCTTCATTATCTCCCTCGTTAAGAATCATACAGCTCAGCTGGCACACTGCTGCACTTTCTAGGCTGGCTACCTAAGCATGTATACCTAAGCTTGTACCCAATTTGTGTCATCATATGCTATTTAGGTGTCACCATTGTTTGAGTCCTAAATCCCACTAACATCCAATAAGCGTTCTTCTATCACCGGTTTTCACACTTCGACCTTAATTACACACTGTCCAGACCGGTATTCCAAGGGGGATACTGCTCTAGCCAACTTCAAGAGGTTCTGTATTTCCAGCTAGGAAACATCACACCCATTTTTAGGTCTCGCCTGAGCCAGTGCATGCGATGCTCTGGCGAGACAGTTAGTCTGTGGGCTTATAAAAGTGCTACCACAGCTTTTTGGCTGGCATTGAGTGTGCGGTTACGCGCACAATGACGAGCAGAGGCGCCATCTGGCTTTCCTCTCTCGTCATGGTGCGCGCACATTGCACACCACTTGCCAACCTGCTTTCACTTTTGCCTTTTAGCGTGCGCGCGCGCACACACAACTCCCGGGCTTGTCTTTGACGAGTTACTAACCCCATCTGTACATGAGTTCACAAGCAATGCCAACCACTCTAGAAGTGGGTGAAGCATAGATGATCGCACAGGGTGGGGAAATAAATATTCTTAGGCGAATAACGTATTGGTTAAACAAACCAATTACAGGCTAAAATGTGTTTTTAACTCCTCTCACCCCAAAAATGGCAACTAGCCTGTACACATGATCCACCACATTTATGAATTGTTTTGGCAACCCCCTTGGTAGAGTCCAACATAAAATACTGTTTAAGTTTCGGTTGCCCAACAGCACCAATAAATACACTGCAATAAACATTTTACGGCCTTATCTGCGACTCACTGCAGACTTAAGCGTATCTGAGGCGAGTGCAGAAAAAGGGACGAAGAAAACTCATCTCAGCCCCATCCGCGTGACAGTGAGTCGCAGATAAGGCCATAAAATGTTTATTGCGGCATATTTTTTTTTTTGTTTTTTTTTTTTTTATTTTTAAAAACCTTTATTCGGATATTTCAGATACACAGCTATTCAGCCGACAACCCGGAGGTTCGGCAGCTCGGCAATCAACATATATAGTCTTCTATAGCTGTCATGTAGGAGAGAAAAAAGGTTTCAATTTTTAAAGAAAAACATAACGAGCAAGGCAATATACATCACGTGTTCGCGTCAGATCCCACCGATGAGGCGGCCCCATATCCACCATCAGATCAGCCCTCAAGTGTGGAGGGGAGGGAGAGGCAGAGGCACTAACTTTCTATCAGATTTCATCCGCAAAACTCAAGTCGGAAGTGGGGCTAGGGGGAAAGGTGCTCCTCTGGTGGGTCAGTGGCAGGAGGCAGGCAGATGTTCCCCCTATACTGGTTCCACCCCCCCCACACCTTGTGCCATTTCTTGGGCCTCCCCCGTGCACAATACACTGTTTTCTCCCGAAACATGCACCAGTCCATGTTGTTCTTCCATGCATCCAGGGTGGGCGGGCTAGGGGATCCCCACAATCGTGCAATATCCCGCTTGGCCACCATATTACCAAGGGTCACCCATTGAGTCTGCGCAGCATCGTAGTCTGTAGGGCCCCACACGTTCAAGAGACAGCGCCGCGCCTCTGAGTGCAACACAATACCCGTGACCTCCTGCATCACAACATGAATCTGCTTCCACAATTCCGCAATCACACCACACTCCCATATAATGTGCAGAAAGGTGCCCACCATCCCGCAGCCCCTCTTACACAGCCCGTCCTCGGAGAAACCCATGTGGACCAACCGGGGGCCAGTGACATAGACTCTGTGGAGTATCTTAAGCTGGACCAGCCGCAGCCTGGCGGGGATGGCAACCTCTTTCGGGGAGGAGACAGCGCACTGCCAGTCCTCATCGTCCAGCTCAAGACCGTCTCTAGTCCACTGGTCCCGCACCCCCAGGAGGAGATCGGTGCGGACGTTCACCAGCTTCTTGTAAATGAGAGAGATTGTGCTCTCCGGCACATGGCCGTCCAAGATCCGGTCCTCCAACGGAGAGGATTCGGGCACCTTCTCCCCCTCAACGAGGACCGACCGCAGCGCATGACGTACCTGCGCGTATCGGAAGTATTCCGTGCCCTCTAGCGCATATTCCGTCTGCAGCTCTGTAAACGACTTAATCCGCCCCTTGGCCAGCATGTCCCCCACCCTGGAGATACCAATCAGGTCCCATTTGTCGAAACCCTTAGAGTTCCAGAGTTTCCCCAGCATGTCCGAGTCAAACAGCGGAGTGGCCAGTGTGAGTCTATCCTTCCACCCCAGGGAGTTCGTGACTGCCTTCCACACGTGCACCGCCACCCCGGTCGGCCCCGTGAGGGATCCAGCCGGGGCCCTTGAATAAAGTGCTCTATAGTAGCCACCACCCCGCAA
This sequence comes from Triturus cristatus, assembly GCF_964204655.1. Taxonomy (NCBI): domain Eukaryota; kingdom Metazoa; phylum Chordata; class Amphibia; order Caudata; family Salamandridae; genus Triturus; species Triturus cristatus. The sequence goes on from NC_140590.1 coordinate 1,032,666,197, forward strand.
CAACCACCGGTCCATAGCGAAGCCGGGGCTAAGCGCAGGACCGTAGACTCCGTGGTTGACTGCGCTCAGTTGAGAGGCCCAATAGTATCTCCGGATGTCGGGAAGCGCGATACCCCCGTCATACCAAGGGAGAGTTAGTTTTGCTATCGCTATACGCGGGCGGCCGTCCCACAGCAGCGAACGCTGTAGACTCTCAACCTCCCGAAAGTAACTGGCCGGGACCAGCTCCTGGGTGTTCTGCAAGGCATAGAGAAAGCGGGGAAGCGACATCATTTTAAAGAGCGCCGCACGACCGAGGAGGGAAAGCGGCAGCCGCCTCCAGCCTGCCACGTCCCGCCGCAGGCGCGCCAACGGAGGGAGCAGGTTTCGCTCATACCGTACCGTGGGGTCGGCTGAAATATAGATCCCAAGATACTGAAAGCCCTCCCGGGCGATCTGGATCGGGCAATTCCGCGGGGGAACCGGAGCGTCTCCACACAGGGCGTACAGATATGACTTACCCCAGTTGATGGTGAGCCCCGAGTTCCTCCCGAAGGAAGTCAAGATGTCGCAGACAACTATAAGGGACTTCCGGGGTGAGGTAAGATAGAGCAGAATGTCGTCGGCATAGAGGGAAATGCGGTCCTCGTGATCGGGGGACCAGCGAATCCCCCTCACGTCTGGGTGCCACCGTATCCATGCCGCTAGCGGCTCAAGGGCGAGAGCGAACAACAGCGGCGAGAGGGGACAACCCTGCCTGGTACCCCTTCCCAAGCCGAAGGGATTGGAGGCCCTCCCGTTAACCGCAACTTTGGCGAGAGGTCCTTCGTATAAGAGCCTCACCCAGCCCACGAATCCGGGCCCGAAGCCGAACTTCGCGAGCGCGGCCCACAAATATGCCCACTCAACCGTGTCGAACGCCATCGTTGCGTCGAGCGCCGCCACCACGGCCGGTTCCCGCATCGTCCCGACCCTTGCGATCACACCATGAATGCGCCTAAGATTCAACGCAGTATTCCGATGTGGGATGAATCCAGATTGGTCGGGGTGGATCAGGTCACCGATCACCCCGACCAGCCGGTTTGCGAGGATTTTAGCAAGGATCTTCGGCTCAGCGTTAAGGAGCGAGATCGGCCGGTATGAACTGCACCTGTCTCTAGGCTTGCCATCTTTATGGATGACCACGATCATTGCCAGGCGCTGGTCGAGCGGGAGGGAACCCGTCGCCCGCGCCTCCACAAACATGGCTCGTAGATGCGGAGCGATCTTGTCCGGCTGGAGTTTGTAGAGCTCAATGGGCAGACCATTCGGACCCGAGGCCTTGCCTGGACGCAAAGAACGGATCGCCCCCGCAATCTCATCGACCGTGATGTCGCCATCAAGGTCGTCCCTGTCCACGACGGAGAGGCAAGGCAGGGCGAGATCGCGCAGGAGTGCACATGAGTCCTCCACAGGCCTGTCCGACACGGATGTATAGACCGTGCGGAAGTAATCCGCAAAGCACTGGACTATGTCCTCCGGCTCCGTGACCAGGACGCCAGCCTCCGTCACTAGGTCCGGCACCACTCGATTGACCCTCTCCTTCTTGTCCAGCCACGCGATCAATTTCCCGGCCTTGTCCCCGACGTCGTACAGACGGCCCCGCTGTTCCCTACTCAGAGCCTTGGCTGCGTCAGTCACGAGTGCCCTGTACTCCGATTGCTTAAGGCTCAATTCGTGCAGCGCCTCCTCCGTGACCTCACCCTCCAGGGCCAGCCCTAGGTCTGCGATCTCCGCCTCAAGCTGGGCGACCTCCGCGTCCCTCCGACGCTTGGCCGCTGTAATCAAGGAGAGGGCCTCACCCCGAATCACGGTTTTGAATGCTTCCCACAAGGACACCGCCGACGTGACCGAACCGAGGTTTTCTTGAAAATAACGGTCGATCGCCTTCAGTACCTCACTACGAGTCACAGGGTCTCTAAGATGCCACGGGTTAATCGGGGCCACCCTACCACCCACTCCTCTGGCAACATCCATACAGATCCACACCGGAGAATGGTCAGAAATACCTCGTGCCATGTGCCTGGCCTCAGAGACACTGGAAGCGTGTGCAGCCAGAGTAAGGACATAATCAATTCTGGAGAGACTGCCATGCGCACCTGAGTGGAAAGTGTACTGCCGTTGTGTGGGATGCAACATTCTCCAACAATCAACCAGCCCTAGGGTATCTATGAAATCAGGAAGCCACTTCTGAGCCCCCCCCGAAATCCTCTGCGGGTGCCTGTCAAGCAGGCCTGAGCCGACCGCATTAAAGTCACCACCCACCACCAACACGCCCTCTGGGAGATCCAGTAATGTCCTCTCTAAGTCCGCTAGGGTAGTGGGCTGCAATGCAGGGGGGACATAAACAGACACCAGGACCAGCGTCCTGCCCTCCCACCGTCCCGCTACTGCCGCGAAGCGCCCCCTATCGTCTACAGTAGTAGAGTCAACCTCAAATGGGAGAGAGGACCTGACTAGTATGCCCGCCCCTCTGGAACCCGAGGTGAACCCGGAATGCGCAACAAACTTATAGCCTTTACGATTGAGTGCATGGCACGTATTGCCAATCAAGTGCGTCTCTTGCAAGAGGACAATATCAGGGGCACATCTCTTCAGAAATTGCAGTACAATCCCACGCTTAATACGATCCCCCAGGCCATTCACATTCCAACTGAGTATTTTGAGGCCCCTACCCCCCATCCCAGCATGTAAGGAGACCACCACCACCCACGTGGAACCCGACCCGAAACACAGGAGCTTGCATCATGACGCCTTGCAGAACCAAAAACAACAACAACCCCAACAACAAACCCCACCCACCCCCCACCCTGCACCCCTGCGTAAGCTCTAAAGTGCCCCCCAACTTGCAGTGTGCCTGTCGCCCCTTATAAAACTAGTCTACGGAAAGAACCCCAGAGGAGGAAAAGCTCCCCTACTGCCCCCGCCACCCCCCGGACTATCAACCTCCCGGAGGGATCGGAGTCGTGGTACTTAAGTCCCGGTTCAATGTTCGTCACCGGCACCATCTGCGCCACCAGAGCGTTCCACGCCAGGCCGCCCTTGGGGCAGAGTGTCCAACCAGTCTCCGACCATATCGGGTGCCTCAAAAAAGAAAGTTCGCTCTTCGAACACCACCCGCAACCTTGCAGGAAAGAGCATGGCATATTTTAGTCCCATCTCACGCAGTCTTCTCTTGACCGCCATGAAGCCTTGCCGCTGCTTTTGCACCATCTGAGTGAAGTCCGGATAAAAGCTTACAGTAGTGTTCTGGAATGGCAGCGGGCCGGCCATCCGCGATGCTTGTAGTATGGCATCTCGATCCCTGAAATTAAAGATCCGGGCGACAATCGGCCTTGGTGGGGCCCCCACCTTGGGCCTCCCGCCAGGAACTCTATGGGCCCGTTCGACGGTAAAGAACTTGCTAAGGCCTTTGGGTGCCAGATGGTTCACCACCAGGTCCTCCACGAACAGGTCCACCGACTGCTCCTCCGAATTTTCCGGGACCCCAATGATGCGGACGTTGTTGCGCCTAGCACGGCCTTCGAAGTCCTCCAACCGGCGGGCGAAGTGATCATTTGCTGCCCGGAGAGTACGGACTTCCTGCTGGAGGCCGGAGACATCGCCCAGGAGGCCGGCAGTCTTGAGGTCCAAGGACTGAACCCGCTCATTAGTTTTGCCGAGGTCAGCCCGAACCAGGTTGACATCTATCGATATGGCATCTACTTTTTGTGCCAGGGTCTCAAATTGCTGCCCAATCGAGGACTTCATCCCTTCGATGGCACCCATGATGTCCTGCAGGGTTAATTCTGTGGAGGGGGACGCCGCGTCCTTCGAGGCTTCCGACGTCGGGCCCGATTCGCCCGGGGACCCCCTCTGATGGGCATAGCGGTCCATGGTATTAGTCTGGGTGGAGGTGCCCCGCCTGGTGTTCTTGGGCTTCTGCTTTTCGGCGTCCGACCTGGTCGACATCTCAATCTGCCGTGTAGACAATCTCCTGGCCCGTACAGGGTAAATGGGCATGCAACCAGTGGCTGGCGCCGCGCACGCCCCGTCCCGGGCGCCCTGGAGACTGGAAGGCGAAATCGAAAGTGAAAGTGAAATCCCCCTCCACCTCCGACGACTCCTCCCCGACCAGGCCGCTGTTGTTCAATTAGGGCACGGGCACTGTGCCAACTCAAGTCCCGGGCACCGTGCGGGGATTAGGCCCCAAACTTCCAGGCAGTATAACTCCGGTCTCCGGTGGGCGATTTCGACCCGGACAACGGTTCCCGCCTCAGCAGCAGATCCTCTCCAGTAGTCCGGGCATCAAGTACAGGATAATAGACAGGATAGATGCCGGAGGGAGCGAGGGTCTCGGGAGCTCTAGGCTCACGCGGCCATCTTGATCACGCGCTAAGCTCCTCCTCTATTGCGGCATATTTATTGGTGCTGTTGAGTCAGTCTCTCGCACCCACATCCCCTTCAGAACGTACAAAGCCCTTTTAGTCCCCAGGCCTCCTCTTTGAGCTAACATGAGCTGGAACTGCCCATTAGAAGTACGGCCCGCAACCCATTTGAGCTGAGGCGCACATGCTGCTTTGATTCCTCATCCCACACAAGAAGTGTAACACATTCAGTCAGTTCCACAGGTCATTGACTTGAGAAGTATGGGCTTAACTTACGATCCTATCCGCCCATGAAAGTGAGGTCGGAACATTTAGACCCCAACCCATATCGAAGTAGGAAATGGCATGTGCTGCTCCTCCCGCAGGCGAAATGCACTGATTCCCATTTCTTTATTTGCACTGCTGTACACATGACTGTCATCTTCTCCAATGACAGCGAATCTACATCTAGTCCACGTTATGCTTGTTTTAATTTCTCAACAAATGCATATTGTGACACCAGCCGTAGCAAACGGTGGTTGTTGGGAAATGGCAGTCCAAATGAGAAATGGTTGTCGTCGGGCGGAAATGTCTTATTCTGAAATAATTGGCCACACCCCAGGAGGTTGGAGGAGGGGTGTATTAACCCTCTGAGGAAAAAAAACATTATCTTACTCTTTTCGTTTAGCCCAATAACGTGTTTTTAGGTCTCGCCTGAGCCAGCGCATAGCTAATAGGTCTCGCCTTTGGGACCTTATAAGTGTTTAACCATGCAACAGTTAATGTTGTTTCACCAAGGATATTGTGCTGCATAACTAAATACTTATAAGGTCCCAAAAGCGAGAACTATTGGCTATGCCAATGCTTGTTATAGAGTGGTCTCCACAGCGAGTAAAAATGCAGCTTGGGAGGGGCAAAAGCTATGGGCAGAGTCACAGTTCGATCCCTGCCTACCCCCATCACCACACCACTCTTCCCAGCTAGACCACAACCTAGTAGGGCCACTGACAGTCTCCTATCCTACAGCCTCCCACCCCCATTAGCAGAGGTACCCAACCGGCCAGAATCATTAATTACAGCACAGTATCTCCTCTGAGAATTAATGGGGAGCTTGTTTTGAAACCCTTAATGTTTTAGCATTTTTCTTCCATCTTCGAGAGCAGAATCAGTTTTGCCAGCCGACTGCTACTTCATCTCTTTGATGCATCAAGGACATACAAACCGTCTTAAAAGGCATTTTCCAGTGTAGAGTAAACCCCTTACCATAAGTCAGAGGGTTTTTGGTGCCATGAAAAAATAGAAGAGGATTTAAACAAGGGGTAATAAAACATCCTTTACCTAACGCTAATGCACTGGGGTTATTTTCATTCCTGGTAGTGGCAGACCCAGACCATTTTCACATGCTCCTCCCCTGTGGCCTGTAGACACCTGGGGGCATATTTATCATTATATCATGCAGGCAAGCAAGTCTCCTTGCTACGCTGCGCTGTGTGATAGGGGAAGGGCAGGCATGCGCCATAAAATGCCAATGATAGTCAAAGGTTGTGGTAGACCGGGACCTAAGCATGATTTGATGCTGATTGCAATGGAGCAAGGGTCAGATACATCAACACCATTTGTACCAGTCAAATCTTTTACCTTTTGACATGGAGCCTCAATCCACAACAGGAGTACATTTCTAAATTTCCCCAAGACCTCAGAAGAGGCACTTAGAGACTCATGGAGTGTCACGCAGAGGCCAACAGTAGGGTACAGTCTTGGTGCAGTTGCCACTGATCAGCTAGGCCGTTACATGAAAGGCTTCTTGTAGCGTGTTATATCCCTGTAGCTTAAACAGGAGGTCAACCTTTCTACCCTTAGATTCCTCATCTATGTCCTGAAAGCAAGAGGGAGCAGGTCCATTCCTCCAGGGCTCCTCTCAGGTCAAAGACAGCAGTTCCAGTCCCCTTCTGCTCTAGCTCAGGTACAGAAAGTAAGTGCATGGGTGTGCCACATGGCATAAGCTAGAGGACGGGAATGACTCCTACACATGCTCTAGCCAATGGGGTAATAGTTCTCTGGGCCCACCCTACCCACTCTGGGTATTTTAAAGATGGCAAAAGTCTTCAGTCACACTAATGTAGGCTCTGAGGGCTGGAGGTCTGTGTGGGGAGTATACTATGGTGAACCTAATTTGCTCCCACATACAACATTAAAATCCAGATTGGGGCATCAACTGTACCCACAATAAACCCATAGACAGAAGTCTAGTAGGTCAAAAGTAGGATTCTTTAGCAACCAGACATTGGATACACAAAAAATGTCATGGGTTCCTGTTCTCTTCCTTTAAAGAGTGCTCCAAGTGTTAAATTTAAAACCCAGAGTCAGATGTCTGGTAGGACACAAGCAGGATTCTATAGCAACCAGACAGTAAACACATAAGAATTGTCTTGGCATCCTGTTCTCTTTATTTCAAATGTGCCCCAAGTGATATTTGTGGCACAGCAGACCTGTTAAGCAGGATTTGACAATGTGTGCCAAAATATAGTGCACAGCCTCATCCTGTCTAGTGTCATGCACTCACCTGGCCCCAACTATGGAGATGACACTGGAGCCGATGCTGGACAATGCAGGTCAAGGAACCAAAACCTTAGATCCTACACTGTCCCCTGGGGGCAAGTGAGCTGGGATAAAAGAAGAAAAGAGAGACTTGTGGTACTGGATCTGCTCAGCGGCTGTGTGACACTGCGTAACACAATTTGTCACTTCTACTTTTGTGAGGTTGATGTGCATTGGACCAGAACCTCTGGCTTTGCGGTGACGCAATGCACTGGAAATAAAAAGAGGAAGCAGTTACCATCAATACATCAACAAGTCTCTACATACACTGAACATGCATTAACTTCAGTGACATAAATCTACAGGTTTCATCAGCAGCTCGGCATGAGAGCAGGATAACCAAAATCACAGATTGGAGGGTGGCACTGCTAGGAATAAACTTGAAATACAGATTGGAGTTACTGGCACTCTTACGGATATACTCGGAGCATAGGTTAGAGTTACTTGCACTCCCAAGGATACACTCGGAGCAAAGGTTGTAGTTACTTACACTCCCATGGATACACTCGGAACAAATGTTGGAGTTACTTGCCCTCCCAAGGATACTCTCGGAACACAGGGTGGGTTACAAGGTTCAAGCATATATCAAGGACTTGGAAGTGCTTTCTCTAGGCACTACTGTTCATCAGAGAAACACGATACTGAAGTCATTAATTCTTGCACGATACAGTTCTAGTGCCAAGGTTGCAGGATGGGTTCCGAGTATAAACAAGCAAAAATGCTGGAGTAAATCACAGAGAGGACATGGAAGAAAAGTATATCGTCTTCGAAGAAGGTGTTATTTGGTCCTGTTCACTACTATAGGAAGTTTAGTGCGCACTAACCTGATAACAAGTACTTAGTCTAGTTCTTCCACTTGACTGAAGTTCGAAGAAGAGTGCAAGTCTTTGACTTAGGGAGTCGCAGGGGCATCCGGAGTAGCTGTGCAGGAGGGAGCAGGGAAGAAGATGTCTAGGGAGTTGGTGCCACAGGACCCACAGGCTCAGGTGGACTTGAAGAAGACTGGAGTGCTTCTTGGTTCCAGCAACTTTCTTTAGGTGAGTGGAAAGGATAAAGCTTCTCTCGCAGGGATAGAGGCCAAACCATGATTCGGGTTTGGGTGGGGTTTATATACCCTCTCAAAGGCTCAATGGATGTAGCTAGATCATGTGCAGAATGTAGGGCACATGGCCGTCTGGAAGGTTCTCGAACCTTGGAGAAAACATGTGTTAATACACTCACTTTGACTTTACATGTACAACTTGTTGATCGGAACCAAATAACAGGAAACAAATGTATTGTTTTCGCAAGTACGTGTATAATGGAAACCACCAAAGACCCACTAACGGCAGGAGCAAGGCTTGCCATTGGCTCACGGGATTCTGGGGGTAGCTTGCAAGGATTCAAATGCAATGAGATTATGGGTGCTGGGGAAGCATCGGTCATGAGGGTGTTGGGGAAACATCAGTAATGAGGGTGTTGGGAGAACATCAGTTGTCAGGGTGATGGGGGAACACCGGCCATGAGGATGCTGGGGAAACCTCAGTCATGAGAGTGTTGTGGGACATCGGTTATGAGGATGCTGGGGAAACATTAGTCATGATATCATAGCGTGCCATAAAGTACCATAGAGATAAAGTAACATGATCCCTACACCCTAGACCACTACGCAGGAAGGGATTGTGACAGAGAGGACTCAGGAGGGTATAATAACACCTAGTCTGCCGAGCTCAGAGGAGTAATCTCCGCCCATTCAGACCCGTCTATTGTTTGCTCTTGCAGAAGCATCTTATACCATGCCTATGCAATGCTCCTTGTTGGCTGAAAGCTTATGGCTGAAGGCTTATGTTAATTTGCCTTCTAACAGTTCAGCCAGTTAATTGATATTCCTAAAATATTATTTTCCTTAATATTTATTAAACATCCAATTTCACCATTGAATTGGGTTTTTAAAAACTATTAAATTATAGTTGTTCAATTATTTTTTTAGCTAGTCCTATTCCTGCAATACAGTATTGGGGTTTTAATTTGTACTCTGATTTTCTACATAGGACTGCCATGCTTACAACAGTGAAACATTGCTTTTGGGTATTGGTAGCGATAAGGACATTACATTTCTACATGTCATACATTTAAATAACATGCATCATGTTTTGTGATCTACAAGGCTTGCATAGGAGTGTTTTATTCATATTTACAATGGAGGTTTTGGCCTGTCAATGGGTTTATTTTGATAGGCCAGGTTTTACACTTCTGAAATCAGGAAATAATGGTAGGGCTAACGCCATGATTGCACTGCCTCTGTAGCGGATGGCACAATAGTTGCTCCAGCCCACTAATGGCATTTACCTTCCAAGTTACATCTTGGAACAAATTAGGGACTTATAGGTAAGTTAAATATACCAATTAGGAATATGCCAATGCATACGTGTTTAAAAGGGGAGCTTAGGCACTTTACTCCTGGGTAGCAGGAGTAAATTGCACAGAGCTCTAAAACCAGCAAAATATAGGATCCTGCAAAAGGAGGAAAAGCTGGGATGAACATGCAGAAAGGGCAAATATCCTACAGGCGTAAAGTGGGGAATTTGGCATAAGAATTGCAGTGCAAAATTATGTGAAATTACACGAGCGGAATGGAAATGTCACCCGAGCTTATATTGTTCTACTAAATCTGCTCCATTTCAGTGTAACTAGAAACCCACAAGACCAATGATGCTCATTTTTAAATCTGTTCATGCAATCTGATGGGGAAGTGAGCTTGACCTGTGCCCTACAGTGTTACATACACCACCTAACGTGTCCTTGTTCTAATCCTGACACACAAAGGCTAGACAGAGAGATCTATCCTCCTTGTATTGCACCCTATTCTTTTGACATTGATGGCCATTTATACAGATTTTTATCATACTGGAGAGGGGGGAATTCTGCTTTTGATCAAAATGATCTCTCTGGGGGAGATGTATGTCTCTTAGATGATGCTTAAACCACCTGGTCACTTGAGTGTAGGAACTCTCTTATCCTGCACTTGCACCCGGGATTACCAAATGTGCTCTATTTCATTATTCTTTCAGTAGTCTAATCTTTGGTGATTTCTTGCTGAAGGAGATTGCAAATTAATATCTTCTCCTTCCTTTATCATGCCAGTTCACCATCAAGTAAGTTTTCAATAGGTGGCATCTTCGTATAGAGGCCGGTGAAAGATGGCCACAGGGGCTCATTCTGTTGTTGGTTGCTCACCCGTAGCCACAGAGGCCCAAACCATCAATTCTTGTTGAAAGATTGTTCAGCAGGAGAGGTGGTGTCATAGTTTAGGTTGAAGCAGAGGTAACTTCCCTCCTGCCCAGCCCTGTTACAGATCCAGGTGAATGCTCTGTTCTTTCCCTCTCTTTCCTATTAGTAATGGTAGGTGGTTGTATCAATTGTATCTCAATCAATGGGAGAACATTACAATGGATTCTTGAATCCTTCAAACTAATTACTGCTATATTATATATTTTATAGAGGGCCTGGTTCAGCATCTCATTCTGCCTTCCTGAATGCTCCCCCGAGAACAGGACACTGGTTGATCATGAGGTCAACAAACCTGGGAGGATAGGGAGTTGACTATAATTATGACTTCTCCCCAGGGGATGAGGAGGTTTTGTCAGCTCCATGAGCTTCACGAAGTTGAAAGGTTTGAGAGCAGCGATAAACTTCAGACTGCTGAACACTTTTGTTCATTACACGTTACAACACAAAGGTCATTTATGATCTCCCTGAAACCCTTTTGTCAGACTATTGAATGGGCTGTATGGACCAGAATGATGCCTGCTTCTCCTATCCCAATCATCCCAGCATCAAAGATTCCTGAAGTTCCACTAGAAAGTCACATGCAGCAATTCCACTTTCTCCCCAGTGCCCTGTCGTTTGCTCCTTGGTGTATCACCAACACTCTTCAAAGTGTTAGGTCCTTCCTGAGGACTCAGCATGTTTGCCTGGTTATTTGCCTAGATCAGTGGTTCCCAAACTTTTGACTCCTGAGGACCCCCATTGAGTCACCACTGGAAGCTGGGGACCCCCAAGCAATTTGCAGGATTTAAATTTCAAACATTAAAACAGTAATTCAAAAGAAATTAACACACGTGTGCACACAAAACAAATATTCTAATTACTAATGATTTTAGGTGCATATTTACAAGCCCCTATCACCATGGGAATATCACTTTTTGAGACGTTCCCATGGTGATGGGGGCTTCACCTTATTTACAAGGCAGCGTTAAGCCACTTAACATGGCTTAACGCTGCCTTGTAAATAGGACCCCCTTTCACCCAATTCTTAGCGTGAAAGGGGTGGGCAGTTTGTGTTGCGGTGGGCATTTCCCCTGCAACACCCATTGATTTTGATGCGCCCCCTATTTACACGGGCAGCGTAAATGGGAGGCAGCGCCAAAATTAAGACCAGGGAAAACCTGGTCTTAACTTGGCGAAACAAGGAGAAATGCTTCATTTCTCCTCGTTTTTGCAAAACGCCTTGGATTGTTTATGTTCAGGAAGGTGACCCTTCCTGCACATCAACAATCTATTTTTAAAAAAATAGACATTTTGTAACTTCCATATGTGCTGCATTAAGCAGCACACATAGAAGTGACAAAACGACATTTCACGATTTTTTATGTGCATGAAGGGGGACCTTCCTGTACATAAACAATCTTCCCCTGTTAAGTGTAGCGCCAGCGCAGGGGAAACACAGGGCTGCACCATATTCTTGTAAATATGGTGCAGACCTGCGTTTCTGAAGTGACGGTGTGTATTGTTAAGCCAAGGAGGCTAACGACACGCTCCGCCACTTCTGTTGTATTTTATATTGAAAGAATTTGCAAGAAAACGAAAAAAGTTAATGAGAAGGTAGGTGCTGCATCTCCGTGACTAACTTTTCAATGGTTGGTTTTATTTCGCAATACGAGGCTCTTGCTCCTGCCAGGGCCAGACTGGAAATCCAAAGCAGCCCTGGCGAATTATTTCAGACCAGTCCCCATACGGTGCACACCAAGTGCAGTGAGTGAGTCTGACCACTACAAAGGCGGCTTTGGGAGGCTCTTCCCCAAAAACATTTAGGAAACAATGGTGCAGTCAAAAACACATGTATCATTATTTATTGAATTGTATTAGCTTTTAAAGAATAGTAAATGAAGACCTGACTATGCACCAGAATACGACAATCTTTCTGGGGGGGTCTTCAATGATTCCCCCACTAGCACCCTCCAACAGTGCTTCTCATCTCCCCATAGCCCCTCTGTCACATGTATTTCATTTTTTATAGCATCTCTCATACCATTGTAGGATGTCAGAGCACTTTACATCACACACATATATAGACAGTGAATCATACGTGTAAATCAGTGTATACAAAATGTTACATAAGGCAAAGGGGACTACAAGGTGTAAAATTCACGTCATTCATACTGGTAGGCATTTTTAAAGAGTGCTTGGTCTGAAGAAGCACAAACTCAGGATTCAGAACATAACACAGTGGTTAGCATGGACTTTAACAATAAAAATTTATTTCCACCCAAATAAACCTTTTTAGCAGCATCAGGATAATGAAAGACTGGGAAAAAACATAAGTCACTAACTTGTACCTTGCAGTTTGCAAGCAGCTGTTTGATGACAGTTTATAGGTCACTGTGCTAGATTATGATTGTCACTTATGAACTGCACAGTAATAAAAGAATCTCTGACAAAAGCAGTAACCCAGTGACCTATGCATATGTTCTTTGCAGTAGGCATATTAACCCTCCGTGCTACATTAGATAAGTCAAAGCTGCCACTGGACAAAACTCTCATCTCTCTCCAGCAGGGACACTAATCACTGGTGTTATCTTGTCATTTTTATTGTTCTTTGAAAACTGCTAATTAAACAAGATACTTTGCAGTGCTTTCAAAACTGCTGCCTGCGGACCCCCTAGGAATGTGTCAGGGACCCCTGGGGGTCCGCGGACCACAGTTTGGGAAACACTGATCTAGATGATACTCTGTTCATGTTCCAATGCCCTAGACTCTTCATCTCCAACTTATCATAACTGTCAATCTCATAAATTCTCTGTAGAGTTATTTTGAGGAGTTTGCTTGCACACCCTTTTCTGTGCTAATTTTGCTAGGAGTCATGTCTTCAGAAGCTTCACTGGAACAAATGCCTCACATCATTTAAGAGGGAACTCCAAGTGGCCCTGTCTCACTCCTACCTCTTTATGTTGGAACTAGTGAGAGCATCCTGTATTGCTTTATTCAGGAAATCTGTGTGGATCCTTACAAGGATCTACGGAGGTAAAAAGGCATCCATCTTCAGAGAGGCCTTTCCTATTCCATCCACAGTGCTCTTGATAAAGAACACCTGGATGAACTACTCAGGTGCCTAGACAATTTGAAGGCCTGGAATGGCTCTGTACCAGACCAGACAACTGAATCTTTGGTGGTCAGTCCACTGAGGTTTCCTGGTCTTAGAGTGAGTCTTCTCCTCACATGAACTGTTGGGGACTTTTGTTACTGGAACCTTCCTGAAGAAGATTTTTTTATCAGTAACAGGTCCAACTGTTACTTTGAATTTCAAATGGGCACCAACTCTGCATATATTGCTAAGAGAACAAACTGGAGTGAAACAGTCAATTATTATATTGTATAGTTTGTATCTCTCTCTGGCCCTGTCAGATCTCTGCTTTGAGCGAACCTTCACAGTCATGGTGTAGTATCTTCTTGGCTATTAGAACTAATTGATAGGATGGTTCTCCCTCACAATTTTGCAATTCCATCAATTAGATGCTGGGCAATTGTATTTCTATGACAATTCAGTCTTTTTCTGACACCTTAAAGGTGGAATGATTAGCCTTTCACATCAGCAAACAACTGAAGACATTTGTAAGTTAGCATTCAAAACTGGAAGCACGAGCAGTGGATGCCTATTTCCAAGACTAATTAACTACCACAAGGGCAGCCCTAACCACCTGAACCAGGGGCAATCACTAATGTATCCTAACAATGGTTCACAGTGTTTACAAAATAATCAACATATAAAAAATATATATGATCAACACATAACCATACAAATTATACCGTATTCCTAAAAGTAATGAAAAACCAAACAAATTATAAAAATGGATAGAAAAATGGAAAATAAGGCCCTTATACAAAAAACAACTTTAATCATCAGCATAAAATATTCTTAAATAAAATATACTGCTCAGACATACAAGCTGGTACAAATAATCAATTCAATAAACATATAAAACCAGACAAAAATGGCGTACACAAACAGAGATTTACATAAAAGTCGGAGTTCCAAAACAACACTGGAACTTCAACACACAGAACAATGTGTCCTCTATGAATTGTGGCCACAAATGCGTCGACGGCGTTTCGACCTTTGTCACAAGTACATGGTCATCATCAGGACAATTAGATAGCTGAGCATCTCACCAAGTAATCTATAAGGTACAAAATTACCGTTTAGATATTTACAATAAAAAACTTTTTTCTAAAAGAGTTTTTTTCAAAAGGGCCTAAAAAAAGGGGGTATGAGAGTTTGTGAAATAGAAAGCTGAAAAAATAATAATATATAGCCACACCATCACCAACAAAAATTAGGTTTGTTGTGCAAATAAGAAGGGGAAAAAAAATCTTGTGACCCCAAGAATAAAAAATTAAATTGAAATAAGGAAGGGGGGGAGGGGAGGGGGGGGGATGGGGGGTGAAGCAAGAGGAAGGTTATAATTTTATTAATTATTATACTCACTAAATCCTTGATACAATCTAGGGTACAGATTATATCCGTGCTAGTGTATCGGTTGAATTCTAGAGTTCTATAAAGGAGAGAGTGGGTACAGCTCTATCAATGTTTCACCAAAGCAAGATTAACCAACACCAAGGTATAATCCATCGAAGTTACTTACATATAGATAAGAAATGTGAGCTCTTAAAATTCAGCTTCCATTTGCTTAAGAATTCAATAACTGTAACAGAAAAACCAAAACTAATATAAATCACTGTGCACAACCTGCTATGTGCCAACTCAGAACTCAGTATCCAGACAACCGATATTGCCAACTGTAAATATGCCAAACATAAATTACCATAGGGCAGTATAATTATACACATCCTGCTTGGTCTGACAAAAATCCCAGATGTATCAATCTTCAGGGGGGTTCCCAGACTAAAATAGAACCAAAGCGGGAGAGGATAAGTTCGATATAATGCGAGACTCAACTCGAAGTTGTAAAATCTACCCAACATCTACCCAGGATCTAAAAACAGCAGGCTTACCGTTACTGGTACAATTCACGCAACTTAATTTGCCCAATATGTTCTAGGTGGATAAAAAACGCCGTTGAACTTCACGTTTTAAATACACGCCAAGGAAGCTCTCACCCGGACATTAAAACAAAGAAAGGACTTTCACCACTCGCAAACTAAACGGGTGCCATCTTAGAAGGGAGTCTTAATCAAAAAAAGGGGGTAGTATTAAAATTTAAACTATCCACTAATACGTAAGACAAAGGCAATTTAAATAGAGAGACTGCATCTCCGCTCCGCAATAATTACGGACCAGAAAAGAAACAGCCGTAAGTGGCGCGCTGAATGGGCGCCATCTTGGAGTGGGATCACAGTTCCGAAGGACTAGATAAAGTTCGATAGCCAGATTGAAAAGGACCTTTAACGAAGGTATAAAGCAATATACCAGATGGAAGAAGTTATCCATGAGTGAATAATTAAAAACAGAGGGAGGGGGAAAAAATTAAAAAATATAATAAAGAAAAACCTTATACACATCCTCACCAGTGAAAAAAGTACATGAATCAAGATGAAACATAAATAAGTCATTGAATGGCTCAATAGTGCCACCTTTAAGTTCTTTATAATACCAATAAATTTTGAGGCAATGATATTTTTCAGGCAAAAAACTTGCATTCCATAATTTTACAAAAACACAGCACTTGTCAAAAAATGAAAGTGTCAATAAAATAATATACGTCCTTTACAAATCCAATTTGGACATAATACAGCTACATTTTTCTATTATACTTTTCATAGAGGAAATTGTTATATATGAAAACAATTTAAATTATTTCGCAAGGAAAAAAGGGGAGGGAAAAGGGAGGGGCTGAAGGGAGGTGGGGGGGGGGGTGGTGAAAGAAAAGGGAAGGGAGGGAAGGGGAGCGAAGGAAATTTCAACCAACATTGAAGTTGTCATAACAATGATTGGAAAAAATCAGATATAGTGCAAATTGCGTCACAGTATTGTCAACATTAAAGAATGTAGATGTCACATTAGCTGCCAAGAAGATACAGCACCTTACAAGTCCAGCACCAAATTATAATTTTAGCCAAACGTTAAGGAATGGCACTCCTCCATAGTGTTCAAACCCTTATTAATACTATCGCAGCGGAGGATCCAACGACATTCAGATTTATTTAGAATCGGAGTAATACTGCCGCCTCGCATAGGTGTATGTATCACTTCAATAACTTGCCAACGCAAATCGGAAGGTGCATGGTTCATTTCTAAGAAATGAGAGACCAAAGGTGCGTTTTCTGTCCTGCAGCGAATGCGACTCTTGTGTTGACCCAGACGTATTTTGATTTTTTGTGTTGTCTGCCCAATATAAACAAGATTACAGGGACACCAGATAGCATATATTACATTTTGTGTATTACAATTAGAGTGTTCCTTCAGATCATGACATATGTTGTTATGGACAAACTGTTTAGTATTTAAACTAGAGTCACACATTAGGCAGCCGCCACATCGATAATGACCCACAATTTTGTTCATCCCCCACAACATAGTTAGGCTAGGTGTCTCTGCCCGTGGTAATGCGGCTCGAACTTAATGATCTCTTAAGTTTTTTCCTCTTTTATAGGAGAAAAGTGGTAATTCATTTGTAATACCAGTGGACAGTACAAGAGGCCAATGTTTTTTGATAATGGCCGAAATGTGATTACTTTTAGTCCCAAAAGTGGTAACACATGGGATCCTCGTGGTTTGTTTTTTTACTTTCGGGATCAACAAAAATTCCCGATGATTATACCACGCTCTTTTCATAGATCGTTTGATTAATTTTCGCGGATACCCACGCTGTCGTAATTTTTCAGATAATTTACCTGCTTCTTCGAAATAGTCTTTTTTAAAAAAACAATTTCTGCGAATACGCAGAAACTGCCCAAAAGGGAGACCATCTCTAAGACCTCTAGGATGGTGACTAGAATATTCAAGTAACGTGTTCCGAGCAGTGGGTTTAGTAAAGAGTTTAGTAGTTAATCCTCCCTCATGTGGAAAAATGGATAAATCCAAAAAATCAATTTGTGTGTTACTAGAATGGGAAGTAAATCTCAAATCAACCGAACAAGAATTAAGCCAATTCAAAAAATCTGTCAGTCCCAAGCTGTTTCCAGTCCAAATGAAAAAAATGTCATCAATATAGCGTCGCCAATGGCGCACGCTAGAAAAATATGGATTTATTGTGCAGTCATACACAAAATTATTTTCAAAATCACCTACAAACAAAATCGCAAAATTGGGGGCATAAGAAGCCCCCATCGAAGTGCCCTTCGTCTGTAAATAAAAATGTCCGTCAAATTCAAAATAGTTTTTTGTCAAAGAAATAGTCAATAAATCAATAATGAAATCTGTAGGTACTAGCCTGGGGGCTGGACGTGTGTCAAGGATGCGTTTAATTACATCAATTCCCTGAATTTGAGGAATATTGGTATATAAGGACTCCAAGTCCAAACATACCAAAAGTTCCGAATCAGGATTAAAAGTCATTTCCTCCAATTGTATGATAATGTCACCACTATCTCGGACATAGCTCCTGGTGTTAATGGCAAACTCTCTAATAAAAAGGTCAATATATTTACACAACGGTTCCAAGACCGACCCACATCCAGAGACAATGGGTCGGCCTGGAGGATTAGTGGAATCCTTGTGCACTTTAGGGAGTGTATACAATAGTGGAGTGCGAGGGCTCTTTGAATTCAAAAAGGCAAATTCTTTTTTACTAAGAAACCCAGCTGTATTTGCATTAGTTGTTATCCTTAATATAGATTGCTGTATATCCACCAAAGGATTAGTTTTGAGAATGCGATAATGTGCATTATTACTCAATTGTCTCTTAATCTCAAGTTTGTATTTATCAATGGACTGGACAACGATCCCGCCGCCCTTGTCAGCACTTTTGATAATCACATCCTGATTTTGTTTTAAAGCTTTTAAAGCTTTTCGTTCGTTTAAAGAAATGTTATACGGTATATATTCAAAGTTGTTATAAAGACTAGAGACTTCTTTCAATACCATGGACTCAAAAGCCAACAACTCAACCGGCATTTTGCTGGTAGGAGGAGTTCCACTAATCCTCCAGGCCGACCCATTGTCTCTGGATGTGGGTCGGTCTTGGAACCGTTGTGTAAATATATTGACCTTTTTATTAGAGAGTTTGCCATTAACACCAGGAGCTATGTCCGAGATAGTGGTGACATTATCATACAATTGGAGGAAATGACTTTTAATCCTGATTCGGAACTTTTGGTATGTTTGGACTTGGAGTCCTTATATACCAATATTCCTCAAATTCAGGGAATTGATGTAATTAAACGCATCCTTGACACACGTCCAGCCCCCAGGCTAGTACCTACAGATTTCATTATTGATTTATTGACTATTTCTTTGACAAAAAACTATTTTGAATTTGACGGACATTTTTATTTACAGACGAAGGGCACTTCGATGGGGGCTTCTTATGCCCCCAATTTTGCGATTTTGTTTGTAGATGATTTTGAAAATAATTTTGTGTATGACTGCACAATAAATCCATATTTTTCTAGCGTGCGCCATTGGCGACGCTATATTGATGACATTTTTTTCATTTGGACTGGAAACAGCTTGGGACTGACAGATTTTTTGAATTGGCTTAATTCTTGTTCGGTTGATTTGAGATTTACTTCCCATTCTAGTAACACACAAATTGATTTTTTGGATTTATCCATTTTTCCACATGAGGGAGGATTAACTACTAAACTCTTTACTAAACCCACTGCTCGGAACACGTTACTTGAATATTCTAGTCACCATCCTAGAGGTCTTAGAGATGGTCTCCCTTTTGGGCAGTTTCTGCGTATTCGCAGAAATTGTTTTTTAAAAAAAGACTATTTCGAAGAAGCAGGTAAATTATCTGAAAAATTACGACAGCGTGGGTATCCGCGAAAATTAATCAAACGATCTATGAAAAGAGCGTGGTATAATCATCGGGAATTTTTGTTGATCCCGAAAGTAAAAAAACAAACCACGAGGATCCCATGTGTTACCACTTTTGGGACTAAAAGTAATCACATTTCGGCCATTATCAAAAAACATTGGCCTCTTGTACTGTCCACTGGTATTACAAATGAATTACCACTTTTCTCCTATAAAAGAGGAAAAAACTTAAGAGATCATTTAGTTCGAGCCGCATTACCACGGGCAGAGACACCTAGCCTAACTATGTTGTGGGGGATGAACAAAATTGTGGGTCATTATCGATGTGGCGGCTGCCTAATGTGTGACTCTAGTTTAAATACTAAACAGTTTGTCCATAACAACATATGTCATGATCTGAAGGAACACTCTAATTGTAATACACAAAATGTAATATATGCTATCTGGTGTCCCTGTAATCTTGTTTATATTGGGCAGACAACACAAAAAATCAAAATACGTCTGGGTCAACACAAGAGTCGCATTCGCTGCAGGACAGAAAACGCACCTTTGGTCTCTCATTTCTTAGAAATGAACCATGCACCTTCTGATTTGCGTTGGCAAGTTATTGAAGTGATACATACACCTATGCGAGGCGGCAGTATTACTCCGATTCTAAATAAATCTGAATGTCGTTGGATCCTCCGCTGCGATAGTATTAATAAGGGTTTGAACACTATGGAGGAGTGCCATTCCTTAACGTTTGGCTAAAATTATAATTTGGTGCTGGACTTGTAAGGTGCTGTATCTTCTTGGCAGCTAATGTGACATCTACATTCATTAATGTTGACAATACTGTGACGCAATTTGCACTATATCTGATTTTTTCCAATCATTGTTATGACAACTTCAATGTTGGTTGAAATTTCCTTCGCTCCCCTTCCCTCCCTTCCCTTTTCTTTCCCCACCCCCCCCCCCACCTCCCTTCAGCCCCTCCCTTTTCCCTCCCCTTTTTTCCTTGCGAAAGAATTTAAATTGTTTTCATATATAACAATTTCCTCTATGAAAAGTATAATAGAAAAATGTAGCTGTATTATGTCCAAATTGGATTTGTAAAGGACGTATATTATTTTATTGACACTTTCATTTTTTGACAAGTGCTGTGTTTTTGTAAAATTATGGAATGCAAGTTTTTTGCCTGAAAAATATCATTGCCTCAAAATTTATTGGTATTATAAAGAACTTAAAGGTGGCACTATTGAGCCATTCAATGACTTATTTATGTTTCATCTTGATTCATGTACTTTTTTCACTGGTGAGGATGTGTATAAGGTTTTTCTTTATTATATTTTTTAATTTTTTCCCCCTCCCTCTGTTTTTAATTATTCACTCATGGATAACTTCTTCCATCTGGTATATTGCTTTATACCTTCGTTAAAGGTCCTTTTCAATCTGGCTATCGAACTTTATCTAGTCCTTCGGAACTGTGATCCCACTCCAAGATGGCGCCCATTCAGCGCGCCAATTACGGCTGTTTCTTTTCTGGTCCGTAATTATTGCGGAGCGGAGATGCAGTCTCTCTATTTAAATTGCCTTTGTCTTACGTATTAGTGGATAGTTTAAATTTTAATACTACCCCCTTTTTTTGATTAAGACTCCCTTCTAAGATGGCACCCGTTTAGTTTGCGAGTGGTGAAAGTCCTTTCTTTGTTTTAATGTCCGGGTGAGAGCTTCCTTGGCGTGTATTTAAAACGTGAAGTTCAACGGCGTTTTTTATCCACCTAGAACATATTGGGCAAATTAAGTTGCGTGAATTGTACCAGTAACGGTAAGCCTGCTGTTTTTAGATCCTGGGTAGATGTTGGGTAGATTTTACAACTTCGAGTTGAGTCTCGCATTATATCGAACTTATCCTCTCCCGCTTTGGTTCTATTTTAGTCTGGGAACCCCCCTGAAGATTGATACGTCTGGGATTTTTGTCAGACCAAGCAGGATGTGTATAATTATACTGCCCTAAGGTAATTTATGTTTGGCATATTTACAGTTGGCAATATCGGTTGTCTGGATACTGAGTTCTGAGTTGGCACATAGCAGGTTGTGCACAGTGATTTATATTAGTTTTGGTTTTTCTGTTACAGTTATTGAATTCTTAAGCAAATGGAAGCTGAATTTTAAGAGCTCACATTTCTTATCTATATGTAAGTAACTTCGATGGATTATACCTTGGTGTTGGTTAATCTTGCTTTGGTGAAACATTGATAGAGCTGTACCCACTCTCTCCTTTATAGAACTCTAGAATTCAACCGATACACTAGCACGGATATAATCTGTACCCTAGATTGTATCAAGGATTTAGTGAGTATAATAATTAATAAAATTATAACCTTCCTCTTGCTTCACCCCCCACCCCCCCCCTCCCCTCCCCCCCTTCCTTATTTCAATTTAATTTTTTATTCTTGGGGTCACAAGATTTTTTTTTCCCCTTCTTATTTGCACAACAAACCTAATTTTTGTTGGTGATGGTGTGGCTATATATTATTATTTTTTCAGCTTTCTATTTCACAAACTCTCATACCCCCTTTTTTTAGGCCCTTTTGAAAAAAACTCTTTTAGAAAAAAGTTTTTTATTGTAAATATCTAAACGGTAATTTTGTACCTTATAGATTACTTGGTGAGATGCTCAGCTATCTAATTGTCCTGATGATGACCATGTACTTGTGACAAAGGTCGAAACGCCGTCGACGCATTTGTGGCCACAATTCATAGAGGACACATTGTTCTGTGTGTTGAAGTTCCAGTGTTGTTTTGGAACTCCGACTTTTATGTAAATCTCTGTTTGTGTATGCCATTTTTGTCTGGTTTTATATGTTTATTGAATTGATTATTTGTACCAGCTTGTATGTCTGAGCAGTATATTTTATTTAAGAATATTTTATGCTGATGATTAAAGTTGTTTTTTGTATAAGGGCCTTATTTTCCATTTTTCTATCCATTTTTATAATTTGTTTGGTTTTTCATTACTTTTAGGAATACGGTATAATTTGTATGGTTATGTGTTGATCATATATATTTTTTATATGTTGATTATTTTGTAAACACTGTGAACCATTGTTAGGATACATTATTTCCAAGACTAGGCTCCAAACTGCAGTTATGCGTTTCTCCCGTTCTCTGATTCCCTGAGTGCATGGTTGAAATGCTTACATGGTCCTATTGACTCCCTTCCAAAGGTAGTTTCCTCTGCTGGTGCATTGTTAAGTTGAACTACCTAAACTTATTTTGTCCTTTCTAGGTTTCCTGCAGGAACATTTCCACCACACATTCATGGAAGGCCATTTGACTCTGCTAGCATGGCATCTCTCTAGAATAGAAGCAGAGGGGTTGTCTGTTTGCACTTAGCTTTCAAGCTAGTAGAGAAGACATGTTCACAAGGGTCCTAGACAGCCTGTATATTAAATTGGGAATCCTGGCTGCGCTACTGCATGGAAGAGAGCCTGCATCTGCCTGGCCCTCTCCCTCTGTTCTTGCTAGTGTGAGAGCAGCCTCTCTTGTAGGTCAATTAATGTGTTGTATTCATCTTTTTCTATTGAACATCCTCCTCTGACTCATTACCCCTGGGCAAGTGCCCCTTGGTTTGTAGGTTACTGTTTAGTTATACATCCTCCATGTCCTTAGTATTCCTGCAACTGGGATGGTACCTTAGACCATACAGAGCCTCTTTGACTGTCCCGCTAACTCTGAACTGTTCCTCAAGCAGCTTCCAGCTAATCTCACAAAGCCCCATTTTTTAATTGCGTTCAAAAGAGTTTGTGACAATAAGCCTCTCTGTATTCTCTAAAGGTCCTATTCTCCCAAAACAACTGTTTTCTTCAGTTCTGGGAGAAAACAAACTGGTTGCTCCATGACACTGTTATAGGCCTGGTATAATTTTTATGCTGGTTTAATCACATGTAATTTCCAGTATTTCACCCTACTCTTGTTACTTGATACAATTTGAGCCTGTTTTCGGAAAACTCATATTGCTAGAGCACGGTAACAAAATGAATGAACAGAGCTGGTGTTTGTGACACTTGAGTTCTTGCACTATTTTGTTAGTGCAAATTGTGTTGTCATATCCATAATGCACATGTGCAACATTGCAGGGCTGTTTGCTACTTGCGTGAAGTCAAAATTATTTCCCCTTCTGCTCTCGAGTCCCTTTGCGTAGTCTAGATTTTATGTATTATAAGTTTTATTAGGGTTTAGATACAATTTTCCTTGTGTGTCTAACTGGCAACCATCTGGATGTTCAGAGAACCTTGGGAGAGGAGTGTCCTCTGTTGATGGGTATACCTCTGGATGAGCGGAGTTGGGTTGGCCCATTCTGGTGCATTTTTTGGATCATACTCTTGTTGTTTAGAGCTTAATTAATGCAACTTTTGATCCCTTGGAGGAAACTCTTCTAATGTTTTTGACCTTGATTGTGGGCTCTCTAGTTGTGTTTGCTTCAGCTAGATGTCTGGGGTCTTGACATTCTCCTATGTAGTGAGCCTTATTTTCATTTTTCGTCCAGAAGGGTTGGTTTTCTCGGAATTTACGATCTAAGGGCGTGCCGTTTTCACACCTTTTGCAGGATGTACTGTTGCACACTATAGCTGCCGGAACCTCTGGCGATTAATTCAACTCCTTTGATGCCCTTGGTTCTTTAATCTTTAACTAAGACCTAACATTATTAGAGACCAATGCTGAAATGGATAACACCCGGATTCCTTCTTTTATTGCTAGAGGTACTAACATGATTAATGATGATACATTAGTCTACTATTCAGCAAGGAACTTTGTTGTTGGCCACAGAATAATAGCAACTTTAGGAAGTGGTCATTGTTGGACTTGGCCCTTTTTGCATGGTCAACTCAGAACTTTTTGCCTTCCTCCTGGTATTTTTTCTGACCGGGTGTTAGTGGTTTTAGGACTCTGGGCACATTATCACTGCTGCCCAGTGTAAAGTGCATGTGCTCTCTATGGTAAAACGTGGTAAGATTGGTCTACACCTGTTTGGTGCGTTTAATTTACCTATCAGTCCCTTGTAAAGTGGTATCCCAGATACCCAGGGCCAGTAAATTAAATGCTACTGGTGGCCTTGCGGTGCTCCTTGCGCCACACACCAAAGTAGCCTTTCAAACCTGTCTCAGGCCTCTGCCATTGCAGGGCCTGCGCAAGCAGTTTACTGCCGCTGTGACATGGCACATAAAGTGGTTGCCACATCTGTGACTCCCCTTTTACTACATATCAGTCACCCCTGAGGTAGGCCCTAGCTAGCCCTATGGGCAGGGTGCGCAGTAGGTAAAAGGTAGGACATGTGCCTTAACTGTGTGGCATGTCCTGGTAGTGACATGCCACACAGTTAAGGCACATTTTGTTTTCGCACTACTGTGAAGCTACCCTCTCATGGGAATGCATTGGGGATTCCCTGATATATGCTTCAGTCGTAATTCCTGACTTGAGAGGAGTAGAGTGGTCAAGTTTGGTATGTTTGGAATAGTGGTAATAAATGTTGCGTAATTGTGCTTGCAGATTTATTATCACTATTTTAGAAATGCCACTTTTGGAAGTGAATACAACAATAGGGCAACCCACTTTACCCCAAGGAATTGGGTATATTATGTCAAAACAATAGTAAACCTTGAGGATTTATTCAACTTATATTAATTAATTAAATAGTCACCACAGTGAGCTTCATTTCAAGGATCTCAGAAAAGAAGAAAAATTACAGAAAGACCACAGTTCAACTTTTATATTGATTTTTATCCCAAAAATTATTTTTGATTATTTAGTAAATTTCAATAATTTGATACTAAAAAGTAAAGGAATATACGATTTTTCATTTAAACAATGGCAACACAAAACTACTGTCTCGCTCCAAAACACATAAGCAGTAGTTAATGACACTTTTTCCACAGATATGAACCATCCACAGTTGGTCATATATCACAAACAATTGGTTTGAACAATTGTAATTTCTGAAAGCATCAAATGGAAATTATTTGCATCAAAGAAGTGTCGTGGCGTCGACGTTTCGGTCTCCTTTTTGATAGCTTAATCACCGAGACCATCCTCAGGACAAAAGTTGCACCACGTATCTATCATACAAATATATACATACATTAAATAAAAATTTTTTTTAACACATATCAGCATCTAAGTTCAAACATTTGTATTGTCTATACACTAAAGGAAAACAGGTGTATCCCATTCTAACCACTCGATATAAAGTGTCAGTCCCAAGTACCCAACACCTATGCAGCCACCAAAAATATTAATCAAGGTATTAAACAGACACCATCCTACAAGTGTATCTCTTCCATAAATAAATACGTACAGAGTGTCAGTCCAAAGTACCCGACACCTATAAAGCCACCAAGAATAATGAACCCAAAAAAAGAAACACCATCCTGTGAGTGTATCTCTTCCATAGGTAAATAAAGACATATAGAGTAAGGACTTACTCCATCTTTAACATCACACCTTTCAATCTCGTTTATCTACTTTATAGCGTTCTTCTACCACGGAAGCACTAAATCAGAAATCAAACAGAACAAAATATTAAGCAATAATCAAGGAAACCGTCACTATGTCCACGAGCAGAGCCAACACTCCAAAATCATCGTCTCAGCCCTTACTTACAAGCAAGCGGCAAATTTCGTCTGCGCTTCTTCAATCTGCAAAAAATCATAGAACAAGTCATTTAGACTCGTCCCCATTCTGTACATAAGGAATATGTACCGCCTTAAGGTGTAACACTTACTTCTTACTCCAACGACTTAGCTTTCCCCTGCAAAACTCGCCAAACAAGTCCGAGTAGCAACCTCGCGCTGGAAGCGTGGGTTATTTTAAAGAGCAACGTCAAGTCGGAGTCCCCGTATCGATGGAAAACGTGTCGGCCATCGTTAAACATGGCCTTCTTGCCCATAGTGTTAACATATAGTGACAAGTATCCACTTCAGGGTCATTCTATCTCACATATAATACATTGTGGATCTCCGAGTTAGATCTGGTCGTGACTCCCGTACATTGACAAATGTTAATAAGCCATAATATAAATACCTTGGGGGACACATTATATATTATTAATGCGGGTAATATAGACCAGGACACATCCGCGTTACAAATCTTTAAGAAATAGAAAATAAATAGTCATACGCTAAATGCGAGAGTTTAGTATTCACTAGAACTTTTTATAAAGGAAGTCATATGTAAGAACCTGTGACAAATGGTAAACGCGTCGGCCATTTTAGCATCGTATGAACATAGCATATATGCCGATAATGTTCTTGTCTAATAAGCAGTGTATATTGTAAGATCTCTCTATCTTACATTAGTTGAATTATGAATGCAGCATATAACTGATAAAGGACAGGTCGATAGTGTACCAAGCATGCTGAGGTGTAAATTTCTACCATCTTACTCATTTAATCGAAGGTAGAGTAACCGCAAAGATCGGTAACTGCTGTCAGGGCTCATAGGTAAACTTCAAAATATGAATATACAACCCCTGTAAGATCATATGCAGACCATCATATGCCAGAAAAGAAACCATAAAGTATGCTATTTAGTTCATAATGTCGCCAAAGCTTGCCATTCAATAAAAGAATGTAATTCCATCTCTACTGTTTTAGCTGACCAAATCCACCTGTTTTCCTTCAGTGTAAGTAAACGATCGACATTTTGTCTTCGTTTTGTATTTTTAACAGTCTCTAACACAAACCATTTCATATCTGAGGGAGTATGCTCTTTTTTCATGTGGTGTTCCACCATGGGTGCAGTTACAATTTTGCATCTGATGCGTGATTGGTGTTGAATTATTCGTTTTTTAATTTCCTGCTTTGTTTTACCGATATAGGACACTCTATGCAATAAATGACATTCTTAGTGAGGCAATTTGAATATTGTCGCAGTATCCATTCTTTTCCATTAAGAACACATGATTTTACCACCGATGTGGTGGGGCAAGCTGTGCAATGCCCACACGGGTAATGGCCAATTACGGATGGCAGCCCCCATAGATTTGTTAGTGTATTGGGGACTGGTTCTTTATATGCCTTAACAAGAAAGTCCCTCAAGTTTCTAGCCCTCTTGAATGCAAAACGAGGTATTGCCAGATGTGGTTCTGCCTTCTGGATCAAGTTCCAATTTTTAGTCACTATCTTTTTGATGGAGTTGGACTCAGTTCCAAATGTTGTTACACAAGTGATAGCTTCTTGTGTGGATGCACGATCATCCTTACTCTGTAAAAGTGCCTCCCGATCGTAATACCAGGCTCTCTTGAGAGAGCGTTTGACCAATCTGTATGGATAGCCTCTCATAACCAATTTTGTGTGTAACGTTTTAGCTTCTTTGAAATAATCCTCCCGTCTGGTACAGTTACGTTTAATACGAAGAAACTGACCAAACGGAAGGTTATCTCGTAAGTTACGTGGGTGATGACTAGTGTATTTAAGCAGTGTATTCCTTGCCGTAGGTTTTGTAAATAGACTAGTAGATAGTCTGCCATCCTCATTCCAAATTCGTAAATCTAGAAAATTGATTGCTTGTTCATCGTAATCCATAGTGAATTTTAAATGGTTATTCTGTTGATTAAGCCAAACATGGAAATCGTGTAATCTAGCAACAGATCCTTCCCATATCAGGAATACATCATCGATGTATCTGAGATACTTTTTTATCTCATTTTCGAAGGGATTATTGTTATAAATCACCTCTTCCTCAAATGCGGCCACATACAGGTTCGCTATATCAGGAGCAAAAATTGCTCCCATGGCGACTCCCTTTATTTGGCCATAGAAGTCCCCATTGAAAAGAAAGTAATTCTGTTCTATTGCAATTCTTGCACATTTGTTGATAAAATCTGATGGTACCTGATGGGGACGCAATCTTTGTTCTAATGTTGCGTTGATCACATCTAAGGCCTCTCTTTGGGGTATGCTTGTATACAAGCTTTCTATATCCATCGTAACCAGGATATTCTGCTGTTTGTTAAATGGTTGTCCCTCTACCGCCACAATCACATGTGCGCTATCTTTAGTGTAAGATTTTGTTAACACTGCGAAAGGTTTGATAAAAAAGTCTACATATTCAGCCAATGGTTGCAAAATGGATTGACAGCCCGCCACAATAGGTCTCACGGTTTTTTTTTTGTCATCTTTGTGTATTTTCGGTAGCGTGTAAAACGCAGGTATTGAAAAGTCATTTTTATTCAAATAGCCAAATTCTTTTGAACTCAACCATAAATTATCACGTCCACTAATTGTCAGATCAAGGATCTCTTTTCTAATCATATCAGTGGGATCTCTTACCAACTTGACATGAGTGGCATTATTCAGTTGTCTTAGAGTCTCAGAGTCATAATCAGTCTTGTCCTGTATAATGATGCTTCCACCCTTGTCATCAGGTTTGATAATGATGTCATCCCTGTTGGCAAGGGGTTTCAGGGTAAGATGCTCGTCTTTGGTGAAATTATATTTCACGTAATGTTTGTTTTTGAACATTTGTTCAATTTCCATGAGTACCACATTTTCAAAAGTGACCAATTCTTTAGGAATCAAGTTGGTAGGAGGATAAAAGGTCGAAGGGCAGCGTAGACCTGTAACATTATTATGTGTTGCAAAAGGAGTTTTACTAAACATGTACTTCAGGCGAATCGTCCTGAAGAACCTGTGTAGTTCGATCTGTGTTTCAAATACGTCATTTTTATTAGTAGGAACATATGACAAACCATGACTTAATAACTCAATCTCTTTAGTACATAGTTCATGCCTTGAAAGATTAAAAATAGGGACTACCTCCAAGTTCTGGTGATTATGATTTGTCATTGTAGGAGGATTAACGCTCGAGATCGACTCTACCATTCGTAGTATGTGTTCCTGGTCTGCCGGAATCCCGGAGTGTATTGATTCCTGAACCACCCTCTCCTGGTGTTGCGAGTTCTGCCTCTTTGTGGATGTGAGCCCCTTCCTAAAAAAGTAGACGAAGAGGACTGATTCTGTCCTCTACCGTATCTGTAGTTGGGGGTACCTCCACGACTATTATTTTCTTCAGAACTAGAGGAAGCTGTATCTGAGAAAGTGGTGTGCTTAGGTACCCAATTTGATTGATTTGGGTTTTGTTGAAAAAAATATTTTTTCAAGAATGGATAGGTACGTTCTCTAGAGTAGTTCTTTATGTCTTTTTGTAACTTTTCTGTTTTTTTTAGTATGTTATTTCTCTGAAAGTCAGAAATAATAGTCTCTAATTTTTTCAAAAATTCTCGAGCGTCTGTTACTGAGGTATCCTCTAGAATTTGTTTTTCTAGATTTGCTATTTCTGCTTTCAGCTTATCTATATGTTTTAAAGCCATTTCTATGCTAAGGACCATCCAGATTCGTGAACATTTGTTTGAAACGAAGCTAAAACCTACTTTAAAGTCCTCATCATCTACAAAAATCACTGGAATGTTGCGCACCTGTAATCCCACCGGGATTATGTTATTATTCAAACAGTCTGTAAGGAATTTCGCATGCAACTCAGTTCTTATAAGTTTCTTATACAGCCTTTCTAAATTGTTACGTAGTGAGGTCTGTTGGATATTCTGACTAGTGCTACCGCTTGAAGGACCTAACAGTGATGGCCCTCCCGCTATCTTTGCTATAATTCATCTGTGTATGTAAGGGTTTCTTGTTCTGACATTAGGAAGCTTTACTTACACTAAGTCTAAATACAATCAATAAATTCTACAAAAAAACATAAATTCTATAAACAACCTTAAGTGTGACGACAATACATATAATCAAGAAACCAAACCACTTTTTCACAAAAGGGCCCTTGCAGACAAGTCTGCGCTTACAAATGAATACACTAAAATAGGGCAACCCACTTTACCCCAAGGAATTGGGTATATTATGTCAAAACAATAGTAAACCTTGAGGATTTATTCAACTTATATTAATTAATTAAATAGTCACCATAGTGAGCTTCATTTCAAGGAACTCAGAAAAGAATAAAAATTACAGAAAGACCACAGTTCAACTTTTATATTGATTTTTATCCCAAAAATTATTTTTGATTATTTAGTAAATTTCAATAATTTGATACTAAAAAGTAAAGGAATATACGATTTTTCATTTAAACAATGGCAACACAAAACTACTGTCTCGCTCCAAAACACATAAACAGTAGTTAATGACACTTTTTCCACAGATATGAACCATCCACAGTTGGTCATATATCACAAACAATTGGTTTGGGCAATTGTAATTTCTGAAAGCATCAAATGGAAATTATTTGCATCAAAGAAGTGTCGTAGCGTCGACGTTTCGGTCTCCTTTTTGATAGCTTAATCACCGAGACCATCCTCAGGACAAAAGTTGCACCACGTATCTATCATACAAATATATCCATACATTTAATAGAATTTTTTTTTAACACATATCAGCATCTAAGTTCAAACATTTGTATTGTCTATACACTAAAGGAAAACAGGTGTATCCCATTCTAACCACCCGATATAAAGTGTCAGTCCCAAGTACCCAACACCTATGCAGCCACCAAAAATATTAATCAAGGTATTAAACAGACACCATCCTACAAGTGTATCTCTTCCATAAATAAATACGTACAGAGTGTCAGTCCAAAGTACCCGACACCTATAAAGCCACCAAGAATAATGAATCCAAAAAAACCCCCACCATCCTGTGAGTGTATCTCTTCCATAGGTAAATAAAGACATATAGAGTAAGAACTTACTCCATCTTTAACATCACACCTTTCAATCTCGTTTATCTACTTTATAGTGTTCTTCTACCACGGAAGCACTAAATCAGAAATCAAACAGAACAAAATATTAAGCAATAATCAAGGAAACCGTCACTATGTCCACGAGCGGAGCAAACACTCCAAAATCATCGTCTCAGCCCTTACTTACTTTTGGAAGTGAGCATTTTTGTGTGCTATGTGTCTTTGTGAATGCCTGTTGTGTATTGCATGTCAGCCTCTAGAGTGACAGGGGCTGGGGAGGTGCAATGGCTCCAGAGGGGTTGGGTGAGTCAACGCTAGGCTGAATAGGTCGATCTGCATTTGGAGTAGTGGGAGGAGTAGCACCTGGGCCAGAATAGGACAGAGCCTGCCTCACACAATGCTGACTCCGCCCCCCTGTGGTGTTTCTGCTGCCAGGACATACACTAACAAAGAAGGGTGCTGTGCACATGTATAAGTGCCCCCAGAACTGGTTTGGACCGGGCGCAGAGCCCTGTGCCAGGGGAGAACAAAGATGTGCACTGGTATATATATTGGGGCTGTGACCCCATGAAGGTGTGCTGGAGAAATCTTGGGTGATCTGCTGGATGAGGTGGAACCGCCGTGGGACCCAGCTGCTGTCTCCTGGGGGTCCCCTGTGTGCTGGCCCAGCTTTGGCCCCTCTGGCCTTTGGGTCTGATGGTTTGCCCTGGCTGAGAAGTAAAAATGCATTTTTGGCACTGTGTTGTTGCCCTCCTATATTTACAAAGCAGCACAGGGTGAGTGCTGGAGGTTCTGCACCCTGCCCTGGAGTACGGAGGGCGCTGTGGGTTGTTGTGCAGCACGTGGGCTGCATTTCCTTGGTTTGGCAGTTGATTCATGGGAAGGGAGAGCTACCACCACAGATGTGTCCTCCCTCTCTTGTCCCGCCACCACCAATGGTTTTTCAGCACAGCCGATACGCTTCTACACGGCCCGAACTGCTCAACGACAGAGAGAGGCAGAGGATTCCCATGCCGGGAAGTCCTCCGTCATTGTGGGCAGGGTCTGGCAGTAAAAGAAAGCCTGCAAAGCACCTGAAAATCAGGCAGCGTTTCACCCTGATTGTGGGGGAGGCCAAGGCCGTGAGTGGAAGCAGCCAGTGATGGCCGTCAGAAGTCAGGCAAAGGTTGAGCCGGACTGTGGGCAGGGAGTGGTAAAGCGGAGACTTTGCTCCGTGTGTCGTTGCGTGGAAGGAGCCGGTGGCACCCAAGGCCAGTGGGTGAGTGCCCCTGCCTCACTTGGCATCCCGGGAGGAGCTGGCTGGAGGGGAATCACTGCCCCCCATTTTCTGTTTAAAGGCAGCCGGCCCACAGGGTAGTAGTCGGTCATTTTCATGTTCCCGTGCTGCCAAATTAGCGTGGATCGCATTACATAGCTCTCCTTGGGACTTCACTGCTATCAAGCAGGGATTATAATTTGGCACTAGGGTCTAATATGGTCCAGGCAGCTGAGACCAATGATGACACTTTGTTTTGGAACAGAGTTAATGACCCTTTTTTAAGAGATGATTTAGTACCCGAACTTACCTCGCATGTTCCTTCTAACTCATGGGCTGAGCATTATTTGGATATTTTTGGGACATTAGTTGGTGATACATGTATGATTGGTATCCCAATTTGTGGTAGCCTCTTGGAAGTGACTTTGGAGGAGGAACTCCTTGCTGTAAATCATAGTGCAGGGGGCAAAGTACCTGGACCAGATGGTGTCCCGGTTGATGCTTTTAAGGCTATGGGAAAACTCTAGAGCCCCATTCTGACGCACATCCTCAATGCAGCCACTGAGTATAGGACCCCCCTAGTTGGGCGCATTCCATCATAGTGCCTGTTTTCATGAACCGGATAGGTCTTACCTCAAGTGCTATTGTCCAATTTCACTCCCGAACTCCTCCGCTAAATTGATGGACAGGGTTCTCTTGCAAAGATTCGAGCAGAGGGCCATAGCTAATTTTAACCTTTCAGAAATACAGCATGGCTTCAAAATACATTGGGAACAATAGAGCAGTGTGTTAACTTAGATCTGATTAGTGGAAAATACACAAAGGCCAAGCCTGGCTCATTGCACCTGTGCTTCGCTGACCTTAGCAGTGCCTTTGATTTGGTGGATCACACAACCTAATGGCATACTCTACTTTCATTGGAAGCACCAGGAAACATTGTTAATTTTCTTGTTCTATTATACGGGAGTCTGAATGCCAAGGTACACTTTGGTCCAAACGAGGAATCTACCCAATCCTTTGGAGTTAAGAAAGGAATTAGGCAAGGCTGTGTCCTGGCCCCACTTCTATTTTTCCTCTACATAAATGGGGTTGATTATGTCCTTAGGGCTTTACAGGCAGATGCACCCATAGTTGACCGTCGTTTGGTTCCTGTGCTACTTTTTACCGATTTATGTGGTACTAATGTCAAGAACTGCTGTCATTCGGAAGAGGCTGATGGATGTGTTTGTTGATTTTATGGATGGGAGGAAACTGAAGAGTAATAGCATTAAGACATTCATGATAATCGGTGGGGAAAAAACCCCAGAAATGTAGAACCCATTTCATTAAAGGCTCCCCTATCATGTGGGATAATACATTAAATTATCTGGGCATTTTTTTTTGCTACCAATGGTTCATGGACAAATCATGTATAAAACATCAGATCAAAAATGAGCAGGGTTTGTAAGGGCATATTTAGATTTTCTAGTAAGCTTGGTAGTCACTCTATCAAAGAAATGATTAGCATATATAAAGCCAAAGCATTATCGATTGCCATGTATGGAGGAGGCATCTGGGGCCATGCACCATGGGGCCCTTTACAGGCTGAATAGAATGCCTTCATCAAACGTTTAAGTATCCCTTCCTATACCCTGACATATACCATCCTTAAAGTGGTCGGGCTAACCTACCTGGAACATTTACTTACACTTAAGCCTATTTTGTTTTGGTGGTCAATTGGGCCCAACCTGTAGCGTCCTTTACAAGATCTATCATCATGGATTGCTTATCCCTTGATCACTGATAAACATTCACTGGTTTCCCCTCATTAATAATGCATTTAAGGAGTTGTATTGTCCACCTATGATTACATCTCCACAGAATGTCTTGTTCTTGCATATGAATGAAATAAAATCTCTGGAGCAGATTTACAAAAAACGAATGCATCGCAGTGCTGCAAGTCATTTTGCTGCTCCGTGCTGCGTTAGTTTCGAGGCACAGGGATGCAACATATTTACAACACTATGTCACATCTCTGTGCTTCCCCCTGCACTGGTGCACACACTGCTGCCATGCGCCGGCGCAGGCACCCTTGCACCATGGTGCAAGGCTGTCTGCGTCGTGGGGAGATTGTTTTTGTGAAGGAAGGGTTACCTTCCTACACAAAAACAATCATTTGAGGTGATTTCCTCTTCCAATGTGTGCTGTAGAATGCAGCACGGATTGAAAGAGGAAAAAAACGAGGAGAAATTAATACATTTCTCCTCGTTGCACCTCATAGCACCCCTAGGGTGGCGTAGCATTATGGCGCATTTCCAAATTTACGCTTCCTTGTAAATCTGGAAATGCATCAGTGGACATGGGTGTTGCATGGGAACACCCACAGCAACACCCATGTCACACCCCTAACATTCATTGTGTTGCGTGAAAAGGGGGGATATTTACAAGCACAGGTAAAGTCACGCAGGGTGGCTTTACCAGTGCTTGTAAATGTCACTCTGTAGGTTGCGCCGCCGGTGCGTCACGCAATGTGACACACCGGCGGTGCAGGGGGCTTGTAAATCTGCCCAAGTATGTTTTGGCACTAGGTCAGAGAATAGGATGCTTGGTGAGGGTATGAAACCTATGGTTATACTAAATATGTCATATCCCTCTGAGGAAGTGTTAGAAATTGGATTTTTGGTAGGCTAGTGCATGTGCTAAAGCCAGTCAGAAACCACCACTCTAGTCAGAAAAAGGGAGTTACACTCCTAAAATAACCCCTGCTCACCCCCTTGGTAGCTTGGCATGAGCAGTTAGGCTTATCTTAGAGGCAGTGTGTAAAGCATTTGCACATAACCCAGTTAGAAAAGTATCCAATATTTTTGTATACTTAAGACAAGACCAAAAACAATAAAAATACACAATACAGTACTTAAAAGTCTTCGGTTATCAAAATATGCTTGAAAAACAGTTCCTTGGTAACAATAGCTCCGTCCGGGGCTATCACGGCGTCGTGAGCAAACAAATCCAAACAGTTCTGGCTGACCGCAGTGTTGCGGGCCAGCTACGGTGTTGGGAAGACCCACAAACAGTACCTTTTAGAAATGCAGGGCATCGGCAACCTCTCGTTGAGATTCCGATAGCACGGCGTCCACAGGCGTCGGTTTCGGAGGTCGGTGCAGGAGTTGTCGGGGCCCTCGAAGTCACACACATTGTAGATCAAACTCCTCTCTGTTGAAGTCAGGAGCGCTGGCATCGGCAGGCGCCGGGGGCTGTGGTGCGGCATGCGGTGCCCTCAGGTCACGGTGCGAGCAGTGGCTCGGTGGCAGCGTCAGATGACTTCGTCTGTGAGACCAGGGTCGCGATCAAAGTGAATGCAGTGCCCGTTGCGTGCTGGCAGGTTGCGGTGCAAGCAGTGGCGGCATCGTTGCTGGAGCGATGTCGCCGGCTGACCAACTGGAGTCAATGGCGCCAGAGTCGGTAGGCCAAAGCTGCGGTGTAGAATGAGAGCGGTGCGTAGTGTAACTTTACGAGTGGTGCCCTCGAACCACGGTGCAAGCAGCGGCATCAATTTCGGTGTGGAGTGGCGTCATCGGGGATACCAAGGTGTCATCATGAAGCGAGGTGGTGCAGAGTGCGGGCCTCACAGGCGGCGGTGCGAGCAGCGACTCAGTGACGGCATCAGCAGGCGTCGTCGGTGAGACCAGGGTCGCGGTGCAGCGTTGCGGCAGAGACCTCTGCGGTGCCTTCAGAACACGGAGTCGGCAGCGTCGTCGTCGACGTCATCGGTTTGCTTCTTCTGTTGCATCAAAAAACACACAGTCCCCAGTGCTGAAGTCAGAAGAGCTTGAAGTCTTTGCTGTTCCTGAGACTTCTTGAACAGGGGCAAGCTCAACCTTAAGCCCTTGTAGAAACTCACAAAAGTAGATTGCAGAAAGTCCAGTCCAGGCCTTTCACTGCCCAAGACAGGATCAGCCACTACAGGCCAACACAGCAAAGCACACAGCAAAGTGGTAGTTCCTCCTCACAGCTTTTCCAGCGCTTCTTCTTGGCAGTCTTCTTGGTCCAAAAGAATTCTAAAGTTCAAGGGTCTGGGCCCCAATATTTGTATCCCAAAATCCTTTGATCTCTTAGGCAGAGAGTGTCTGTGCCCAGTCAGAACCAGTTATGCCTTCTCTGGTGTGTGTGACTTCCTGGCAAGAGGTTGAGACAGCATGGTCAGAGGCAGACCAGGCCCTTTGAGGTGCAAGGAATTCTCCTCCCCCTTCCCCAAATGCAGCCCAGGTCAATTCAGCCCTTCCCTGACCCACCTAGACTATCTGAAGCCACTCCTGCTCCCCAACCTTCTGTCATCAAAAACCCAGACAGGCAACCCACATTCCAGCAGAGGCACATGGGAAGACTGAGCAAGAAAATACCTACTTTCTAAAAGTGGTATTTTCAAACACAGAATGTAAAAATCACCTTCACTAAAAGATGCATCTTTAGATTCTGAGTTCAGGCATATTAAACGTTATTTTCCTACCTAATTCCCCAGGCCAGTTATGTTTATAAGATGTTATAAACAAACTCCCTATTCTGTTCTATGGGGAACAGGTAGCCTTGCAATAGCGAAAAACGAAATTGGCCGTAATTCACAATCAGGACATGCCACACACACCAGGGCATGTCCTACCTTTCACATACACTGCACCCGGCCCACAGGGGTACCTTGGGCCTACCTTAGGGGTGAATGACATGTAAGAAAAGGGAAGGTGAGGGATTGGCAAGTGTGTGAACTGGCCACCTCGACATGGCAGTTGCAAACTGCGCGCAGACTCCGCAATGGCGGGTCTGAGTTACCTTTTCAGGGCTACTCACATGGATGGCACAATCAGTGCTGCAGGCCTGCTGGTAGCATTTGATTCACAGGCCCTGTCACACTCAAATCAAATCAAATCAAATCAGCTTTATTCGATTAAAAGTAATTAATCATAAAAGCAAGAGTACACAATACATAAAACAATACACAAATTACATTAAAATTGATTCCTAAGTTTGTAAACAGACTTTAAAAATGCACTAACAGAGGCCATGATGTAGACTGACTCTAACATTTGCAGGGCTATAAACGCTGGTCGACAGTGCCTCAAGCCAAAAGATTTCAAAACCGGGAGGATCCACCTTTTCCTAGGGATAGAATAAAATTTACACAAGAACATAACATGTAATGTAGATTGGGTCTATACTTCATCACATGGGCAATTACATAGGAATTTGGACCAATCGTTCTGCTCAGGGAAACTTAGTAGCCTATGAATAATTCCCAAGCGGAAACGAACTAACAAAAATCTATCAAAATCGCCTAAAACAATTGTAATGTAGGGTTGAATCGTTAAGTGGGTGAGTATCAGCTGGTGTGCCTGTACAGAGGTCTTCTTCAATTCTGTTACCAATCTACGGTCATTTAAATGGCCCCATGCACAATTTTTTCAAGTCTTGCAATTAAACATAAAGTGGTAGGATCATTAAAAAACTCCTGATGGTCTAGGTTCTGAAAAAAAGGATTTAATGTATACTAGCCATCTGATCCTCTACACCCCTTCTAGCTTCATGAGGTCTAAAATAATAGAACGATTCAGAGACAAATTTTCCGAAGTCCAGATCCTATGCCATTCTAGTATCGGTTGTATTTTTATAGTATCCTCCAAGTAAACGATACCCAATTCTGCGTGGCATATATATGTTGATGTGGAGTCTGGTACGGCCAATAAAAACCTTAGAAATTTGTTTTCCACGACCTGTAAAGAAGTAACATCAGCAATCCCACAGACACCAGC
The DNA here is from genome assembly GCF_964204655.1 of Triturus cristatus. Lineage (NCBI taxonomy): Eukaryota > Metazoa > Chordata > Amphibia > Caudata > Salamandridae > Triturus > Triturus cristatus. The sequence goes on from NC_140590.1 coordinate 1,032,704,120, forward strand.
TCCATAAGTGGCAACAGACACACATTTGGCATTGTAAATTTTTAGCAACTCAACCGGGGGCCTCCTACCCAGGTTCTTGCTAAAATTAGAAAGGGCAATCACAGTTCTAGCAAACAGGATCCTCCTAGCTTTCACTGCTTGTTGCCAACTAGAATTGTGGTCAAATAGTATGCCCAGAAAAGAGAACGTTTTAGTGTATTCAATGGAATTATTGTATACAAACATATTCTTTGGCCTCTTGTTCTTACTAATACCACTGATCATAGCAAAAGTTTTGGAAACATTTATAGACAGACCTAGGTTTGACATGAAATTCGCAAAAGAAGACATTAGTCTTTGTAAAGCCAGAGGCGTGCGAGCCATTAACACGGCGTCATCGGCATATAACAATGCCGGAATAGATCTCGTTTCTATCTGAGGTAGATCGCTACAATTTTGTACTAAATGTTTTTCCAGGCCATTAATGTATAAGGTAAAAAGGAAAGGAGCGAGAACACAGCCCTGTCTCACTCCTTTTCCTATCTTAAAATCAGTAGTACATTGGCCCCCTACCCCATAGCGTACCCTTGCCTTGGCCCCTGCATAAAGCTGTTTAAGGAAAGAAACTATTAAAGTGTCCACACCTAAATTTTCTAAGATTTTCCACAACTTAGTGTGGACAACACAGTCGAACGCTGATGATAAATCAACAAAAATTAAATATAAATTACCCCTTTTTGCCTCCGTGTACTTGTTGATTAAAAGATTTAAATTAAGACCCTGATCCACTGTCCCCATACCCTTGCAAAATCCATATTGTGTATCACAAATTATTCCCAAATCCTCTGCCCATTCTTGTAGCCTATTAAGTATGACTCTTCCAACAATTTTCACGGAAGAGTCTAACAGGGAAATAGGGCGGTAACAGGCCGGGTTAGCTCTATCTCCTTTTTTAAAAATGGGAACTAAAATAGAAATTAACCAAGTTGGTGGGAAACCATACAAACTACATGCGTTAAAAAATAATGTTAAAAGCGGTCCCCACAACTCAATGTTATATTTAAAAAGATCTGCTGGAATACCATCCGGCCCTGGCGCCTTACCCCCTTGACTAACTAATATAGCATCAGTTACTTCCTGAAGTTCAAAAACTAAGTACTCCTTGGATTCTAACCCCTGAAATGGCGGCTCGATTGCAGGTAGCTCTAATACTTCCGAAGCGACAGTTGGACAGTTATAGAGATTTGTATAATGACTGATCCAGTCTTGCTCAGGGATTGCTATCTCTATACTGGCCCTATCTATATCGACCAAGAACGGAGCGTTCACGGCCTTCCAAAAAGCTGAGGAGTCACGCAACACGGATGCATCATGCAATGCCGACCACATCTCCCTTTTTCACTCATTTTTCCTATTTTTCAGCACCAATTTGTACTCACTCCTTGCTTTACTAATATCAATTTGATTTTTGTTTATGGCATGGAGTGCATGTTTCAACTTTGAATATGCTTGGGTGCACTGGTGATCGAACCATCCTGACTTCGTAGGTTTGCTTCTGTTAGTTTTAACAAAAAGGGCCTTCTTAATAGATGCTGCGATTACTACAAAGTTCTCCACGATATCTCTTTGATCGCCCTGGTCGTTTAGGCAATATTCAATGTTAGCATAGCAATCTCTGACGATTTTACCCATAACTTCTTCTTGGTTCACACTCACCCAACTTAGTGCATATCCATTCTGCCTACTGAGTTTAATATTATCAACATTATTAATATTTCTATCCTTCTTTCTAATGCGTTGGCGTTGCACCATCAAACTTATGCTTAATGGGAAAGGGTCACTTAAGACTAAATCGTGTGTGTGAAAATTCATCACCCTAGAAGAATGTCTATTAGACAGCAAAATAAAATCTATTGTGGAGAAGACACTACGACCGTTAAAAGTTGGGCAGAAGGGTCTCATAGGAGTAGTTAGCATGATACCCAAGCCCATGTCCTGTGTTAGTAGCATATCGTTAAAGAGATCCCCTTGTATTGTGTGAGCAAAATGCGGAAAACCTTCTTCATCATTAACATCATGCATTAGGCCACAAATCCCTTTTCCTGTATATTGACATAGTGAACAATTAAAATCTCCCCCCCACAAAATAACTACATCCTTGTCCGTTGAATCCTGAAGCCATACTAGTCTACCCATCAAAGACTTCAGGATAATTGCAAACTGTGACTGTGGGACATTATTACTATAATCAACATTAAAAGTGAATCACGGGTTAGGCACATAACTTGATAATAAGGACCATCGAAGAAATTACATTTATCATAATTCTACAAGTTTGAAATGTATATACAAAGACCCCCCTTCGCTCTACCACAGGGAGATGGAACTGCTGGGGTTTGAAAAGTTCTATATCCTTCCAGGTGAATAGCCTCTACTGACCATGTTTCCTGAAAGCAAAGGATTTCGAAATTCCTTACGAAATCCAGCCATATATCATTTAGCAACTTCGATTTCAAACCTGCAATGTTCCAGTAAGCAATTTGAAGTCCCTCAGACCTAGTTCTGGAATTATCACCCCCGCATATGGCTTCTAAAGTTATTGAGGGTATCAGTGGAGAAAAATTATTATGTGGGATGAGTATGGACCCCGAACTAGAAATTGGCGCGATATTAACTCTGGCAGGTAAAGACTTCCGTAACTCATGAGGATTGTTGTTATTCGTAATTATCTCAGGAGGCATTATAGGGGTCGTGAATTCAAAACCAAAACTGCAAGTTGTGTTAGGCGAACAAGGAATGATAACAGCCTTACTGGTTCTTTTACCCCCGGCCTCATTATGGGTACGATTTAGGGTAGAATTTTTCGTAGGGTCCGCCAAGTGGGTTACTTTATTGTTATCATGTGACATCACCCCAATGTCTTGGATAAAGTTACCCCCTATTCTATCCATGCTACTAAGTCAATCTACTTCCTCTAGAGAAGGTAGGAGCTCATAGCGGTTGTGTGTTTGTACAGAATACCTACAACCATGTTCCTTAATTAGGGCCCTTTTTTCCAACACACTAGGTTTATAAAAGAAGCCCAGAGAAACCACACTGATGTTACCCAAAGCCATGGGGTGATGTTCCATTTTACTCAATATCCAGTGTACTAATTGCGGGGTTTTAAAGTTCAAGATCACGCAATCACCTGGTATTTCTTTTATGTCTCTCCCCACCCAGCTTACCCTTCTTGCCATTTTAAACTCCGCAAACAGTCTGTCCGTTTCACCTACCCTAGTCCCCAGCCAGGCTAATGACTTATTTCTCAGCACATACCACGGTTCATAAACATAATTTCTCAGTCTTGGAACATTAGTTAAAATCACTGTGTATGGGGTAGCGGCAGGTGGTAAGTCCAATGGAGGGGCGGTTAGTTCATACTCTGAGTTTACGGCCAGATCTACACTACATCAATTAATACCTTCTATATGGTTACTCTTCACGGTTTGCCTACAGTGTAATTGATTTATGATACTATCCTGATGGGCTGGGGCGTGGCCACCGGTATGCCCAAGGTTCACCTGTGTACTCCTTAGGTTTGATATGGGCTTTGACTGGTCCTTATTAGTCCTGGGTTTAATGGCACCGGGATTTAATGTTGGTGCTTCAATGATTTTTAAAGATTTGGAATGGTTAGATAGTGACTCTTCAATCGCTCCAAGTCTGGTTATAATATTACTTAAAGAGTCTCTGAAAAATGTATCCATAGCCTCGATTTGACATTTTATTGCCGTCACGTTGTTCTGTGTAAGTACATGTAGGGGAGTTGACTCAGTTCCCCGAGTTGCTTTTTTAGATTTTGGGGGAGGCTTATTAGTGCCCTTTTTTACTACCTTCTGCGGGGCCACCTTAGTCCTTACAGTGGTTTCTGCCGCTATATCTAGGTCAGAAGTCAGATTTTTCGTGCGTTTAGTAGGTGGTTGAAACTCTACATCCTGATCGGTAAAGGAGACATGATCTGAAATATTCAAAACACACCCATTACTTTCTACATTTAAATCATATAATATTTGTTTATTCGTATTCGGGAGTAAGTCCCCAGAACCGGCTGTACCAGCCGTGTTATCACATCACGGGAGATGACTTCTTCCGCTGACACAATTTGCTCCTCCAAGGTTCCCATTGCTCACGTTAAATAATTTAAAATAGAGGCACATGGTCCCTCCCCCGATTTGGGCTGCTTCTTAGGCTGTGAGCTTGAGGCTTTTATTTTGACCATTTTTCTTATATTAGCACAATGACCTAGAGGCAGCAGATCTGCAATGCAAAACAATACCACTTGGGGGGGACTCAGTGCCTAGATGTTAACTTTTCGTTTTAAAAATAAGGTAGTAAAACCTGTGTCACAGACAGTAGGCAATAGTCATTAGACGGACTAGTATAAATACACAAACTATTCACGTCCGATATAATGTCTGATACGTTGGCGTGATAAATGACAGTACCTGCTAGCGAAAGTCCGAACAAGTGGAACCAAAGTGCCAAAGTCTGTGGCCCAGCCCAGTCTACTCCTGGCTATGACGGGCTAAGACGGGCCCGTCTTGGCCCGGTCTTGGCCCGGGCCGAGACCACGCGCGTCCCGCGTTGCGGGAACACCTCTCTGCTAATAAGGGCTCCGCCAGGGGCCGTAGTAAAAGTGCAAGGTGCAATTCAAGGTGCCCAGGGGCTGTGCAAATGACTCTGTATTCCTCGGACTCACCAGAGGTCTCCCGCGCTGCGGGACCTCCTCTCTGCTGATAAGGGCTCCACCAGGGGCCGTAGTAAAAGTGCAAGGTGCAATTCAAGGTGCCCAGGGGCTGTGCAAATGACTCTGTATTCCTCGGACTCACCAGAGGTCTCCCGCGCTGCGGGACCTCCTCTCTGCTGCTAAGGGCACCGCCAGGGGCCGTAGTAAAAGTGCAAGGTGCAATTCAAGGTGCCCAGGAGCTGTGCAAATGACTCTGTATTCCTCGGACTCACCAGAGGTCTCCCGCGCTGCTGGACCTCCTCTCTGCTGATAAGGGCTCCGCCAGGGGCCGTAGTAAAAGTGCAAGGTGCAATTCAAGGTGCCCAGGGGCTGTGCAAATGACTCTGTATTCCTCGGACTCACCAGAGGACTCCCGCGCTGTGGGACCTCCTCTCTGCTGATAAGGGCTCCTCCAGGGGCCGTAGTAAAAGTGCAAGGTGCAATTCAAGGTGCCCAGGGGCTGTGCAAATGACTCTGTATTCCTCAGACTCACCAGAGGTCTCCCGCGCTGCGGGATCTCCTCTCTGCTGATAAGGGCTCCGCCAGGGGCCGTAGTAAAAGTGCAAGGTGCAATTCAAGGTGCCCAGGGGCTGTGCAAATGATTCTGTATTCCTCAGACTCACCAGAGGTCTCCCGTGCTGCGGGACCTCCTCTCTGCTAATGAGGGCTCCGCCAGGGGCCGTAGTAAAAGTGCAAGGTGCAATTCAAGGTGCCCAGGGGCTGTGCAAATGACTCTGTATTCCTCGGAATCACCAGAGGTCTCCCGCGCTGCGGGACCTCCTCTCTGCTGATAAGGGCTCCACCAGGGGCCGTAGTAAAAGTGCAAGGTGCAATTCAAGGTGCCCAGGGGCTGTGCAAATGACTCTGTATTCCTCGGACTCACCAGAGGTCTCCCGCGCTGCGGGACCTCCTCTCTGCTGCTAAGGGCTCCGCCAGGGGCCGTAGTAAAAGTGCAAGGTGCAATTCAAGGTGCCCAGGAGCTGTGCAAATGACTCTGTATTCCTCGGACTCACCAGAGGTCTCCCGCGCTGCGGGACCTCCTCTCTGCTGATAAGGGCTCCGCCAGGGGCCGTAGTGAAAGTGCAAGGTGCAACTCAAGGTGCCCAGGGGCTGTGCAAATGACTCTGTATTCCTCGGACTCACCAGAGGACTCCCGCGCCGCGGGACCTCCTCTCTGCTGATAAGGGCTCCGCCAGGGGCCGTAGTAAAAGTGCAAGGTGCAATTCAAGTTGCCCAGGGGCTGTGCAAATGACTCTGTATTCCTGAGACTCACCAGAGGTCTCCCGCACTGCGGGACCTCCTCTCTGCGGATAAGGGCTCCGCCAGGGGCCGTAGTAAAAGTGCAAGGTGCAATTCAAGGTGCCCAGGAGCTGTGCAAATGACTCTGTATTCCTCGGACTCACCAGAGGTCTCCCGCGCTGTGGGACCTCCTCTCTGCTGATAAGGGCTCCGCCAGGGGCCGTAGTAAAAGTGCAAGGTGCAATTCAAGGTGCCCAGGGGCTGTGCAAATGACTCTGTAATCCTCGGACTCACCAGAGGTCTCCTGCGCTGCGGGACCTCCTCTCTGCTGATAAGGGCTCCGCCAGGGGCCGTAGTAAAAGTGCAAGGTGCAATTCAAGGTGCCCAGGGGCTGTGAAATGACTCTGTATTCCTCGGACTCACCAGAGGCCTCCCGCACTGCAGGACCTCCTCTCTGCTGATAAGGGCTCCACCAGGGGCCGTAGTAAAAGTGCAAGGTGCGATTCAAGGTGCCCAGGGGCTGTGCAAATGACTCTGTATTCCTCGGACTCACCAGAAGTCTCTCGCGCTGCGGGACCTCCTCTCTGCTGATAAGGGCTCCGCCAGGGGCCGTAGTAAAAGTGCAAGGTGCAATTCAAGGTGCCCAGGGGCTGTGCAAATGACTCTGTATTCCTCGGACTCACCAGAGGTCTCCCGCGCTGCAGGACCTCCTCTCTGCTGATAAGGGCTCCGCCAGGGGCCGTAGTAAAAGTGCAAGATGCAATTTAAGGTGCCCAGGGGCTGTGCAAATTACTCTGTATTCCTCGGACTCAAAAGAGGTCTCCCGCGCTGCGGGACCTCCTCTCTGCTGATAAGGGCTCCGCCAGGGTCCGTAGTAAAAGTGCAAGGTGCAATTCAAGGTGCCCAGGGGCTGTGCAACTGACTCTGTATTCCTCGGACTCATCAGAGGACTCCCGCGCTGCGGGACCTCCTCTCTGCTGATAAGGGCTCCGCCAGGGGCCGTAGTAAAAGTGCAATGTGCAATTCAAGGCGCCCAGGGGCTGTGCAAATGACTCTGTATTCCTCATACTCACCAGAGGTCTCCCGCGCTGCGGGACCTCCTCTCTGCTGGTAAGGGCGCCACCAGGGCCGTAGTAAAAGTGCAAGGTGCAATTCAAGGTGCCCAGGGGCTGTGCAAATGACTCTGTATTCCTCAGACTCACCATAGGTCTCCCGCGCTGCGGGACCTCCTCTCTGCTGGTAAGGGCTCCGCCAGGGGCCGTAGTAAAAGTGCAAGGTGCAATTCAAGGTGCCATGGGGCTGTGCATATGACTCTGTATTCCTCGGACTCACCAGAGGTCTCCCGCGCTGAGGGACCTCCTCTCTGCTGGTAAGGGCTCCACCAGGGCCGTAGTAAAAGTACAAGGTGCAATTCAAGGTGCCCAGGGGCTGTGCAAATGACTCTGTATTCCTCGGACTCACCAGAGGTCTCCCGTGCTGCGGGACCTCCTCTCTGCTGATAAGGGCTACGCCAGGGGCCGTAGTAAAAGTGCAAGGTGCAATTCAAGGTGCCCAGGGGCTGTGCAAATGACTCTGTATTCCTCGGACTCACCAAAGGTCTCCCGCGCTGCGGGACCTCCTCTCTGCTGATAAGGGCTCCGCTAGGGGCCGTAGTAAAAAGTGCCAGGTGCAATTCAAGGTGCCCAGGCGCTGTGCAAATGACTCTGTATTCCTTGGACTCACCAGAGGTCTCCCGCGCTGCGGGACCTCCTCTCTGCTGATAAGGGCTCCGCCAGGGGCCGTAGTAAAAGTACAAGGTGCGATTCAAGGTGCCCAGGGGCTGTGCAAATGACTCTGTATTCCTCGGACTCACCAGAGGTCTCCCGCGCTGCGGGACCTCCTCTCTGCTGATAAGGGCTCCGCCAGGGGCTGTAGTAAAAGTGCAAGGTGCAATTCAAGGTGCCCAGGGGCTGTGCAAATGACTCTGTATTCCTCGGACTCACCAGAGGTCTCCCGTGCTGTTTGACCTCCTCTCTGCTGATAAGGGCTCCGCCAGGGGCCGTAGTAAAAGTGCAAGGTGCAATTCAAGGTGCCCAGGGGCTGTGCAAATGACTCTGTATTCCTCAGACTCACAAGAGGTCTCCCGCACAGTGGGACCTCCTGTCTGCTGATAAGGGCTCCGCCAGGGGCCGTAGTAAAAGTGCAAGGTGCAATTCAAGGTGCCCAGGGGCTGTGCAAATGACTCTGTATTCCTTGGACTCACAAGAGGTCTCCCGCGCTGCGAACCTCCTCTCTGCTGATAAGAGCTCCGCCAGGGGCCGTAGTAAAAGTGCAAGGTGCAATACAAGGTGCCCAGGGGCTGTGCAAATGACTCTGTATTCCTCGGACTCACCAGAGGTCTCCCGCGCTGCGGGACCTCCTCTCTGCTGATAAGGGCTCCGCCAGGGGCCGTAGTAAAAGTGCAAGGTGCAATTCAAGGTGCCCAGGGGCTGTGCAAATGACTCTGTATTTCTCGGACTCACAAGAGGTCTCCCGCGCTGCGGGACCTCCTCTCTGCTGATAAGGGCTCCGCCAGGGGCCGTAGTAAAAGTGCAAGGTGCAATTCAAGGTGCCCTTTGGGCTGTGCAAATGACTCTGTATTCCTCGGACTAATCAGAGGACTCCCGCGCTGCGGGACCTCCTCTCTGCTGATAAGGGCTCCGCCAGGGGCCGTAGTAAAAGTGCAAGGTGCAATTCAAGGTGCCCAGGGGCTGTGCAAATGACTCTGTATTCCTCGGACACACCAGAGGTCTCCCGCGCTGTGGGACCTCCTCTCTGCTGGTAAGGGCTTCACCAGGGCCGTAGTAAAAGTGCAAGGTGCAATTCAAGGTGCCCAGGGGCTGTGCAAATGACTCTGTATTCCTCGGACTCACCAGAGGTCTCCCGCGCTGCGGGACCTCCTCTCTGCTGGTAAGGGCTCCGCCAGGGGCCGTAGTACAAGTGCAAGGTGCAATTCAAGGTGCCCAGGGGCTGTGCACATGACTCTGTATTCCTCGGACTCACCAGAGGTCTCCCACGCAGCGGGACCTCCTCTCTGCTGATATGCGCTCCGCCAGTGGCCGTAGTAAAAGTGCAAGGTGCAATTCAGGGTGCCCAGGGGATGTGCAAATGACTCTGAAATTCCTCGGACTCACCAGAGGACTCCCGTGCTGTGGGACCTCCTCTCTGCTGATAAGGGCTCCGCCAAGGGCCGTAGTAAAAGTGCAAGGTGCAATTCAAGGTGCCCAGGGGCTGTGCAAATGACTCTGTATTCCTCGGACTCACCAGAGGTCTCCCGCGCTGCGGGACCTCCTCTCTGCTGATAAGGGCTCCGCCAGGGGCTTTAGTAAAAGTGCAAGGTGCAATTCAAGGTGCCCAGGGGATGTGCAAATGACTCTGTATTCCTCGGACTCACCAGAGGTCTCCCGTGCTGTTTGACCTCCTCTCTGCTGATAAGGGCTCCGCCAGGGGCCGTACTAAAAGTGCAAGATGCAATTCAAGGTGCCCAGGGGCTGTGCAAATGACTCTGTATTCCTCGGACTCACAAGAGGTCTCCCGCACTGTGGGACCTCCTGTCTGCTGATAAGGGCTCCACCAGGGGCCGTAGTTAAAGTGCAAGGTGCAATTCAAGGTGCCCAGGGGCTGTCCAAATGACTCTGTATTGCTCGGACTAATCAGAGGACTCCCGCGCTGCGGGACCTCCTCTCTGCTGGTAAGGGCTCCACCAGGGCCGTAGTAAAAGTGCAAGGTGCAATTCAAGGTGCCCAGGGGCTGTGCAAATGACTCTGTATTCCTCGGACTCACCAGAGGTCTCCGGCGCTGCGGGACCTCCTCTCTGCTGATAAGGGCTCCGCCAGGGGCTGTAGTAAAAGTGCAAGGTGCAATTCAAGGTGCCCAGGGGCTGTGCAAATGACTCTGTATTCCTTGGACTCACCAGAGGTCTCCCGCGCTGCGAACCTCCTCTCTGCTGATAAGAGCTCCGCCAGGGGCCGTAGTAAAAGTGCAAGGTGCAAAACAAGGTGCCCAGGGGCTGTGCAAATGACTCTGTATTCCTCGGACTCACCAGAGGTCTCCCGCGCTGCGGGACCTCCTCTCTGCTGATAAGGGCTCCGCCAGGGGCCGTAGTAAAAGTGCAAGGTGCAATTCAAGGTGCCCAGGGGCTGTGCAAATGACTCTGTATTCCTCGGACTCACAAGAGGTCTCCCGCGCTGCGGGACCTCCTCTCTGCTGATAAGGGCTCCGCCAGGGGCCGTAGTAAAAGTGCAAGGTGCAATACAAGGTGCCCTTTGGGCTGTGCAAATGACTCTGTATTCCTCGGACTAATCAGAGGACTCCCGCGCTGCGGGACCTCCTCTCTGCTGATAAGGGCTCCGCAAGGGGCCGTAGTAAAAGTGCAAGGTGCAATTCAAGGTGCCCAGGGGCTGTGCAAATGACTCTGTATTCCTCGGACACACCAGAGGTCTCCCGTGCTGCGGGACCTCCTCTCTGCTGGTAAGGGCTTCACCAGGGCCGTAGTAAAAGTGCAAGGTGCAATTCAAGGTGCCCAGGGGCTGTGCAAATGACTCTGTATTCCTTGGACCCACCAGAGGTCTCCCGCGCTGCGGGACCTCCTCTCTGCTGATAACGGCTCCGCCAGGGGCCGTAGTAAAAGTGCAAGGTGCAATACAAGGTGCCCAGGGGCTGTGCAAATGACTCTGTATTCCTCGGACCCACAAGAGGTCTCCCGCGCTGCGGGACCTCCTCTCTGCTGATAAGGGCTCCGCCAGGGGCCGTAGTAAAAGTGCAAGGTGCAATTCAAGGTGCCCTTTGGGCTGTGCAAATGACTCTGTATTCCTCGGACTAATCAGAGGACTCCCGCGCTGCGGGACCTCCTCTCTGCTGATAAGGGCTCCGCCAGGGGCCATAGTAAAAGTGCAAGGTGCAATTCAAGGTGCCCAGGGGCTGTGCAAATGACTCTGTATTCCTCGGACACACCAGAGGTCTCCCGCGCTGTGGGACCTCCTCTCTGCTGGTAAGGGCTTTACCAGGGCCGTAGTAAAAGTGCAAGGTGCAATTCAAGGTGCCCAGGGGCTGTGCAAATGACTCTGTATTCCTCGGACTCACCAGAGGTCTCCCGCGCTGCGGGACCTCCTCTCTGCTGGTAAGGGCTCCGCCAGGGGCCGTAGTACAAGTGCAAGGTGCAATTCAAGGTGCCCAGGGGCTGTGCACATGACTCTGTATTCCTCGGACTCACCAGAGGTCTCCCACGCAGCAGGACCTCCTCTCTGCTGATATGGGCTCCGCCAGTGGCCGTAGTAAAAGTGCAAGGTGCAATTCAAGGTGCCCAGGGGATGTGCAAATGACTCTGAAATTCCTCGGACTCACCAGAGGACTCCCGTGCTGTGGGACCTCCTCTCTGCTGATAAGGGCTCCGCCAAGGGCCGTAGTAAAAGTGCAAGGTGCAATTCAAGGTGCCCAGGGGCTGTGCAAATGACTCTGTATTCCTCGGACTCACCAGAGGTCTCCCGCGCTGCGGGACATCCTCTCTGCTGATAAGGGCTCCGCCAGGGGCTGTAGTAAAAGTGCAAGGTGCAATTCAAGGTGCCCAGGGGATGTGCAAATGACTCTGAAATTTCTCGGACTCACCAGAGGACTCCCGTGCTGTGGGACCTCCTCTCTGCTGATAAGGGTTCCTCCAAGGGCCGTAGTAAAAGTGCAAGGTGCGATTCAAGGTGCCCAGGGGCTGTGCAAATGACTCTGTATTCCTCGGACTCACCAGAGGTCTCCCGCGCTGCAGGACCTCCTCTCTGCTGATAAGGGCTCCGCCAGGGGCCGTAGTAAAAGTGCAAGGTGCAATTCAAGGTGCCCAGGGGCTGTGCAAATGATTCTGTATTCCTCGGACTCACAAGAGGTCTCCTGCACTGTGGGACCTCCTGTCTGCTGATAAGGGCTCCGCCAGGGGCCGTAGTTAAAGTGCAAGGTGCAATTCAAGGTGCCCAGGGGCTGTGCAAATGACTCTGTATTGCTCGGACTAATCAGAGGACTCCCGCGCTGCGGGACCTCCTCTCTGCTGATAAGGGCTCCGCCAGGGGCCGTAGTAAAAGTGCAAGGTGCAATTCGAGGTGCCCAGGGGCTGTGCAAATGACTCTGTATTCCTTGGACTCACCAGAGGTCTCCCGCGCTGCGGGACCTCCTCTCTGCTGGTAAGGGCTCCACCAGGGCCGTAGTAAAAGTGCAAGGTGCAATTCAAGGTGCCCAGGGGCTGTGCAAATGACTCTGTATTCCTCGGACTCACCAGAGGTCTCCCGCGCTGCGGGACCTCCTCTCTGCTGATAAGGGCTCCGCCAGGGGCTGTAGTAAAAGTGCAAGGTGCAATTCAAGGTGCCCAGGGGCTGTGCAAATGACTCTGTATTCCTTGGACTCACCAGAGGTCTCCCGCGCTGCGAACCTCCTCTCTGCTGATAAGAGCTCCGCCAGGGGCCGTAGTAAAAGTGCAAGGTGCAATACAAGGTGCCCAGGGGCTGTGCAAATGACTCTGTATTCCTCGGACTCACCAGAGGTCTCCCGCGCTGCGGGACCTCGTCTCTGCTGATAAGGGCTCCGCCAGGGGCCGTAGTAAAAGTGCAAGGTGCAATTCAAGGTGCCCAGGGGCTGTGCAAATGACTCTGTATTCCTCGGACTCACAAGAGGTCTCCCGCGCTGCGGGACCTCCTCTCTGCTGATAAGGGCTCCGCCAGGGGCCGTAGTAAAAGTGCAAGGTGCAATTCAAGGTGCCCTTTGGGCTGTGCAAATGACTCTGTATTCCTCGGACACACCAGAGGTCTCCCGCACTGCGGGACCTCCTCTCTGCTGGTAAGGGCTTCACCAGGGCCGTAGTAAAAGTGCAAGGTGCAATTCAAGGTGCCCAGGGGCTGTGCAAATGACTCTGTATTCCTCGGACTCACCAGAGGTCTCCCACGCTGCGGGACCTCCTCTCTGCTGGTAAGGGCTCCGCCAGGGGCCGTAGTACAAGTGCAAGGTGCAATTCAAGGTGCCCAGGGGCTGTGCACATGACTCTGTATTCCTCGGACTCACCAGAGGTCTCCCACGCAGCGGGACCTCCTCTCTGCTGATATGGGCTCCGCCAGTGGCCGTAGTAAAAGTGCAAGGTGCAATTCAAGGTGCCCAGGGGATGTGCAAATGACTCTGAAATTCCTCGGACTCACCAGAGGACTCCCGTGCTGTGGGACCTCCTCTCTGCTGATAAGGGCTCCGCCAAGGGCCGTAGTAAAAGTGCAAGGTGCAATTCAAGGTGCCCAGGGGCTGTGCAAATGACTCTGTATTCCTCGGACTCACCAGAGGTCTCCCGCGCTGCGGGACCTCCTCTCTGCTGATAAGGGCTCCGCCAGGGGCCGTAGTAAAAGTGCAAGGTGCAATTCAAGATGCCCAGGAGCTGTGCAAATGACTCTGTATTCCTCGGACTCACCAGAGGTCTCCCGCGCTGCGGGACCTCCTCTCTGCTGATAAGGGCTCCACCAGGGGCCGTAGTAAAAGTGCAAGGTGCAATTCAAGGTGCCCAGGGGCTGTGCAAATGACTCTGTATTCCTCGGACTCACCAGAGGTCTCCCGCGCTGCGGGACCTCCTCTCTGCTAATAAGTGCTCCGCCAGGGGCTGTAGTAAAAGTGCAAGTTGCAATTCAAGGTGCCCAGGGGCTGTGCAAATGACTCTGTATTCCTCGGACTCACCAGAGGTCTCCCGCGCTGCGGGACCTCCTCTCTGCTGATAAGGGCTCCACCAGGGGCCGTAGTAAAAGTGCAAGGTGCAATTCAAGGTGCCCAGGGGCTGTGCAAATGACTCTGTATTCCTTGGACTCACCAGAGGTCTCCCGCGCTGCGGGACCTCCTCTCTGCTAATAAGGGCTCCGCCAGGGGCTGTAGTATAAGTGCAAGGTGCAATTCAAGGTGCCCAGGGGCTTTGCAAATGACTCTGTATTCCTTGGACTCACCAGAGGTCTCCCCCCTGTCACACTCAGTTCACTTTACTAGGGACTAACAAGTAGATCAAATATCCAATCATAGAAACACCAATCCATAACACAATTTACCACAGGAGCACCTGCACTTTACCACTGATCAGCAGTGAGAAAAGTGTGCAGAAACACTACATCAGCAAGAGTCAAAACCGGGAGGTCGGAAAGTAAAAACTCAGGGAAACATGCCAAAAGATGCCAAATCTAACAAATGTTCCCCCAGCTGGAAGTAGGGAGAACTACCCACCCTCCTAGGAGTTCTCTTCACTAAGGCGGAAGAACCTGGACAGACCATCTGCATTGGGGTGTTCTGTGCCAGGACGGTGTTCCACCGTAAAGTCAATTCCCTGTAGGGAGATGGACCACCTCAGCAGTTTTGGATTCTCACTCCTCACTTGCATCAACCATCTGAGGGGTCTGTGGTCTGTCTGAAACCGGCAGTGAGTCCCACACAGGTATGTCTCAGCTTCTTCAGAGCCCAGACCACAGCGAAAGCTTCCCTTTCTATGGCACTCCACCTCTGTTCCCTGGGGAGTAGTCTCTGGCTAAGGAAGACTACAGGCTGGTCTAGGCTCTCTTCATTCAGTTGTGAGAGCACCGCTACCACTCCATGCTGTGAAGCATCAGTCTGCATGACAAATTCCTTGGAGAAGTCGGGGGCCTTGAGCACGGGTGCCGTGCACATGGTGGCCTTCAGGGCATCAAACGCCTTCTGGCAGGACTCAGTCCCGATCACCTTCCGGGCTGCTTCCTGGAAGTCAGCTCTGTTAAGGGGGCAACAATGGTGCCATAGCCCTTAACAAACCTCCTATAGAACCCGGCGAGTCCTAAGAAGGCCCTCACCTCTGTCTGGGTCTTGGGAGCTCCCAAGTCAGAATGGTGTCAATCTTGGTGGCAGGACATTCTTCAACCCAAAGGGCATCACCCCGAACTGGTAATGTCCTTCTGGGGTTGCAAATGCTGACCTCTCCTTGGGCCCATCGGTTAAGGCAATCTGCTAGTACCCAGACGTTAAATCAAACATGCTGAGGAACTTAGCAGCTCCCAACTGATCAATGAGCTCATCAGCTCTGGGGATGGGGTGTTCGTCAGTTCTGGTGACGGCATTGAGCCCACGGTAGTCCACACAAAACCGCAGTTCTGGAGTGGCACCGGGTGCAGCAGCCTTTGGGACCAAGACCACTGGGCTGACCCAAGGACTGTTGGAAGGCTCGATCACCCCTAATGCCAACATCTTAGAGACCTCCTCTTTAATGCTGGCCTTGACCCGGTCAGTCAACCTGTAAATCTTTTCCTTCACAGGAGGGCTATCACCGCTGTCCTCGTCATGGGTAACAAGAGAGTAACACCTGGGGTCAGAGAGAACAGTGGGGTAAACTGTCCCAACAACTGGTGACAGTCACTCTGCTGCTCTGGAGTCAGTGTAGGGGAGAGGATCACGCCTTCCACTGACCCATCGTGCTCCTTGGTAGACAGGAGGTCAGGGAGAGGTTCACTCTCCTCTTCCAACCCATCATCTGTCGCCAAGAGCATGCTCACTTCACACCTCTCGAAGTGGGGCTTGAGGCAGTTCACGTGGGGGACCCTCAAAGGGTTCCGTGGAGCCCACAAATCCACCAGGTAGGTGACATCATTTTTTTCGCTCCACCACCTCAAATGGCCCAGTCCACTTGTCCTGCACGGCACAAGGTTCCACTGGGGAAATGACCCACACTTCTTGCCCAGGTTGAAATTCGACCAGAGTGGCATTCTGGTCATACCACTTCCTCATTTCTTCCTGGCTTGCTTCTAGGTTCGCCTGGGTGAGTTTCCTAAAGTGGGCAGTTTGGTTTCTGAAGGCCAGCATGTAACTAAACACATCCTGGGGAGTTTTCCTGGGAGCTGCCTCCCATCCTTCCTTCCCCAAACTCAGAGGTCTTCTCACAGGGTGTCCATACAGAAGCTCAAAGGGACTGAACCCAAGAGACTCTTGTGGTACCTCCCTGTATGCAAATAGAAGGCACGGCAAGTGGACGTCCCACTTACGTCTCATGGGTTCTGTTAGACCCTTAATCATGCCCTTCAAGCTCTAGTTGAATCTCTCCACCATTTAGTTACCTTGTGGGTGGTAATGGATGGTGAACTTGTAGGTTACACCACACTACTTCCACAGGGATGTCACATACTTGGATATGAAATTTGTCCCCCTGTCAGAAACCACCTCTCTGGGGAACCCCACTCGGGTAAAGACCCCATTAATTCCCAGGCCACCACTGGCACCGTCGTTGTCCTGAGAGGGATTGCCTCCGGGTACCGGGTGGTATGATCCACCAAGACCAGGATGTACCTGTTGCCCATGGCTGTCTTGGGCTCCAGTAGCCCCACAATGTCCATCCCTACCCTTTCAGAGGGTGTTCCAACCACTGAAAAAGGTTGGAGAGGAGCTTTGACCTTCCTCCCACTCTTACCACTTGACCTGCAATGTCCATCTGACTGCCTTCGCATTTGGGGCCAGAAGAAGTGGGTGACAAGCCTTTCAAAGGTCTTGTCCTGCCTCAAATGTCCTGCCAAAGGTACGTCATGAGCCAGACCCAGTGGGAAGGTCCTGAAGCGCTGGGGTACCACCAGCACACGGGCTGACCCAGGCTCAGTGACCTTAGGCTCACTGTACAGGAGATCATTCTCCCACTAGATCCAATGTGATCCTGACTGATCACCAGCTGCCTGGTCTGCAGCCTGCCACCACAGACCCTGCAGAGAAGGGCACTCCTTCTGCTCCTTGCAGAATTGCTCCCTGGTGGGACCCTCTTCTTGCTGCCAATGGGTCAGCTCAGAGATGTTGCCCAGTTCAGCTACCTGTTCCCCTGTAGGCACCGGGGCGTCCCCCTCAAGGTCCGCCTCCTCCCAGTCCAAGGGAACTTCATGGACCGATTTCCCACACCCCTTGCCCTTTCTCATGGCAGGGACTTGGGCCACCGTTTCAGGCTCCAAGTCCTCTTGATCACCTTTTCTGGCCGCCATTGACCGAGTGGACACGCATGCACAATCTGGCAACCCAAGCATCTCCAAGTGAGACCTGAGCTCATCATCCTTCCATAAGGTCTGCTCCAGGTCATTACCTAGCAGGCAATCTACAGGCATTGAAGGGCTCACAACCACCCTCAAGGGACCTGAGGACCCCCCCCCCACTCGAAGGGAACCTGCACCACCAGATACTGGTGCTCTGAATTGTCCACCGCAATTACTTGGTGAAATGACCCTGAGACTATTTGCTTCTCTGAGACCAGGTAATACTGGACTGAGATCACACTGGCTCCAGTATCTCTGAGAGCCTCAACCCTTTTTCCATTAATGGTCACCCAGGTGCTGTATTTCTTTGTGTTAGTGGGTACCGGGTTTCCTGGGACCATCTCACTGTCCCCTAGTGAGGCAAGTGTCATTTCTGCGGGGTCTCCACCCTCCTGTGGGTACTCTTCCTCCCCAAGCGCTACACTAGCCAACACCTTGGACTAACCACCGGTGTGAGGCTGTGCCCCCTTAGGGCAGGTGGGGTCCCCCTTTAAGTGAGACACTTGGTCACATGCAAAACACTTGCAGGGGCCGGTCTCAGCAGGCTTTCCTGACGAGACCCCTTGTTTCTTATCTCCTGGGGGATGAGAACCTTTACCCTGGTTGTTCCCTTGGTTCTTATCTCCTGAGGGATGAGAACCATTAACATGGTTGTTAGTTTGGGTCCCTTTAGAGAACTCTTGTGTTTTATCCTTGTCCCCCCACTTTTCTGCTGGGGACCCTGCCCACCTTTGGCTGAGTCTCCCCCAAATGCTTTCTTGTGGACGCTGGTACTCACCCAGCGGTTCGCCTCCATAGCAAGCTTCCTGCAGTCAGTCAGCTTACTATCAACTAGGTGCTGGCGCAGATCTTCAAAACATAGACTAGACAAGTGCTCCCATGCAATCAAATTGCAGACCCCGTGAAAATCTGTCACATTACCGCCCTTCACCTAGCCATCCAGTGACCTGCAAAACATATCTATACATTCTAACCAAGTGTTGGCATCGGACTTCTTATTGGACCTGAACTGATCCCTGTTCTTTTCAGGAGTGAGACCATACTTAGTGAGAAGGGCGTCATTCATGTCTGGATAGGTGAGGTGAAACCCCTTACCCAAAGCTACTATAGTATTCCCTGCTTCTTCTGGGAAAAGAGGCCACAATCCTGCTCCCCAATTCTCCTCAGGGACCCCATTCATGTGTATCGCTGCCTCATAACCCTGAAACCACCTTTGTATGTCATCCCCCTTCTTGAATTCTTTGCCTACATTCTTAGGGATGTGCACAAACCTGTCTGCCTGTCTTGACGGGTTACTGCCACCATCTGAGCTGGCTCTACTCCTCTGATCATGCTCCTTTATTCTGAACTCATGCTCTAACATCATCCTTTCCTCCTCCATGGCTAACTTAAGCTACTCCAGTTCTACTGCAACTCTCCTTGCTTCTTGCCTGTCCTCCAGCTCTCCTGGGGACAGGCCACTGCTGCCTGGCTTGAAATATTCCCCCCTCCCAAATCACATCCGCCCTCGGAATAGGCTCCTCCGCTGCTCGCTGGCAGGTCTGGCTGCTACCCAGGCCCTTAGCGCCTTTTGTAGCTCCTCCTGCCTAGTGAGGCCTCTGACTTGGACTTTTAGGTTTTTGCAAATTGATTTCAATTCCCTAACATTGTAGGATTCCAACCTATCCTCCCCAGAGGCAATTTCCAGGGATGCAACAGATGATCCTCTTGATTCAGGCATGATTAAGTAGTAAGTTCAAACTGGCAAGATCAAAAATAGGCCAAAAAGAAAAAGCACGTAATGGTCTGCGATATGGTAGTAATGCCCCCAATCACTGTAAGTCAAGTGCAAACGCAAGTCCTAACCTCACTGCTGACGGCCAATGTTAGAAATTGAATTTTTGGTAGGCTAGGGCATGTGCCAAAGCCAGGCAGAAACCACCACTCTAGTCAGGATAAGGGAGTTACACCCCTAAAATAACCTCTGCTCACCCCCTTGGTAGCTTGGCACGAGTAGTCAGGCTTATCTTAGAGGCAGTGTGTAAAGCATTTGCACATAACCAACAGTAATACAGTGTAAGCACTACAAAAGGACACCACACCAGTTTGGAAAAGTATCCAATATTTTTGTATACTTAAGACAAGACCAAAAACGATAAAAATCCACAATACAGTACTTGAAAATCTTTGGTTATCAAAATATGCTTGAAAAACAGTTCCTTGGTGATAATAGTTCCGTCCGGGGCTATCACTGCGTCGTGAGCAAACAAATGTAAACAGTTCTGGTTGACCGTGGTGTCGCGGGCCAGCTACGGTTTCAGGAAGACCAGCAAACAGTACCTTTTAGAAATGCAGGGTGTCGGCGACCTCTTGTTGAGCTTCCGAAAGCTCGGTGTCCGCAGGTGTTGGTTCCGGAGGTCGGTGCAGGAGTTGTCAGGACCCTCGAAGTCCCACGCGTTGCAGATCGAACTCCTCTCTGTTGAAGTCAGGAGCGCTCGCGTCGGCAGGCATCGGGTGCTGTGGTGTGAAGTGCAGCGGTGCGGCGTGCGATGCCCTCAGGTCATGGTGCGAGCAGCGGCTCGGGGGCGTGATCAGATGGCATCGTCGGTGAGACCATTGCGGCGGTGCCCTTTGTGGTGCCTTCAGGACACGGTGTCGGCAGCGGCGGCAGTGGCGTCGTCGGGTTGCTTCTTCTGTTGCAGCACAAAACACGCGAGGATTCGTCGACCGGCGCCAAAGTTATTCAAAATAGAATGTTGCGGATTTCCTATGGAAACGTGGTCCTAACTATAACTACCTACTGGCGACCGCCAGTAGGTAATATATATATATATATATAGATATCCACAGCGTCCCACTCCCAAGAGAACAGGTGGAGGCCACTCAGGGGAAGCGTCAGGAAATCTTTAATGATACAGCTATGCATAATGCATTTCAGCCTTACGGCCTTTGTCAGATGCTGCTGAATACAAGGAAATGCTTTCACCCCCACCTTTTTGAATGTCCAGTGTCCCTCCCATTGGCGGTAGTCCGCTGACCGTAGTCACGTGATGGCAACTCCTCTGCAGCTTGGACACAAACTACAGCTCCCAGAATGCTGTAATACCGGGTAAATGTTGCTGGGATGTACATACATATTATCTACTGGCGGTCGCCAGTAGATAGTTATAGTTAGGACCTATTTTCCATAGGAAATCCGCAACATTCTATCCCCAATAAGTCTGGCGCCGGTTTACGAATCTTAGCGAAATTTCCCAAACTTTTGGCCAGCTCCGCTCTGCTCCTACCCTGAAAGTTTCATGGTGATTCGTCAAGCGGGGGCTGAGAAAAAAGGGGGTCCCAAAACGCGTTTTCCCCATGCAATTTCCCATAGGATCTGTTGGCGCAGCTACAGCCCGAACCGCTGAACGGAATGACACCAAATTTGGCAAAGAGGTAGTCCTCAGTTCAGACTCGTGCCTTTTGCATTAATGGTGTGAATCTGTTCAGTAGTTCCTGAGAAAATTAGGGTAAAAAAGTTAGTGATATCTATGGCCGGGGAGGATCCGCGCACCCTACCTGCACCGTAAGCGCATCCTCCCCGAACGGAGCGCGTACCCTCCCGATCACGCACTGCATGCTAATTGGCTGTCAAGTGTCTGTCTACATTCGAAACCAGGATCTGTTGGCGGCCATTTTCTGCCTCGGTAGAAGCGAGGCTGAAGAAGCAAGGGGAATAAGTGTGTAAAACATATAAAGGGGGCAGAGTGGGAATACTCTGACCCTCTAGAGGTGCTTAGGGGGTCCCAGAAGGACCCCTTGGGACCCCGTTTTTTTTTTTTTAAACGGCGAAATGCGCGCAGGGTGCGCGCATCCTAACGCATTGGGTGCACAGATTCTCTCGCGTTGGGTGCGCGAATCCAAGGGAAAAAAATTTGAAATTTTTAGGAGATAAAGATCAAGCTTAAGTTTTTTGTTCTTGAGTGGCTCTAAAAAGAGCCGTTGTGTTCATTGAGAGTTTTTGGTACTTATAAGTAAGAGTCTAAAGTTGTTGAGGAAGACTCTGTTTCCTTCATCAGTAAAGTGTACTCCATCTCTCCTATACATCTCTTGCATATGAAAGCGCAGATTGTTATTGTAAATGGACCCCATTCTATAGTCTCAGAGAAAAGCAGAAACAGATTTATTCACATGTTTCCTAGCTTTCTCAATTTGTGGACAAAAATGATCGGACCAGTTCCATTTCTGGCTTTGGCATATGTTAGAATACACAAAGGCAGTTTTGGGGAAAAGTGAAATCAGTTCTGCAAAGGTGTCCTTCATAAGGATTTCCAGACCTACCCCAGTCGAAGTGCCTAGGTCATTGCCACCACAGTGCACTATTATGAGGTCAGGGTGTTGGATATGCATGAAGGATTTCACCAATGGCATCAATTGGTGCCACTTTAACCCTCTCTGTCCAATCCATTTAATGTCTACATTTGGCAAACCTAGGTCTTTGTGAATGCCTTTGTTTTCTGCATACCTTTGGCTCCAGAAAATATAGCTGTGTCCCACAATCCACACTCTAAGCATCTTGAAAGGAGGTCTGGATGCACTCAGATGGTCTCTGTAAATGAAATGGCAGTTTGGAAAGTAAGATGTTTCTAAAATGATGGCTAAGATGCAGTTTTGAAAAAAGACAAGAAATCATTGGTTGTTTGACAATCTTCTACACTGAAAGGTAGGGTGTATATTTCTTTACGTATGATTCTTATTGGTTAACAAAAACTGATTGTAAGGAACATTATATATGATAAGCTGATATGTTGAAAAGTCAAGCACACTTGCTGTCTTGATTAGCAACATTGTGTGCTGAACTTGTGACCTGTGTGCTCAGTACAGTGTTCCATGATCTGTTTCTATGGTAACGGGCAGAAGGCAGATTGGGGGAAGGGTTGAAATGTATGTCATTTGGAAAGGGTTGAAATGTTTAACCAATAGAAATGTGTGTTTGCTTTTGAATTTATGTGGGAAGGAATGTGATTTGATGTTTACATGTAGTATATGTGTGGGAAATGAGAGGGAAAATTTGCCATTCTTTGGCTCTGCTGAGAGGTGCACAGTGCAGAGATTCTGTATAAGAAAATTAGGGGTGGGCGGAATTTGCGAAATCCACTTTCGCAAATTATAGCAAAAATGTTAAAAATTATCGCAAACACGCGGAAATATCGCGAAGATGCGGAAGTTTTTTTCCCGCACGTTCGCGAGATTTTCTGCATGGTTGCGGGTCGCCAACTTACCCATGTGGTTGCTCGCGGGCGCGGCCATCTTGTTTTCAGTTGTCTTGCGGTGCATGATCGCGAGAAGAAAGACGTGATTGCGCGACGCATGACGTCACTGCGGGCGCGAACTGTCGCGAGACAGCGCAATTGGCTAAAAACAATACAACATCTCATGGAGAACGCGACCGGATCAAGAAAACTTGTCGGCGAACGCAGGGATTCAGGTAAGGTGATCGCGCGCGCGCGAGAATGTATTATTTTACAGCGCGAGCAAGAACCAAATTATCGCTAAGCTGCGGAATGCGGAAATTTTCACATTTTCGCGCTTTCCGCGGAACGCGAAAATGTCAAATTATGGCAATTTCCGCGGACGGAACGAAATTTTCGCCCAGGCCTAAAGAAAATCTGGTGTGTGACTGACATACTTCTTAATCTACAAAAACAACTTGAAAGGTGAGTTTTTTAATTGTGAGGGGATGTATGTGGTCTATTTTGATTTTAATCAGACTAATGTGTTTCTCCTGCTAAAGTGCAGGGAGTACTTTTTTTGGTCTAGAATCTTATTGTCAGTGTGTGTGCATTTAGAAACCATTCTGTGATAAGCATTTGTGTTTTTCATGTGTTTGCAGACAGATAACTGTGCTGTTTTCATGTTTTGGTAGAATTAGAAACCAGTCATTGTTTATGTATTTGCAAAATGAGTCACGTTTCTACACTAAAATGCAGTACTCCTTCTAAATTATGAAATGTGTTTTGGTACAGTGCAAGGGATAGTGTTGTTTGTCTAGAATCACACGGTGAGTCTGTGTGCATTTAGGAATCATTTTGAGAGAAACATTTTGGTACTAATGTGTAGTCGAAAGTTTTCTGTAATGTGTGCAATCACCTTACATCTTGTAGACTAGTAAATGTATTTTGTACAAGGGATATTTGTTTGTCTGCAATCACAATGTGAGTCTGTGTGCATTTGGGCAACTATTGTGAGAAAAGCATTTGGTAATATCATGTATTTGCTGGCAGATAACTGCTTTAAAACCTGTTTTGTTGTCAAGTTTTAGTAGCATTAGAGGCCAATCATTGCTTATGCAATTGCAAAATGAGTCAGACTTTCACAGTAGTGTGCAGTACGGAAATATGTAGAATGTGTGCAGTCACATTACCCCTTCTAGACTAGTGATTGTGTCTTGGTAAAGTACAAGGAAGAGTGTTGCTTGTCTAGAATCACACTGTGAGTGTGTGCATTTGGGAACCACTGTGAGAGAAGCATTTGGGTACTTCATATCTTTGCATACACATAACTGCTTAAAAACCTTTCCTGTTCTCACGTTTTGGTAGAATTAGAAGCCAGTTATTGCTTATGTATTCGGAAAATGAGTCAAGCTTTGACACTAAAGTGCAGTAGTGAAATATTTAGAATGTGTGCAGTTACTTTACCTCTTCCAGAGTAGTGAATGTGTTTTGGTAAAGTACAGGGGATAGTGGTTGTTGTCTAGAATCACGCTCTGAGTCTGTCTGCATTTGGGTAAGCATTGTGAGAGAAGCATTTGGAAACATTGTGTATTTGCTCACAGATAACTGTTTTAAAACCCGTCATGTTACGTTTTAGTAGCATTAGAAGCCAGTCATTACTTATGCATTCATAAAATGAGTCAGGCTTTCACACTAAAGTGTAGTACTGAAATATGTAGATAGTGTGCAGTCCCCTTACCCCTTCCAGAGTAGTGAATGAGTTTTGGTAAAGTCCAAGGGATAGTGTTGCTTGTCTAGAATCACACTGTGAGTCTGTGTGCATTTGGGTAAGGATTGTGAGAGAAGCATTTGGTAACATCGTGTATTTGCTGACAGATAACTGTTTTAAAACCGGTCATGTTGTCAAGTTTTAGTAGCATTAGAAGCTAGTCTTTGCTTATGCATTGATAAAATGAGTCAGGGTTTGACACCAAAGTGCAGTACCAAGTACAATTCTCTTCACTGCGCCAGAACTGAACATTTAAAAGTTTTACCCAGGCACTGTCCTAGCAGTAGTCTGATGATTTAGTCAGTTTCCAAGTACTCATGTTGTGAACCATACATTACCACATAGACTGCTTCAAATGTCTATGCAGTAAGCATGCAGTCTTCTAACATACTATACACTTTTCTTTCACACCTTCAATTCCCTAGTCAGTATCCATACAGTCCAGCAAACATCCTGTCACTCCCTTTGCACTCCTCTAGTGACCCATTCAGTACCAAGTACTAATCCATTCACTGTGCCAAAAGCCAACCACTTATAAATTCACCCAGGCACTCTCCTTGCTGTACTCTAATCATTCAGTCAGTACCCAAGTACTCATGCAGTGAGCCAGGCCTTAGCACATGGACGGCTTCAAACGCCTATCCACTATGTATGCAGTCCTCTTAACCACCTACACAGTTGTCTTTCACACCTTCAATTCCCCAGTCAGTATTCATACACTTCTAGCAAACACCCTGTTACTCACCCAGTGTGTCTCCTTATAGTACTGTAATCATTCAGTCAGTTAGCATGTAGTCTTTTAGTGAGGTAGGCTTCAGGGCATGAACTGCTTCAAAGTGGTATGCACTATGCATGTAGTGTTTTAACCATCGTCACACTTGTGGTTCAGGGCTATCGTTTCTTAGTCAGTTTTTATATAAAATGTGTTTGTACAGTAATGGAATAGTATAAATTTGAAAGTTATTAATATACATTTATTTGTGATTCTTTTTTACAGATACTGTTTTTCAACGTTAAAATAGAGAAATCATGGCAGAAAAAAAAGAAAAAGAAAAGAAACTCAGAAAGGCGCAGGAGCAGGAGTGTCTCTCATCCGTCGGCATTCTTCTCGTGCAAGATTGTTCGGATGAAGGGTCCTTAGGTGCTTCATCATACTTGCCGTGCCGCACGAGTATTTCTTGTTAGGATCCCCTCGCGACAGCACTCTTTTGCAAATCTTGCATGTGACCTAGGTGGCATTGGTCTTTATGTGCCCCTCGGGAAAAGTACAACATTTCCACACCACTGAAGAAAAACGTTGTGGGCGTGGTGCCTCCTCCAAAAATTCATCCTTAGATTCAGTGAATATTTTTAAGCGACAACTTATAAAATTTTGTTAGCCATAAGCATTTTATATATGTGTGATTTGTATCTTGTGGTATTTTACTGAGAATAGCATGTTGTTGTTTTTTTAACAATCTTTCTGATTTTTTTGCCCGCTGTTAAGTGATGAGTACGATTGAAATCACTATTTCTAGTGAAATTCAATATATTCTGAGAACAGCAAAAAAGGCAAACAAATTACTTTGTGGAAATTATGCTGTGTTGTAAAAAATTTATTATTACATGTTATAATTTTTTTTTCTTTTCTTTCACAGATCCAAATTTTAAAATAAGCAACTTATATGAATTTAGATTTCAATGAAAATCTGAAAAAAATGTATACCATTTTTTATTCCGATTATTGTGAAGGTAAGTTTAACTAAGTATATGTAATAAGAGGGTAACTGTTCCTAAAGTCTCCAACCCTTACTGGACAAAACGCACTCTGTTCAGACAGGAACAACGATGGGTCCACAGATTGAGATGTGATACTAGGGGCTTGAATGACGAAATTCCTTGGGTTGAGTTAACATGACATCCCATTTCTAACATTGAATTTGTCTATGCTGATATTAATTAGACTAATGTAATATCATAATTCCATCCTGCGCATCAAACATCACATACACTCTGATGCATGGATTAACTAGAAAAATGATGAGATACTCGTTATAATACGAACATAAAGGTCAAAAGCATTGTATGAACGCGACATATTCACGCCATTCCCTGGCGCCGACCTACCACCATGGCTTCATAGTACACTCCCCCCAGGGACATCATTTTCTTTCATGAGACTCGTCTCAACATTTTGTCATGTCTCAAAACTTTATTGATGTCTCTCGATGAATGTAAGCCTGTATCTTCACGAATGCATTGACATTTCGTACCGCGTCGTACACACCCCCGGTCACCATAACAACGGATTGTTCAGAGCCACCACGTCATTTTCTGGCACTAAGCAACTCCCCCGATTTCCAGGGCAAAAAATCGCATCACGCTAACACGTCTACCAATAGCGTCATAAGATTTCCAAAATCACTATGACTACACATGACACTACGTCATGACGTCATTGTCCGGCGCCCCGGGACCGCCCCAACCCGGAACTCAGCACTAATTAAGGAACATACTTAATAAGCACGTTCTCACATCGTCCCTCATCCATTCCAGCGCTGTACGGAGGAGGGGTAGGTTACCACATCCTTGGCGAAAGAGCACCCGTGAGTATCCACTTATAACGAAGAGGTGAGCTCATGCGCTCTGAGTCTTGCGACATTTTACCGGAAACCAACATCCATGGTATACCTTTCTGTTTCCCTTTACCAGTCTCTCTTTCTGCCTACTCCGCGTTGCTGATGGAGCCCATTCCCTATACTTTAAGGGTAGGCTTTTTCATGTAGTTCCATTTTTTGTAAGACTTTCACGAGTAATAGTGTTCCATTATCACGTTATGACCGTTGTTAGTCTCTTTACACAGGTTGTCAGATAACTTTTTGATTGCACTCGAGTATTGCAAATTGACCAAACATTATTCCCACCCCACTATAGCGGTATACTGCACGATGTTGGATATTTTTCTAACACAAGTCGTTTGTACCTGCATGTAATCATTAGAAGCATGGTTTGAAATTATACTCCTTGTGCTGGGTTACTTTGTAATCACAACAGACTATGTTTAATGATTACCAGATGCTATGTTTTATTTTTATTGTTTTCCCTCTCCTCTGTCCATGTGTGTGTCTTTTTTGTATTTCTACCCTACCAGGTTGGGTAAAGGTTATCCAAATAAGAAGGAGTACCTACCAGCGCGAGGACGCTGTATTTCCCTATTATTAAGGTACCACAGGTTTACAACACAGCACCTTATTTGAAACCTGTTTCGTATATTCACAATTGTTTCACCCACTTTATAGTGTGGTCCTGACGAAGCGCATTGGGATCCCTTAAGGACCCACCCTGAAGCGCGAAACATGTTGACCATTTATTATTAGGACTTTCACTCACTATCCTGAGAGCAGCAGTTATCTTCACATCTGCCCTCTCTATTTCTTTTCCAAGAGGAGCTCCAGGATCACTATTTTTAATTTTTACTAGGTAGAGTTGTGAATAAAGGTCTTGTACTCTATCCAGTAATTTTTAACGCACCACCCACCTCCCTTTAGATAGGCCCACACACCCCCATGCACAACTGCAGCGTCTCCAAACAAAAGATCTCCGACAAAGAGCCCTCTTGCGGGGCCCGTGGGGGACTGCAGCGCCACCCCCACGAGGAGCAACGCCCTATGATGAAGCAGGACACTCGAAAGGTTGTGTGAGGGCACTATATTCAAAAGGAGAAATTCCCCACACTCTACCCGACCTGTCTACATCTTGAGAGCACACACAATCTCCTTAGTCGTGTCTTTAGGAACAGTTACCCTCTTATTACATATACGTGATTCTGAGGGAGCACGGGTACTGGACCTATTTCCAATTACGCTCCCGGTCCCCCCCTCTTTTTGTAGTAAAGTTTAACTAAGTCTCAATATGCAGACTGAGGAGGTCTGCAAGAAGCTACAAAGGTGAAACACGTTTCTAAAAACACTCTGTTTATACCTATGTAGTTTTGAAATCTGACCATAATCAGATATCATGTGACCTGCAAAAAAAGAGATTTGAGGGGTTCATAATATTTCCCATTGTACCTATTGAAGGACCACAATCATTTCAATCATTCTTCTTTGAACATCTTTGCAGACAAAACTCTGTGCTTACCTTCTATCATTCGCAAGGAATTTTAAAACCGGAAATATGTCACTTTTTGTAACATAGTTATTGTGCAAGACACTCTTTCATATTTACAAAGAGAGGAAAAGGCACTCTGTGCACTTTTTATACTCCATGTAAATACAACCTCATTATGCACACCACTTTGCGTTGAAAGGGTGTTCTATAAGTGTTGTTGGGCATGATTGCACTGAATACTCATAGAACAAGACACATGTCTAGATTTATCAGAAATCATAAATCTCGATATGTGTGTGAATAATGCACCATTCTAAAATTGGTGTAGGAAAGCACAACAAGTAGAATTGTTTTCATTTCTCCACATTTTTATATCTTCAATGCATGCTGAAATGTTCAGCATACATTGAAGGAAAAAATGCATTTTCTCATTGTTTTTGTGCAGGAAGGTGTGTCTTCCTGCAGAAAAACAAACAGCACATGACACAGACATCCTTGCACTATGGTGCAAGGGTGCCTGTGTCACCACATGGCTGCAGTTTAAGCAGCCGTGCAGAGAGAAGCATAGATTTGCAACATATTTATGTACATATGTTGCATCCCTCACACACTAACAAAGAAATTTTGCTCTTTTTTTAAACCAGGAAAGTTAGTTCTTAGAAGAACTTTTTATTTTCTTCTTTCTTCTTTTATATATTTTTTTGGTTTTTCTAACAATTTTGTGATTTTTTTGGTTTTTCTGGAAAAACAAAAAACAAAACAGGAGGAACCAAACAATGAACTTCAGGGAACAAACCCCCCCCCCCTCCCAAAAAAAACCTAGCAATTGTGACTTTCCTGCCGGCGGCAGATCAGATCGATCGACTGCTCACCGTAGCACAAAGTCGCATTGCACTTAGTGCAGAGCACTTTTAAAAATTGAAATTGAGGACCGATGTCCAAATTTTGGGCTGATGGATGCGCTCTTGAAGTGCTCGGCTGCGATGAGGTGGAAGGCGCAGGAGCAGGAGTGTCTCTCATCCGTCGGCATTCTTCTCGTGCAAGATTGTTCGGATGAAGGGTCCTCAGGTGCTTCATCATACTTGCCGTGCCGCACGAGTATTTCTTGTTAGGATCCCCTCGTGACAGCACTCTTTTGCAAAT
Source organism: Triturus cristatus (assembly GCF_964204655.1). NCBI lineage: Eukaryota > Metazoa > Chordata > Amphibia > Caudata > Salamandridae > Triturus > Triturus cristatus. The sequence continues at coordinate 1,032,733,331 of NC_140590.1, forward strand.
CTTGCACGTGACCAAGGTGGCATTGGTCTTCATTTGCCCCTCGGGAAAAGTAAAAAATGTCCACACCACAGATGAAAAACGTGGTGTGCGTGGTGTCTCCTCCAAAAATTCATCCTCAGATGTATGTGTAGATGCAGGTGATGCATGCTGCCCTGAAGCCATTTTTGGTGGAAAAAAGTTAGAGCTAAGTGATATCTTAGTCCCAAAAATCTTCTTCTCTGCAAAGAGATGCTCCTCCAAAGAAGGTGAAAGAAGAATGATTGAATTGGCTGGGGTCTTTCAATAGTTAGAACAGGAAGTGTAATGAACCAATCAAATCTCTTTTTTTGCAGGTCTCATGGGATCCGCGCACCCTGCGCTTACGCATCACACACCGAGCGCACATCCGCGAAATTGAATTAAAAAAATATATATGATTAGATATAAAAATATATTATTTTTAAGACTAGTTTAGAGTTTGTCTTCAAATAATATTCACATGAAATACATATATATGTCTTTTTAAATGTTAAATATTTCGCGGGATCCGCGCACCTACCGCGTCATAGACGCAGATGACGCATCGCGGAAGCACGTAAACGTTGCGTTACGTACATCGAACGTGTCGCGTATAGGCTGGGAGTCACGTACCGGTCGTATTGCGATCGCGCACTAATCACGTACCCAACGCATACCATGCACGGATGCTATCACGTAGGGATCGAGAACGGTGTGCATAGGGTGCGCGGATCCAAAAAACGTGGCAAAAACATATATAAAATAAAGTTTTGAACATATAGGTAAAAAATATTTTAAAAAATATAAAAAATATGTTTGAAAAACCCAATAAAAACAAATATTATTTTTTAATTTTTAAAAGAATTAATAGAAAAAATAAATTTAAAAAATGGTGATAAAAAACATAATTAATTAAATTGACACACTGAATTTGAAAAATGTAGAAATCCAATGAAAATCATTAAACATGATATCTTTACAGATAAGTTATAGATAGGAATGAGCATTTAAAAAACCTTTGAAATTCACTGAAAAACCATAGATTTCATGCACGTTATAGTTAGGAATTGGCATTTAAAAAACCTTTAAAATTCACTGAAAAAACCAAAGGTTTCAGGGGCGTTATAGTTAGGAATTAGCATTTAAAAAACCTTGGAAATTCACTGAAAAAACCATAGGTTTCAGGGGCGTTATAGTTAGCTGGACATTTCCCTCATACAAACCCTAGAAATTCCCCTGTTATAGTTAGTTCAGCTAACTATAACTCGCGCCCCCGCAACGCACTGCTGATGATGTCACATATTACAGCACTCATGACATGGTCAGTGACATCACTGATGACATCACTGATGACATCTCCAATGACATTACTGATGACATCACTGATGACATCATCCATGTGATAAATTAGTGCATCTTCTCACACCCTAATATAACCTTTGATACACCGGCTCAAAATTTCAGACGGCCATTTTGAAAACCATAGATACTCCAATACCAATAACTACATACCCACTCATTGACTCTTAGGTCTACATACATCTCCACTCACTCACCTGTACAGTCACTCATACTTACAGTCACTCCGTACAAGACTATCATATGCATTCATACACCTATATAGACACTCACACACCGCCAATCATCCGTTGAGGTACTGACACACCTAGTCAGTCATGCAAATAATTAAACACAGTCCAATTTACTCACCTATACAGTTAAACACACTCAAGTTCACTTACTCATAAAAATACTAACAAATTCTGACGCTCTTATACAATTAATAATACAAGAACACACTCATCCATACAGCCACTCCCGCAATCACACACTCTCACATATCGATAGTTATATACTCTTACACACATATACACTGCGTTTCACATATGTAGTTACTGACACATGTACAACTGAGATATACACTCAATCACTAACACACCCATACATACACTCACCCAACCAGACAGTCCATCACAGTTGCACTCTTAAAACTATGCACCCATAGAATCACCCACTCACGCATCTATGCACAGAGTCACACACACCCTACCCACACAAACACTCAGGCACCCATACAGATACTCAGACAACCAATCAATAACCCGTATAGACACTCATATAGCTATTCACAAAACCATACAGCCACTTATACACCAACACACAGACACATACAGACATTCACACAGTTTAGTCACTAGTCAGCAGTAAGATACATTTAATGATTCACTTATAGAGTCAGTTACGCACCTAGAAAATCATCCATTCACACACTTGTACACCCACTCACTCTTCAACAGGCCTTTCGCTATATATATTAAACATATTGAAACTGTACAGAAACACATACTCACTGGATGATGTCATCAGTGATGTCATCCGTGATGTCATTTGAGAGGTCATCAGTGATGTCATTAGTGATGACACTGACCATGTCATGAGTGATGAAATATGTGACGTCATGAGCACTGGATTGCGGGCGCGCAAGTTATAGTTATCTGAACTAACTATAACGGTGGAATTTCATTGGTTGTTTACGAGTGAAATGTCCACCTAACTATAACATGTGTGACACCTATGGTTTTTTAAGTGAATTTGCAAGGTTTTTTAAATGCTAATTCCTAACTATAACGTGTGTGAAACCTATGGTTTTTTAAGTGAATATATATATATATATATATATATACATATATATATATATATATATATATATTTATTTTGTATATTTATATAATTTTATAATATATATGTATGTATGAACAACCTTTTAACCATCTTAATATTAATCGTGTTAATTATATTTATTCATGGTATTTATTCATGTGTTATTAACAGATTTTGTTTGCGAATATATATTTTTAAATATTTTTGAATATTAATATTTTTGTCTTCATACTATGTGGGAAATCCTAAATATTTTTAAAAGCCATATTTTGCACATGTGACAACAATTCTACCTCACTCCATTGTGGACAAATTTGTCTAACTTCAGACTACCAATTTAGAATAAGATTAGGTGTCTTTAATAGACATTGCAAGTCTTTGCTAGTGAGCAACCAAGGATTTATCCGGAACTTTTAATAATTATGATCCATTCTACATCTGTGTTGAACATACGACATTAATTGTTAGACATTAGAACGTGATTTACATATGAAATCATCAATGAAATGCTGCCCAATCAGATGACATGACACTTAAAAAAATACAAAAAAATGTTTTCTTTAAATACCGTATGCCATTGGTAGATCTGCGTCATGTGATCAAGTCCCCCATGGGGGATGAAACGCGTAATGGCCGTCTTGTTTGTCTGAAGTCATTGAATAAAAGCAGATATTCGACAAGAATCCTGTGGTCCGTGCTCCCTTTTACTCAGCTGGTTTGATTCGAGTGAGGAGAGTGTTTGCCGATATATATATATATATATATATATATATATATATATATATATATATATATATATATATATATATATATATATATATATATATATATATATATATATATATATATATATATATATATATATTACCTACTGGCGGTCGCCAGTAGGTAGTTATAGTTAGGACCCTGTTTCCATAGGAAATCCGCAACATTCTATTTGGAATAACTTTGGCGCCGGTCGACGAATCCTCGCGAAATTTTCAAAATAGGTGGGGCGCTACGCTCCGCTCCTACCCTGAAAGTCTCGGGGGGATTCGTCAAGCAGGGGCCGAGAAAAAAGGGGGGTCCCAAAACGCGTTTTCCCCATGCATTTTTCCATAGGACCTTTAGACACAGCTACAGCCCGAACGGCTGAACAGAATTACTTGAAATTTGGCAGAGAGGTAGCCATAAGGTCAAGGAAGTGCCTTTTGCAGGTCTGGTGTAAATCTGTTCAGTATTTCCTGAGAAAATAGCATTTAAAAGCATATATATATATGTGGGCGGAGCCTAACCACACATCTCATCCTGAGATCTGATTGGCTGTCAGCACTTCATCCAAGAAGTGTTGGCAGCCATCTTGGGACCAATATACATGATAGCACCTCATTAAAAAGCATTGCAGTTAATAGAAGGTTTTAAGACTTTAGTTACATTATAAATCATTTGTTGATGGTACCATACTCATTTTAGGAATTGTGGTATGTTCTAAGGTGATTTCACCATGTGAAAAAGCCTTCTGCTGGGATATCATGATTGAGAGAAAAATATTTTCTCATGCTTTTACCACAGAGGTTTGGAAGGTGATCTATAGGCTAAACTGAGAGCTTATTTTCTGTAAATTCACATTATCTTTCTCAGTCATGTGAGAATGAAGTCTGACATTCTCAGTAAAACATGTACATCCAACAAGGGCAGAGACTGTCAGTTGATTCCTTTGTGTTCTACTGCAGCTTCCCAGAGTGTTCCAAAGAACTACTAGAGCGCTAACAGTCCTACTTATGATAAACGTATGGCACACCTGAAGCCATCTTGCTTGGATTAAAGTGGTAACTCTTAAAACATTTAATTTAAAAAGGAACAAAATGAGGGGGTTCATTTTTCCATAAAAAGTATGATTAGTGCTGCAGAAAGAAAAATTAGGGCACATTTTGAGTGACTTCTCAAATCCTCTTCTATTTCATTAAAAAATTCTGACATGCAGACTGAAACATGCACTTTCAATACCAGCAGCAGTTTTCCCTGGTGAGCAGTAGCTTTACTACAGTGATCTAATGAGCAAAAAGAGTGCTAACATTCTGAATTTATGGCAAATGTGTGACACATCTGAATGCCTTCTTGATGGAATCAAAGTAAAAAACTGAAAGTATTTCCTACTGAGGAGACTGCAGTAAATAAGGAAATTAGGAAACTTCATAACAAATAAGTCTCCCAAGATGGCCACCAGAGACAAAAGAGCCCAAATGTAGCCCAAATATCACCCAGATGTAGCCCAAGTATAGCCCAATGACAGAATGTGCCAGAATGTTCTTAAAAACAACTAGAGCGCTTACTGTCTTCATTATGACAAAAGTATGGCACACCTGAAGCCATCTTGATTGGAATAAACTGGTAACACTTAAAACATTTAATTTAAAAAGGAACACAATGAGGAGGTTCATTTTGCCATAGAAATTATGATTAATGCTGAAGAAAGAAAATGAGGGCACATTTTGAGTGACTTCTCAAATCCTCTTCTATTTCATTAAAACATTCTGACATGCAGACTGAAACATGCACTTTTAATACCAGGAGCAGACTTCCATGGTGCAGTAGTTTTACTACAGTGATCTAATGAGCAACTAGAGTGCTAACATTCAGAATTTATGGCAAATGTGTGACATATCTGGATACCTTCATGATGGAATCAAAGTAAAAAACTGAAAGCATTTCCTACTGAGGAGACTGCAGTACATGAGGAAATTAGGAAACTTCATAACAAATAAATCTCCCAAGATGGCCACCGGAGACAAAAGAGCCCAAATGTAGCCCAAAATCACCCAGATGTAGCCCAAATATAGCCCAATGACAGAAGTGTGCAAAACACTTATTATTTTGTGTTTTTGCAGTGTTATATAGTGCAGACTTGTCAGGTATTGGAGTGCTTTACATGAGCATTGGTTACATCACACAAGAACAAATTCATTTTGGTTGTAGACATGGGGAGACTAAGTGATTTGACCAGAATCACAGAATGTCGAGCTGAAGCAGAAACTTCAACCTGGTTCCCCAGTTGCAAAGTCTGCAGTTCTGGAAGTAACACCACATCCTCTCCCCTAAGTGCAACATTTAATCAAGTGGTCAACTGGATAAAAAAACATAAAGATAACAAATAATTTAAAAGTGCTTTGTCGCTATTTGAAAACTCAGAAAATATGTCCTTATTTTAGTCTTTTAGAGCACTAACCATAATTTTGATGCCAATAAGACCCTCTCATATATGTAATTTCTAAAGGAAATGCTCTAGGTATTACAGTTTTGATTACATCAAGATGATGTCAGGCGTTCCACACTTTTGTAATAAATATAGAATGTTAGCAATCTAGTTGTTCATTAGGATACTGTTGAGAGGCAGAGGCCAGGGGCACGGACTCTGAAAATTGAAGGCAGGTAGGAGGGTGCAAAGGCAACAATTTAACCACACTGAGCAGGCAGGAAGGGCCGTGGAAGCACAACAGACTATGGAGGGCAGTGGAAAGGGGGGCAGGGGCAACAAACCAACAATACAGGACTTGCAAGAGAGGCTGTTGGAGGGAAGATCTATTACGGGTCAAGGAAGCTAGGGGCGGTCCCCAGATCCCCGGGAGCCACCACAGAACTGAGCAGGAGAGTGAGTCAGGGACAAAAGGGGCACCTTAATTTGAGCCGGGGTGCCTAGGAACGCTTGCTCCAAAAATGAAGAAAACAGACATATGAGACATGGAATTGGAGGCAGAATACAATGGCAGTTTAATGAGAAGATGCAACTTCAAAGAAACCGCAGAATAGAGACATAAAGTACAAAATACAGAATCCAGATAATCATACAGCTGTCATAATATTCTCTGTATCTCAATTAATGTACTGACAGAGAGAGAGAGAGAAAACACATCTATAAATGCATCATGAGAAACAAGTTACACCAAGGAAAATGTTACCTAGGAACACTCACGTTTACTCTTAGAGCAAGCATTCCTGCAATTACAATACAAAATCTTTTAAATGCAAAAGTAAAGAGAACAATGGTTAAACATAACATGACATTTCATATAGGTAAAATAGAATAAGATACTTCAAGCAAAGCAGAGCAAGACATTTTAAGCAAAGGAAGACAAGAGCTCCCAGCTCTTGGGGAAAACCTGCACTGCCTGTTAACCTACATACAGACGGCGAGGTAGTCCGTCGATATCTGTGGGTGCTCCCTTTTTATATCATTTTGTGGGCTCCTTTGCACGCTACATCTACCTACGTATGCTACCCAAAAGCTTCGTCTGCAGATTTTACCAGACATTTCGTCATTTACCCACTTAATGCTGACAATGGACTGGGTGAAAAGGTCAGTCTCTCAGGCCAATCGCTTATCGTAAGTTCCATAGAGCAAGCAGAAAATAATGGGTATTGTACGGGAATTCAATATATTCATGTATAAAATCTCCTCAGTTCTCCTAACTTGACGCTCTGCGGTTGCCACTTCCTTAAAAGCGGGAAACCTGCCCAGGAAGCAAGTACCAGTCCAGGATGCAGCCTACTGTATGTCGACAGCTTCAGGGGGATGTTGAACTTTGATACCGAGCACGGAGCACTCGGGTAGGGGGGGGCTACTAGTTTGGATCAGAAGGCCTCGCAGACCTGCCTTCAGACTGCTATACACTAAAATTGCAGAGCTATGGTCAATTTAACAAAGAGGCCTACATATTGAACAGAAGGGCCTACACAGGGGTTTTATGCTGGCTGAGTGGTAAGGATGTCTCAGGATAATTATATAGCAACACAGGACCCGCTGGTCAATTTAATATGGCCTACAAATGCAGCTGGCAGGGCAAGGACAAGGGTCTCATACTTCAGGTGTGGACAGAACGGGCCAGGGGCCCCCTGTGATACAAAATCTACCCTCCTTCAAGGCTGTGGCAATGTAATAGACCATTGTGGGCAGAAGGAAGAGGCAATGGTAGTACAACCATACATGCCAACAGACCCGATTCAGCCAGGAAACGTCCAATGTTTTTAAGCTCAAATGGGCTTTATTTGATCTGTCTCCTGTCTACAATATCCTCTTTTTCAATGTAACTCAAAGGGGAAAATCAATACCCCAGTTTTTTTTCAAAATCTCCCTCTTACCAAGTTCAAAATGTTCGCAAGTATGGTACATTGGATCATGGAAGGAAATGGGATAGGGACATGGACTTGGATAACAGAGGACAGGAGGGACATGGAGAGGTGCACCAAACTGACCCTGCAGGGCAGGCATCAGGGTTTGCAGCAGCACAATACACCACACAGGGCATGCAGGACGGGAGTGCAGCACAACAATCCATAGAAAGCAAGAGGGAGGGGACAGGACCATGCACATGGACAACAGAGAACAGAGGGGCAAGAGGCAATGGTAGCTAGCTGACCATAATGGACAGACAGGAGAGAAAGCTGCAGCATAACAGACCATAAAGGGCAGGAGGGACGGATCAGGGGCATTACAATGGAACAGACAAGCCAGGAGGGAGGGAGTAGGGCTGGGGGCAAGGGGGCAGGACAGGAGCAGCAAGATAGCCATGGAGGTCAGGCAGGATGGGCACTAGAAGCAAGACACACCATGAAGAGCAACAGTGAGACTGTGATGGCATACACACAGACCATGGAGGGAAGGTGGGAGGGGGTCAGGGGCAGCTAACTGACCACACAGGGAAGGTGGGAGGGTCCATGGCAGCACAGAAGACCATGCATGGCAAGTGGGAGGGTTAGTGGCAGCACAATGGCTATGATGGGCAAGAAGGAGGGTGGAGGGGCATGCACAAAGGACGATGGAGGATAGAAGGGAGGGTCAGGACCTGTGCACAGACAAGAAAGTTCAGGGGAAGGGACCTCACAACAGACCACACGGGGCAGGCAGGAGGAGCAGTTGCAGCACAACAGACCAGGGAGGGCAGAAGGGTGTGGCAGTACAATGGACCATGTAGGACAGGAGGAAGAGGATAGGGGCATGGCATGTGGACAGGCAGGGTGGAGGTGGCAGGGACAGGTTACAGTCATCTGACAATGCTAGGCAGGTGGGAGGGGAGTGGCAGCTCAACAGAACACTCAGAGTAGATAGGAGTGGCAGGTCCATGGGACATGGTGGGCAAAAAGGATGGAGCAGGGGCATGCACAAAGACATCGGAGGGCAGGGGGAAGTAGAATAGGGGCAGCAAGCTAAGCACAGAGTTTAAGCAGGAGGTCAATGATGGGGCATAGAATTGGGCAATGGAGGGCAGGAGGAGTGGACTGGTACATCATACTAAATTGAGGGCAGTGGCAGCACATCAGACCATGCATGGCAGGAGAGAGGAGGCTAGTCCATGGATTCACACAACAGAGGATAGGGAGGAAGGGGATGGGGCAGCAAGCTAACTGTTCAGAGAAGGCGGGTATTAGGAACTTTATTGTTTTTAAAACATTGTGTCTGTGCGAACTACTTAAAATATGAACAAGTATGCAGCATAATCTCACTTTTATTCAGGAAGAAGAGGACGTTTGTGACTGTGACTCCGGGCTCACTTGGCAGAAACACCCCCTGACCCTCCACCCCCTATCGCAAAATGTAATGCCCGTGAAAAGGGTAGGTGAACACAGTGTTATATAGAACATAGTCCTGAGAGCACGATTGAAAATGAAAACTAGATATAGTGTATGGTATAAACTATGCACCAAAAAGTGTGATATAAGATGAACCGGGCGTGAAATATAATATGCAATACATTGTGCGCAATGACAGATTCATTGGAGAGCGCGAGATAGCACAGGCACTAGCGTGTGCTATGCGATATGCGCCTTGGAGTGTAATATGCACAGGGCAGTGTTGTGTAACCTAACTAGTCTCTAAAGTTGTAATATAAAATATGTGCTGGGGAGTGTAACGTTGCATATGCACTGTGACAAAGATATGGATCCCAGATTGTAATATGTATGGCATAGCACTGTGCGTTATAACATAGGCATCGAGAAAGGCACGTTAGATGGGGCAATATAACCCGTGCAAAGACAAGTGTGGCATGACATATTCACGGGGTGGTGTTACAGTGCACATGGGCTAGAGAGTGTCATAGCATATGCACTAGCTAGTGGAATACAACACAGATGTGTGTGGCACTCGGCAGGCAATGGTGGGTGTAACACAGCATTGGGCTCTGTCAGGAGCACGCTGTGACTCTCAAGTGATGTTCGTCCCCTTTCCAGAGAATAAAATAAAAAGTATTACACATCCGGCAGTGGATGTGTGTTTTATTAACCGTGAGGGGGGTTTCTTGCATAGTTTTGGTCAAATTTTTGTCGAATCCCCTTTGAATGGCTTGGTGTGCATGTGTATTAAATGTGCCCGTCAATAGCTACCCATGTTTGTATAAATAAACGACAAGGGTGTCTACCAGGATTAGGCACGGTAGGGCATCAGACATGTCAGAGCTTCACTAGTGGTGTAAATACATTCCACGTGGATTCATTGCATGCATAGTCGCCTTTTAATGAATATCACGCAAATCGTCATGGTGATAGGTACGTACGGTTTGTCCAGCATGTCCTAGGTGTGTCTATAAATATATATTTTTTAAAAATAATAAAAAACAGTGGCCGGCCCTGGGGATTGGGGTCAAAAAAATATAATTAGGAGACTGGCCCTGGGGGATGGGGTCATCAGGGCCAATAAATTAGAATAAGAAGGGGAACCAAACAGCCCCCCTTCTTAAAAAACTAAAATAAATAAAAGACTGGCATCGTGCCGGAGGCCATGCCCCCTCCGTGCAGCACTCTGCAAACGCGCCCCCAACAGGCATCTCCAGTATGGGCCAGGGAGCTGCGCTGCAGCCAGGTGTTCTGAGGCCAAGCCCCTTTTTACACCTCTCTGCAACGCAGCTCTGTGGCGCTTACTGGAGGTACCTAGTGGTCTAGTTTGACCCTAGGGACCCTTAGGATTCAAGGGGACTTAATCTCTCAACTTAGAACAGCCACAGGGCGCGTTTACACAGTGGTGAAGGGAGGGGACGGGGCCTGAGGTGACGTGTGCAAACACGCACTATGGCACGTTTTAAATTGGGGATATAATTTCCCTTCAATACTGAGGGCCCCTGGGGGCTAACTAGCCCACCAAGTGCTTCCAGTAAGCGCCACTGAGCTGCATTGCAGAGAGGTGGTCCAGGCCGTGCCACTTTTTACACCTCTCTGCAACGCAGCTCTGTGGCACTTACTGGAGGTACCTAGTGGGCTAGTTGGAACCTAGGGACCCTCAGGATTCAAATGAACTTAATCTCCCAACTAAAAATGGACACAGGGCGTGTTTACACAGTGGTGAATGGAGGGGACGGGGCCTGAGTTAACGTGTGCAAAAACGCCATGTGGCCTGTTTTAAGAGGTAGTTTTAATCCCCATGCCCTATTATATACTAGGGGCTTACAGAGGAGGTCATGCTAATCACAGGGGGACCCCAACGCATAATGTTCCCTAGTGTATGTAGGTGTTTTCACTGTATTCTAAGTGTCTTTTAACATAGCACTGGCTCTAGGACTGGTTAGTCAGACTCAGTTACCACCAGTATCCGTCTGAAAAAGTTGAGGGTACAGGATGATTTTGCAACAAGGCTTCTTTCTGCTCTTCTTTTTGTTCTTTCTGCACGTTATCCTTCTTCCTGCACTTATCTTCGTATTTGAGGACTTCTGTTGCTTCTTTCTGCACTTCTTTTGTTTCTTTCTGTGCATTTTTTCTTCTTTCTTCACATGTCCTATCTCTGTAGGCATAGTTAGAAATTAGCATTTAAAAAACCTTTGAAATTCACAGAAAAAACCATAGGTTTCAGGCACGTTATAGTTAGGAATTAGCATTCAAAAAACCTCAGAGGGGGAGGAGCCTAGCCTGCAGCCGAGATGGCCGCCTAGCTCTTCGGCTCCGCCGACCCTTTCGCCCTTCGTCGATATCCTGGCAAGAATCCTGCGCCTCCGAGCCCTACGCGTACCTGCGCCACGTTCCTGACCACGATACTTTGACTCCGGTCGAAAACGGAGCTGCCCCGGCGGAGTTGGGCCCCGGTTTCCATTCCGGCCTTCCAAGCGGTCGCAGCCGGGCCATTGCTTAGTGGGGACGGCCGGCGGCGACAACGATAGCAGCGGCCGCTGTGGAGAGGGAGGAGCCGGTGCACCGGATCTGGAGCGCGGCGCTGGGATTCTCACAGCAGCCTTTTCCATGCTCGGCTGCCCAGCGCGCCCCGCTCGCAACATTGTATCCAGCTCCCGTATACTGTATCCCGGCCCAGCTGGGAGAGGGCCGGGATCGCTTCTTTGTTGCAGCCTACAGCAGCGGACGCCATCTTCCGCATCGGAAGCCCTGGTCTCGCCGGTGGGTTTCCCTGCACCACAGATTCCCCTGTCCTTGAAGCTCTTCCACGACCGGCTGCCTCCACGTTTCCTGCACCGCCGGGGCCCCGCAGAGAGCTTATCACCTTCCAGATACCGATGGCCGGTGAAGGGGGCTTGCTTCCCGGGGCGCTCGATGGTTGCTTGCCTAAGATGGCGGACGTAACAGCACCCTCCATCCTTGATCCACCGCTGGGGCTTCGCGACATCCTGGCAGCTCTGGAGGACCTGTGGTTGGCCTTCCGCGACTCTGCCACTGGTTTGGAGGACCGGTTTGATCGGACTTTTTCAGCTGGCCATGATGATTCTCCAGTGCGGCATGTTAAGCCACATCTTCAGCCGACTGTCGGTGGATCACCCGAGTTGAGGTATGTGGCAGTGACGGGGGGACGTGTCCCAGTGCCCGCTGCGGTACTCCTCTGCTCTGCCCTGGAGGAGTCTGACAATCCTGCTCCCTTGGTAAGGCCGGAGCTTGTGCCTCAGCCGCCGTTTTGCCCATCTCCTTTGTCCTTTGGTGCCACGTTTCTGAGCGTCCTCCTGGACTTGCTTCCTGTACATCGGCCGGCCGCTACTCTGGGATTTATGCATCGTCCTGCTCCCTGTTGTACTAGCCACCGCATAGCAGTGGCGCATTCTGTGGTCCTTTACTATCGAGCTTCGCTCCAGTTTGACTTGTCTCTTACCCCTCGATTGCTGCAACGGACTCCATGGTGGCCCATCCCGTCCAGGTTGGCTGTACTGCAATTGGATTCTGTTGGACTGCAGATTCGAAGGGGCCAAGGCTGAGGGAGGGGGTTTTTCTTGTTGCACATTGATACGTATATGGCTGGGACTGGGACTTGTGACTGTTGGAGGTACATGTAGCAGGGTGTTAGGTCGGGGCCTGGGGTTGGGTGACCGCGGGTGACGATTTTGCTTGTATTGAATAGATCCTTGGCCCTCCTCCGATCAACCGTGACATTCTTTTTCTTTTTCTTCTCTTTCTCTTCTCCTACATTTCGGGTACTCTTTTGGGGCGACAGACACACTGCTAGGGGGGGTAGGCCGTAGCCTCTGCATGCGTGTAGGGTGGGGGGTATATTTCCTTGTTGGTTTTTTTTTTCTATGGGCCTCCTTTTCCTTTCTTTCTTTTCTCTCCTTCTCTTCTCCCTTTCTACTCTTTACCTTTCTCGTTTGCTCTTTCCTTTCTTATTTCTGGGGTCGAGGGGAGGATTGGGAACTTGTGGGTAGTGCTTGGGGATCGTCATGTGATATGCTTCTTTTCTATCCTGATTTCATTGAGTGCGATTGATTACCTTACGGATAATGCTTGCTGACTCTTCTGATGATCGTTGCCCACTATAGTCCTAACTGCATTGCTCTGATTCGGATCCTTCCAGACCTGTTGCTATGGACTTATTTCAAAACTTTATAAAACTTAAACCTCATCATCCTGGCGCTCGGCGGCACAATTGTGTATAAACGTAATCTGGTCTATTCGTGCTTGTACTGATATGCTGCTGAATCGTATAATTGCTTGCTGATGTGCCCTTTATTGTCGAGGCCGGCCTGAGGGTTGTAGGCCCGTATCTGTCTGCGCATACTGTTAAATAAAGGTTTTCCAAAAAAAAAAAAAAAAAAAAACCTCAGAAATTCACTGAAAAAACCATAGGTTTCAGGGGTGTTATAGTTAGCTGGACTTTTCACTTGTACAAAACCATTGAAATTCCCCCGTTATAGTTAGTTCAGCTAACTATAACTCGCGCGCCCGCAATGCACTGCTGATGACGTCACATATTACATCACTCATGACATGGTCAGTGACATCACTGATGACATCTCAAATGACATCACTGATGACATCATCCAGTGAATGTGTGTTTTGGGACCCCCCTTTTTTCTCGGCCCCTGCTTGACGAATCCCCCCGAGACTTTCAGGGTATATATATATATATATATATATATATATATATAAACACAAGAGCACCAAGCTTGGTGAGCCACACGTCTTGTGTGTAGATACATTTCCGCGAGGCAGCACTGCGGCATCACTCACTGCTTCGAAATTCATCTGCCCATTTTCAAAAGTCCTCCCCCCCACGTATGCAGTGGTGTCCATCGGGTTACTATACCCTTGATACGGAGCCTTGTGTTTTCTGCACAATGAGGGAGAAATCAGTACTGCCACATCCCTTATTGACGGAGAAGCCTACTAGGCGATTGAATTTTAACATGAATGCTGCAACCGCTGCGACACACAATTGAACTTTGATGAGAAAACTCGGAGTCCCAAGATGCACTTGGCTGACACGCCCACTTGGATCAACTAGAAATTGAGACTCCGAGCCTGTGCGGAAGTATGCCGCTTCATGCCTTGCCCCATACCTGTGATCAAGAGGGCGGGACCCTCGAAACGCGTAAGGACTTTTGAAAATGGGCAGATGAATTTCGAAGCAGTGAGTGATGCCGCAGTGCTGCCTCGCGGAAATGTATCTACACACAAGACGTGTGGCTCACCAAGCTTGGTGCTCTTGTGTTTATGTTTAATTGCGGCCTGCCAGGGTCGCGGTGAGCCCCCCCACGTATGCAGTGGTGTCCATCGGGTTACTATACCCTTGATACGGAGCCTTGTGTTTTCTGCACAATGAGGGAGAAATCAGTACTGCCACATCCCTTATTGACGGAGAAGCCTACTAGGCGATTGAATTTTAACATGAATGCTGCAACCGCTGCGACACACAATTGAACTTTGATGAGAAAACTCGGAGTCCCAAGATGCACTTGGCTGACACGCCCACTTGGATCAACTAGAAATTGAGACTCCGAGCCTGTGCGGAAGTATGCCGCTTCATGCCTTGCCCCATACCTGTGATCAAGAGGGCGGGACCCTCGAAACGCGTAAGGACTTTTGAAAATGGGCAGATGAATTTCGAAGCAGTGAGTGATGCCGCAGTGCTGCCTCGCGGAAATGTATCTACACACAAGACGTGTGGCTCACCAAGCTTGGTGCTCTTGTGTTTATGTTTAATTGCGGCCTGCCAGGGTCGCGGTGAGCCCCCCCACGTATGCAGTGGTGTCCATCGGGTTACTATACCCTTGATACGGAGCCTTGTGTTTTCTGCACAATGAGGGAGAAATCAGTACTGCCACATCCCTTATTGACGGAGAAGCCTACTAGGCGATTGAATTTTAACATGAATGCTGCAACCGCTGCGACACACAATTGAACTTTGATGAGAAAACTCGGAGTCCCAAGATGCACTTGGCTGACACGCCCACTTGGATCAACTAGAAATTGAGACTCCGAGCCTGTGCGGAAGTATGCCGCTTCATGCCTTGCCCCATACCTGTGATCAAGAGGGCGGGACCCTCGAAACGCGTAAGGACTTTTGAAAATGGGCAGATGAATTTCGAAGCAGTGAGTGATGCCGCAGTGCTGCCTCGCGGAAATGTATCTACACACAAGACGTGTGGCTCACCAAGCTTGGTGCTCTTGTGTTTATGTTTAATTGCGGCCTGCCAGGGTCGCGGTGAGCCCCCCCACGTATGCAGTGGTGTCCATCGGGTTACTATACCCTTGATACGGAGCCTTGTGTTTTCTGCACAATGAGGGAGAAATCAGTACTGCCACATCCCTTATTGACGGAGAAGCCTACTAGGCGATTGAATTTTAACATGAATGCTGCAACCGCTGCGACACACAATTGAACTTTGATGAGAAAACTCGGAGTCCCAAGATGCACTTGGCTGACACGCCCACTTGGATCAACTAGAAATTGAGACTCCGAGCCTGTGCGGAAGTATGCCGCTTCATGCCTTGCCCCATACCTGTGATCAAGAGGGCGGGACCCTCGAAACGCGTAAGGACTTTTGAAAATGGGCAGATGAATTTCGAAGCAGTGAGTGATGCCGCAGTGCTGCCTCGCGGAAATGTATCTACACACAAGACGTGTGGCTCACCAAGCTTGGTGCTCTTGTGTATATGTTTAATTGCGGCCTGCCAGGGTCGCGGTTAGCCCCCCCACGTATGCAGTGGTGTCCATCGGGTTACTATACCCTTGATACGGAGCCTTGTGTTTTCTGCACAATGAGGGAGAAATCAGTACTGCCACATCCCTTATTGACGGAGAAGCCTACTAGGCGATTGAATTTTAACATGAATGCTGCAACCGCTGCGACACACAATTGAACTTTGATGAGAAAACTCGGAGTCCCAAGATGCACTTGGCTGACACGCCCACTTGGATCAACTAGAAATTGAGACTCCGAGCCTGTGCGGAAGTATGCCGCTTCATGCCTTGCCCCATACCTGTGATCAAGAGGGCGGGACCCTCGAAACGCGTAAGGACTTTTGAAAATGGGCAGATGAATTTCGAAGCAGTGAGTGATGCCGCAGTGCTGCCTCGCGGAAATGTATCTACACACAAGACGTGTGGCTCACCAAGCTTGGTGCTCTTGTGTTTATGTTTAATTGCGGCCTGCCAGGGTCGCGGTGAGCCCCCCCACGTATGCAGTGGTGTCCATCGGGTTACTATACCCTTGATACGGAGCCTTGTGTTTTCTGCACAATGAGGGAGAAATCAGTACTGCCACATCCCTTATTGACGGAGAAGCCTACTAGGCGATTGAATTTTAACATGAATGCTGCAACCGCTGCGACACACAATTGAACTTTGATGAGAAAACTCGGAGTCCCAAGATGCACTTGGCTGACACGCCCACTTGGATCAACTAGAAATTGAGACTCCGAGCCTGTGCGGAAGTATGCCGCTTCATGCCTTGCCCCATACCTGTGATCAAGAGGGCGGGACCCTCGAAACGCGTAAGGACTTTTGAAAATGGGCAGATGAATTTCGAAGCAGTGAGTGATGCCGCAGTGCTGCCTCGCGGAAATGTATCTACACACAAGACGTGTGGCTCACCAAGCTTGGTGCTCTTGTGTTTATGTTTAATTGCGGCCTGCCAGGGTCGCGGTGAGCCCCCCCACGTATGCAGTGGTGTCCATCGGGTTACTATACCCTTGATACGGAGCCT